>NC_135371.1:87659166-87962196 GCF_049243985.1 Paroedura picta
CCCGCCTATGCCCCCAAAAGAGCTCTACGCTCTACTGCCTCCAATCATCTAAGGATCCCTGGCCCTAAAGAAGTCCGTCTGGTCTCGACCAGGGCCAGAGCATTCTCTGTTCTGGCTCCTACTTGGTGGAACGAGCTCCCAGAGAAGATCAGGGCCCTGACGGAGCTTAAACAGTTCCGCAGGGCCTGCAAAAAGGAGCTCCTCCACCAGGCATTTGGCCAAGACCAGATGTAATCTACAGTGACCAAGGGCCCCTGCTCCCCCCCCCTCAGAATCCCATCAACAAGCCCTGGACCTGTTTGTATTACGATTGTTTACTGTTATACTGTGTTTGGTTGCAATTGTTGGTTATCGATGTACATGTTCTACAGACTGTTTTATGTATGGTTCTCTGTTATAATGTAAACCGCCCTGAGCCTCCGGGGAGGGCGGAATAGAAGCATGATAAATAAATAAACAAATAAATAAATTAAATAAATTAAATAAATTAAATAAATTAAATAAATTAAATAAATTAAATAAATAAACAAACAAACAAACAAACAAATAAATAAATACTTTGGCCACCTCATGAGAAGGAAGGACTCCCTGGAGAAGAGCCTAATGCTGGGAGCTATTGAGGGCAAAAGAAGGGGACGACTGAGAATGAGGTGGCTGGATGGAGTCACTGAAGCAGTCGGTGCAAACTTAAATGGACTCCGGGGAATGGTAGGGGACAGGAAGGCATGGAGGATCATGGTCCATGGGGTCGCGATGGGTCGGACATGACTTCGCACCTAACAAGAACAACAAATACATTTACTTTCCTTCTTTCAACTATTTCTTTAAACTGCTTTGATATTGTAACCTATAATCTCTTTTAATTCTTCTAATTACCAGCTCGCAAGCAGTATTGTTATCCAAACAAGAAGGCTGCACAGCCAGCATTATTTAAAGGCAAGAGAAGTTAATATATATTAAATGAATCCATGCCTATAAACCTTAGATTTTTAATAGTACATTTGTGCTAACTTAAGTGACTATAAAGAACAACTACATAGGAAGCTCAATTGAGTCAGATAATTGGTCCCATTAACTCAGTACTGTTGACTATAACTGGTAGTGGTTCTTCAAAGAGTCAGTCAGGTTTCTTTGCTAACTCTGCTAGTTGAGATCCTTTTGAAACTAGAGGTGCATGGGCCGAAGCTGGTATTCTCTGCATGCAAAGAATTTCATTTCTACCACTGAGCTACAAATCTTCACAAAATTCAACAATATGATTTAGATCGCACCCTGTGGACAGAGATATATTCATTTTATCTTTGCAAAGCTGTTTCATGCACTTGAAAATATTATTAATGACATTAATATTAGTCATGCTTGAGGTAGGGATGGGCACGAACCTAAGAATTCCAGGTTGGTTCAGGGTTTGAGGCAGTCAGTTCAGACCCTCCTTTCTCCTGGCCAAAGCTGGGAGAAAGGGGGGCGGGTTGCCCATGAAAAGTTAAATGGCAGACAGTATATCTGAATGGTCTGTGAAACCTTCAGTGAATTTTTAACAGCATTTTGAAGACAAGATGTGAGACAAGATGATGGACTAAATATAACACTAGTCTGATTTAGTAGGGGTCTTCTTATGGTAGAGCAGTAGTCCCCAACCTATATACTAGAGCAGTGGTCCCCAACCTTTTTATCACTGGGGACCAGTCAATGCTGGAAAATATTACTGAGGTCCGGGGGGGGGGGGTAGTCTTTTGCCAAGGGACGTTGCCACCGCCACCTGAGCCCCTGCTCCACTTGCTTTCCTGCTGGTGCCCCTGACTTCCCACCGCCCACTTGGGGGCGCTGCCAGCAACAGCTGCGCAGTGCCACGCCGAGGGGGGGGCAACTATGGTGGCTGCTGGAGAGCACCAAAGGTGAACCAGCTGCAGAGTGGCAGGGCAGCCCCCAAGGCAGCAGCTGGGGAGGAGGATGAGGAGGAGCCGCAGCCGAGTACCAACTGATCCACGGACCGGTGCCGGTCTCTGGACGGGGGGTTGAGGACCACTGTACTAGAGAACTTGAAATCATGCATACTGTGTTGAGTTATTTGATAAAAGGTGTTATATCATTTCTACTTTGGGACTGCTATCAACCAAAGTAATTACTAACTTTTTGCCTACTTTGGGAAGTTAGCGGAGGGTGGAGGTGGGGGATTCAAACCCTGGAGAGTCTCATGATGTAATACCATTACAATTGGGCCTACATTAACTTGGGGGATTTCATTGGATAGCTTCATATTTATATCATCTTCAAATACCAAATCAACACTGAGCCATTTTTTTTACCAGATTAATGCTTTACGCACAGCAATCCTTTTGAGTAATAACAACTCTGAAATAACAGAAAGCATGACTAAATTTGTGCAAGGTGCCATGAAATTGCACCAGGATAAGTAGTAGGGACAACTTGAAGAATATTTTTATTATATTCTTTGTATTCAATCTGTCATTTTACTCAACCTTGACATCTTTATATCCTAATTTTGTGTTAGTACAACCACGAAAATTAATTTTCAGTATTGTTACTATCTAGGGATGGGTATAAACCTAAAAATTACAGTTTGGCTTGGAATGGGGTCCCCAGACTGAACTAAACTAAAATTTCCCTGAACCAAACTTGGACAGTTCAAACCATCTTTCTCTCAGCTGTGGTTTGCTGAGGCTGGAAGAAAGGCAGGGATCACACATGAAGGGTTAAATGGCTAGCAGGTGTTTCACTCCCTCCTGCTATGAAGTGGGGGAAGTGAAGCATATTTAATGACCCTCCAAAATGTTGAGTTTAAATGGTTGGGAGTCATTTCACTGATTCCTTTTGCTTGGAAGCAGGGGAGGGAAATGAAACAGACAGGTTAAAAGACTGGCAGCCATTTAAATCCACAGCTAATGGCCCAAACAGCCTAAAGAGACCAGACAAAAATCTGGTAAATGTTCAGGGAAGGTACATTCCCTGAACATCGGTTTGGGGGCTATGAACTAGTTCATGCCAAATTTTGGCTTGTGAACTGGTTTGCGCATATTCCTATTACTTTTGGCCGTTTAAGGGACCTGGATGTCATGTTTGGCCTCAGAGAGCATTCATTGAACTTGTTCTTTTTTTTAGCTGCATGGATGCTATTATTTTGTTTTTTATTCCCAGTACCACAGACAAATCTGTTTTACCCAGGAATACAATGGACACTAGCACATACAGCTACTCTATGACCGTCCTGGGTTCTGGCCCTCTTTCCCCTGCTCCCTGCTCATTTTTGATATCCAGTGGGGTGAAAAGGTTAAAGAGTAGCAGACTATAATCTCAAGAGCTGAGTTTGATTCCTGACTCCTCGTCCATATGCAGCCACCTGGGTTGCCAACATTTAGGAAGATGAAAGACAGAATAAAATAGAGAGAAAGAGACATGGAAAGAAAGAGAGAAAGAAGAGGGAGATAAAGGAGGAGTGAAGGCATCAGGTTTTTTGGGATAAAATAAGTTTTGAAGGGGCACTACCTCCACCCCCATACAACAGTGTCTACACAGGTCACCACTATCCCCACCTTCCCATCCAACACCAAATCTTCCAAAGGACAGGCCGTAGAGGGGTGGACTTCTACCTTCCTGCCCTCACATCTCCCAAAGGCCAGGGTGGGAAGGCCACAAGAGGATGGGCTGCCACCTTCCTGCCCCTGCCCACATTTCTCAAAGACTGGCCCAAGCAGGGAAGGCTGTGGTGGGGAGCTGCCTCCTTTCCACCCATCAACACATCTTCCAAAGGCCAAGCTGGGTGGGGAAGGCCATGGGGCTAAGTGGGTTGCCTCTTTTCCACCCACACTCATATCTCGCAGAGGTCAGGCTGTTTAGAGAAGGTGATGGGCGATGGGCTGACTTCTTCTCACCCAACCATCTCCCAAAGGGCAGGGAAGGCTGTGGGGGTAGGTGAGCTGCCTCCTTCCCACTCACCTCCATATCTCCCAAAGGCCAGACTAGGTAGGGAATGCCATGGGGGTGGGCAGCCTCCTTCCCACCCACCCGTACATCTCCCAAAAGCCAGGCTGGGAAGTTTGCTGGAGGGGCTGCCTCCTTCCCACCCCTACATGTCAGGCTGCACAAGTAACACTGTATGGGGAGGGGGCTACCTCCTTCCTATCCCCCATATCTCCCAAGGTCCAGGCTGGGTGGGGAAGGCTGCTGTAACCCCCAGCCCCTCTGAGGAGAGGGAGGGTGGGGGAAAGCAAAGAGCTCTCCAGTGGCCAGCCGCAGGGCAGTGGGGATGTATTGTCAGCCCAGGTCTTGTTAGTGATGACTCCTAGAAGAAAAAGCCTTGCCAGTGGCTCCCAGGTTAACCCAAGCCTCAACTGGATGAGAACTCAGCCCATCCAGATGTTAAACATACAGAGAGCTCGGACCAGCATGAGGGAATGGAGCTGCAGACAAACCAGGGCTTAGATTCCAAAGTTGCTGCAGGAGCTCCTCATTCTTCTGCCCAGCCTCCAGCTGCACCTCCCTGCCTTGTTAGCTCACCTGGCTCACCTGAACCAATTAAGCAATGCCAGATATGTGCTGGAGGAGAGCTCCAGTCTAACAGGATGTTAGCTAGATAGCTTCAGTCTAACAGGATGTTAGCAAGATAGCTTCAGTAGACTGTGAGTCATCACAGAGTGAGGATGAGAGGCTGCTGACAGCCTATATTAACTTCAGGCTAGGACATCTGGGTTGTGGAACTGCTCCTTCTGCTGATGCCTTTGGACAGCCTGAATGAACGATTGACTCACTGGACTGAGTTAAGACATTAATTGCATTCTGTTTGTCCCTTGGCATTCTGTTTTTTTTCCTAAATACTGATTCACTCGGCCTTCCTGTCACCTCATCTGTGTTTCTTTCCAGAAGAGAGCTGAAATATGAGACCAACACAGGAGGCAAAGGAAGCAGCTGGTTCCCTTCCTTGCCTGGGGGAGGATGGGCAACTTACCAGAAGCAGGACTTTTCAAAGAGGCTGGCATCTCTTCTACTGGGCAAGTAGCAGGAAGAGGAAGAGAAGGACAGATAAGCCATATGATTGGCCCTCATTGGGAGAGTGCTATCTCCCTACTGGCAGCATGCCCCCAGGGAGGGCCAATCAGGTAGGGAGTTAGTTGTCTGCACACAACTTGAACTTTATTATGTTTAGTGATGATAGTAATGGCAAGGGTACACCTGATACTAGTCCCATCCTTTGCTCACTGAAGTCAGCAAAGTATCCTATACAAAAGAGACTTTAAGATCAGAAGAGTCTAAAAGATCTTTTTCTCCTCTTCTATCCTCTTTTTATTTCTGAAGAAATGAAAACATGTACACTGTGGTCTTGTTTTTGCATATTTTGTAGCAAAACCTCTCTTGAATGGAAGCTTAACATACATATTTAAAAATCTTTATGACTTCATTTCCTTGTGATTTTGGGAAAAATTCAAAGAGCTTGTTTTTGCTTAGAAATCATTACATGTCTGGATTCATGGCAGCTGATGGACTGCTTTATCCCACATGAAAATATTAAGTGAAATGAACTGTGACCATTCTCTGGAAGTCCTACCCACAACCTTCAGAGGTTATATGGGTGATGTCCTTTTCCTGCTGACAGTGGAGCTGAGTGGTTACTATGTTACAGGTGGGATAGGTCCAGTGGAACAAATAGCAGTTTTCGACAGCCAAGCTATATCAAACATGAAATATCAATCATTATCTTCCAACATTAAAAAAAACTCATTAGCAACCAGTTTATTCAAATACTGGACAAGGGTCATTAGCAGAGAAGCTTGTTTTGTGGGGCAAAAGACACGATGAAGCTATCGTATTTTTCCATTCATAAAGTTAAAAACAGTTTTGGGATAACTCCTGAAACACAGGATTAAGCATGCAGGGCACATTTTAAACGCAGTTCGTGCTAGCATTCCTTGATTTCCAAATATCCCCTCCACTGCTAATTAGCTTTTAAAAACCACACAGGTACCCAATAATCACTTTAGCCTCAAGACAAGACATAGCAGGGGAGCTGTCCAGCAAGAACAAATAGGACATAAGACTGTAAAAATAGCAGGGAAACTGTCTGGTCAGGACGCAAGACAATGAATCCAGCAGAAGTAGTGAACCATCAATAACTTCCAAGTTCCCCCTGCTCAATGCCCTGTGGGGGTCTGACTGTTCCAATAATTAGGACAAGGATTCTTCCTCAGGATTAGTACACTTGGAAGGAAGTGTACTGATATGAACTTTGGCTCAGTCTCTGTTTTTGGGGTTCAGGGGGTAAATCTGAACTGGAATGGAAACTGTGTGCCATTTTCATTACCATATCTTAAAAAGGTCATTGCATAACTGGGAAGAGTACCTAAGAGGCAATCAAGATCACTAAGAAGCTGGAGCACCTTTCCTATGAGAAAAGGCTGAAGAATCTGGGACTCCTTAGCATAGAAAAAAGATGATGACCGAGCAGGGTGATGGTAGAGATTTATAATACTATGTATGGACCAGAAAGAATTGATAGAGAAAACTTTCTCTCCTTCAAAATACTAGCCATCAATGAAGTGACAGATTTTGAATGGTCAAAAAGAAGTACTTATCTATTCAATGAGTGATCAAAATGTGAAATTCACTGCCTGAGGATGCAATGATGGCCACAAGCAAAGATGACTTTAAGACAGAATTAGATAAATTCATAGAGTAATGGTCCATCAATGACTAGGAACCATGGTGTCTAAAGAGAACTTCCAATTACAGTGCTTGGAGGCAACACTGAAGGAAGGCCTCGATCTTGATGCCCTGTTGCTGGCCATTGTATGAGACAGGATGGGCCACTGGTCTAATCGAGCAGTTTTCTTCTTTTGTTCACTCAAAGAGGGTTAGTAGATCCTCAGACTTCACAATTAATTGTAGACAGGCTGGAAACTATCAATGATTCTCTACTTGCTAGAAGTATATGTTTATTTTTATCTGCTTTTTTCTTACAATCATAGAGTTGAAAGTGTCCATCTAATCCAACCCCCTGCAGGATCAGCCTAAAGAATTCATGATAAGCATCTGTCCAGCCAATGCTTAGAGACCACCAGTGAGGGGGAGCTCACCACTTCCTAAGGCAGCCTACTCCACTGCTGAACTAATCTTTCTGTGCACACCTCCCCCCCCCCCAGATATGTAGCTGGTACTGTTGTACAAGTAGTTTAAATCTATACTCTGGGTTCTATCCTGTGCTGTCAACATGAACCTGTCCTCCTTGAAGTGACAACCTTTCAAATACTTAAAGAGAACAATCATGTCCCTTCTCAACCTCCTCTTCTCCAGGCTGAACATTACCAAGTCTCTCAGCCTTTCTCCATTGGGCTTGGCCCTCAGGCACCAGATCATCCTAACCGCTGTCCTCTACACCCTCTCAATTTTGTCCACATCCTTTTTAATGTGAGAACTCCAAAGCTTCACAGTGTTCTCCAGGGTGTAGTCTGCATGGGGCTTTTTACCCATCCCCAGTTCAAATGAATCCCTCCTGTCTAAACTGAATTCGATTTCCACTTTACTTTTGGGCCCTTTATATTTTCCCTCTGCATAAGCATGATTGATCTGGAATGACCCTACCTTTCCCCCGCGATATCCAGAAGTGGAAATAACCCTCAATATTTGATAAACTGGCACCAGGAAGTATGCAGCTTCCTGCTTTGTGCGAACGGGGAGCAAAGCAGCCTGTCCCTGATTGGCCAGGGCATCAGTTCAAAGGCTTCCTGATTCCCAGGTTGCAAGGCTTCCCTCCTTGTCTAAAAGGGACTGCACTCCAGAAGCCCTAACTTTTCTCAGCAGAGATTTTCCTCTTGGATTTATTAAAAACTGCCACTCTTAACCACTATACCAGCTTTAAAGTTTCAAGGAAACTAAGGTATAATGTAGTCAAAGGCTACATTTATATTTATATTTATACTTCTAAAGATAAATCAGAAAAAGAGGTTTGTGTGTGTATGCAACATTTTAAAAATTAGCATATGTGCCTAAATTGGTTGATCAGTGAATGAAGCCCTTACAAAAAAGCTTAACTGTTTGTTTTGAAAAAGCAGCGACCACAGATAATCTCTTTTACAATATTTTTCTGTCTCTTGCTTTAATAAATCTGATTTAAGTTGAGGATTAGCCCCAAAAAAATCCTCTTTGATCTTTTAAATGGTGCAAATCAGACTAAGCTTAACATAGCTAAGTATTTAGGAAGCATGGAACAAATTTTTTCCTTTGAAATGTAATGTTCTGTGATAAGTACATGTGTTCTGTCTCATTTGATTAGTGTGAACAGTGTCCCACCTAACTGCATACATCTCAAATGTCCAAATAATCAGTAAAAGCCTGTCATGGAGTTAGACTGACCTAAGCCTATAGAAGAGTCCTGTTAACTCAATCAGCCAAAGCTTCTGATCACATCATCAAAAAAGGCAACTTCTGGTCACATCATCAAAAAAGGGTCCAGTTGGTGAATGAGTGGGAAGGAAAATTATTTCAAGTGTATTATGAAACCAATCATATGGTTTATAATTGATTTGGGAACCTTTGAGAAAGAAAAGAAAGTTTGCAGTTTTAGCAAAAGCTTGTATATATTAATAATGACACCTTCCCCCCGTGAAGTGCTATTGTAGCCAATGAAGGGTGACCCCATAGGGTTTTCAAGGCAAGGGATTAAGCAGAGGTGGTTTGCCATTGCCTTCCTCTGCTGGTCTTCCTTGGTGACCTCCCATCCATGTACTAACCCTTCTAAGTACCAACGCCTCCCCCTCCCCTCCCCCCCTGCACTGCGGTGCTGGCTGTGTCAGGAGTGAGCGGTTGCTTTGGACGCCGAAGTGCACAACCCTACTTATAAGTTTACAAGCTCTGATGAGATTGGGCTATCATCCTGTTTTTCCAGTACAGAGAACTAAGAAATAGAAGTGAGGCTGGATGTATATGGGTGCAATGCTGAACGAACTTCCCTGGGAGAAAGCCCCCTTGAATAACATGAGCATTTCATACAACCAGATGTGTTTATTTGGGATCACTCCTACTATATTTTGGAGCAGTTTTGCATTTCAGAAATAGGTACTCTAAACAATATCACCATCACCATACAAAAGGAACCTGTCCTGTTTCATCATTATACAATTAATTACCATCAATTAATGTGCTTAAAATAATTGAATTATAAGGAGAGTGATGAAAGCAGGGGATCCCCATGGGGTCAGGGATTCCAATAATCAGGGGCTATATCAGATAGGGGGGAAGCTAGACAATAGGAGGGTGAGATATGTTTATGCTCACAACCATTCTAACTTCCTACCCATCCTAGGAATGCAGGGATGGAGGCTAGGATGAGTAAATCGCTTCCAATACTTATGTTATGGAATGCCAGGTCTATTAACAACAAAACCTCTACTCTGAAGACATATTTCACAAAGCACAAGTCAGACCTGGTGTGTGTGACTGAAACCTGGGTGAGGGAGGGTGAAACAGCCCCCCCCCCGAAAGAATTGCCCCTCTGGGGTTTTGGTCCTTCATCCATTGTGTGCTGCAGGTGTGGAAGGGTGGCTATATTAGTTCAAGAGGCTTACTTTTTCAGGGCACTCCCTACAATGATTATCCCAGGTATTGAATGTGTTGGTTTCGGGTGGGATGGAGTCAAGAGTTTGGTGTACCAGACACCCAATACACCATCAGGTGCCCTGTTGGGCCTGCTGGAGGTAGTGCCATCTGGGTACTTCAGTACCCCATATTGTTAGTTCTGGGAGACTTTAATGTCCATGCAGAGTTGCCATCCTCTTGAAGTGGTCCAGAACTTGTGTCATCTATTGCAGCACTAGGGCTCTCACAGTTTGTTTCTGGTTGTACCCATCAGGCTGGCCACACCCTGATTCGATCTTCAGTGTGGGGGTGGATTTAGATCTGTACCTAAACAATATTAAATTGGGTATGTTTCTACTTCAGAAATAATAGGACTATAATGATGACACCACTGAGTGGTTTAATGGAATATGTGATTTTAAATGGTTTTTAATGTTTTAAGTTTTTATATTTTTATTAACTATCTGACTGTTTTAGTGTTGTGCACTGCCCTGGGCAAATAATAATAATAATCTCATATGAATTATGTCCACAAAGAGATTTACAGACCAGTCCTAATGAGAGTTATACCCTTCTAAACTCAGTGATATACACTGATTTAGAAGCATATAACTCTGTTTAGGATTGCATTAATCATAAATCAGTGTTTGTCTATCAGGTAACCTCATGAATAGGACTGCCACACAAATTAACATATTTATAAATTAACCCAAATAATATTTTATGAGAAAAAGGAGTACATTTTTAGTCAGAAAAGGTTTTCCTTACAGTATAATAAAAGTCTTTTTCAGACAATAAGAACAGGAGAAAATAAGCTTTGCCAAGTAGACTATCTGAATGCAGAAACACCATTTCTAGTTTGCTATAGGTTATCTATACTCCTTGAAAGAGCAACCAAGCATTCTCAATTAGACTGCTATTGCTGTCATGCACGATCCTAAAGAGATTAATGTCACAAGCTTAATCCCTGATATGATATCCATTAATGAAAAAACTGCCTCTTGAAACTGAGTAATATATCTAAAGCAGCCATTGCCAGCATTAACCTTTGCTCCATACACTAGCAGCTGTCAAACTCTGTCATCCAATAATAATAATAATAACAACAACAACAACAACAACAATAATAATACTTATCCTCTCTTTCAACAAACATACAAAAATACTCATCTGACACAGAAACTGTAATCCCAAACACATATACATGGAAGCATATGGGACTTCTCAGAACATATGCTCATGGTTTCTGTATTTTGTACAAGCCAGTTCAGTCCTAAATGTGTAAATCACAAGGGTGATTCGTATGACACCATGTTGTATTGATCTGTTCTAATTTGTGTATTTCTTAAACTGATTACGGATTCTCTGATTGACTAATGGTAAAGCTGACCTAAATAAAAAATGATTTTTTCTGGGTTTTATTTGGGGCTATTCAGCTATACTGACAGGAGCTCTCTGCTCCCACTGACCCAGCTGATCTTCTCAGGTCTGTGTGCAGTGGTGAGAGACCCCCCCCCCCAGGCAGATCCTGGAGACAGCTTCTGTTGTGTGGTGATTTAAGCCACCCCACAACTAATGGTTTTACTTATGAGGGGAAATGGTCAGGTAGGTTTAGGGCGACAGGAATGAGGTCATTTTGTATAACTATAATCCAAAAATAGTTTGTCACAGGCACGTAACTGTTTAGTTGTACAGGAAGATCTTTAAAAACTGAGGAGAGAGATTCTTTGGCTGTTTGAACTTAAACAAGTATAAGCTTTCTTGTCTTAAAGTCTCTTAAGTTGGCAAAGGCAGAAACATTAATTTGTTCCAAACATTGCCTCTTCACCATTTGATATGGATCCACCCCATTTCTAGGAGCTATGTCCCTCTGAATGGATAGGGGTTGCCTCCTCATAGAATCATAGAATCATGGAATTGGAAGGGGCCAAACAGGCCATCTAGTCCAACACCCTGCTCAATGCAGGATAAGCCCTAAGCATCCTAAAGCATCCAAGAAAAGTGTGTATCCAACCTTTGCTTGAAGACTGCCAGTGAGGGGGAGCTCACCACCTCCTTAGGCAGCCTATTCCGCTGCTGAACTACTCTGACTGTGAAAAATTTTTTCCCTGATATCTAGCCTATATTGTTGTACTTGTAATTTAAACCCATTACTGGGTTTAAACCCTTTCCTCTGCAGCATTGGCTGCAGAGGAAATTTAAACCCTTTCCTCTGCAGCCAATGGGAACAGCATCCCGCCCTCCTCCAAATGCCAACCTTTCAAATACTTAAAGAGGGCTATCATGTCCCCTCTCAACCTCCTTTTCTCCAGGCTGAACATTCCTAAGTCCCTCAACCTATCTTCAAAGGGCTTGGTCCCTTGGCCCCAGATCATCCTCGTCGCTCTCTTCTGTACCCTTCCTACGTCCTTCTTGAAGTGAGGCCTCCAGAACTGCACACAGTACTCCAGGTGTGGTCTGACCAGTGCAGTATACAATGGGACTATGACGTCTTGTGATTTTGATGTGATGCCCCTGTTGATACAGCCCAAAATGGCATTCGCCTTTTTTACCGCTGCATCACACTGCATGCTCATGTTTAGTTTACAATCCACAAGTACCCCAAGGTCTCGTTCACACACAGTGTTACCTAGAAGTGTATCCCCCATCCAGTAGGCATGCTTTTCATTTTTCTGACCCAGGTGCAGAACTTTACACTTATCTTTATTAAATTGCATCTTGTTCTCATTTGCCCGTTTTTCCATTGTGTTCAGATCTCCTTGAACTCTGTCTGTATCTTGTGGAGTATTTGCCAGTCCTCCCAATTTGGTGTCATCTGCAAACTTGATGAGTAGTCCCTCCACCCCCTCTACTAGTTCATTAATAAATATGTTAAGAAGTACCAGACCGAGCCCCGAGCCCCGAGGTACCCCGCTACTCACCTCCCTCCAGTCTGATGAAACACCACTGACAACAAATCTTTGAGTGCGGTTCCCTAACCAATTCCCTATCCATCTAACTATCTGAAAATCCAGATTGCAGTCCTTCAATTTATCCATCAGAACATCATGGGGAACCTTATCAAAAGCTTTACTAAAATCCAAGTAAACGACATCAACCGAATTTACATGATCCAGCAAACCTGTCACTTGATCAAAAAAGGAAACCAGGTTGGTCTTTCAGGACCTGTTGGTGACAAATCCATGCTGACTTCCTTGGATCACCAAATTGTCCTCCAGATGTTTGCAGATCGCTCCCTTTAATATCTGCTCCATTATCTTACCCACAACAGAGGTCAGACTCACTGGTCTGTAGTTTCGTGGGTCATCCTTCCTCCCTTTTTTGAAGATCAGAATAACGTTTGCTCTCTTCCAGTCCTCCAGGACATCTCCAGTCCTTAAAGAGGTCCCAAAGATGATGGACAAGGGTTGTACAAGTTCTCCGGAAAGTTCTTTGCGCATTCTCGGGTGCATTTCATCTGGCCCAGGGGATTTCAACTCATCCAGTGCAGCTAAATGCCTCTCGACATCCTCTCTGTCCATGTCAACCTGCCACCCAGACACTAGCTCTTGGCTACTGCCATCTCTAGATGTGCCTAAACCCTTTGACCTGTGGGAAGAAACAGATGTAAAATAGGCGCTGAGCCTTTCTGCTTTCTCTGCATCCTCCGTTAGAGTTTGTCCATCCGCACCCAACAGTGGGCCTATTGCCTCCTTTACTTTACGTTTGCTCCTCACATAACTGAAAAATCTTTTCTTGTTACTATGGGCTTCCCTGGCCAATCTTAGCTCACTCTCAGCTTTGGCCTTTCTGATGCTTGATCTACAGTGCCTAGTAACCTGTAGGTACTCTTCTTTAGAGCTCTGTCCTTCCCTCCATTTCCTGAACATTTTCCTTTTCTTTCTTAGTTCCTCTTGAAGTTCACTGTTCATCCAAATAGGCTTCTTAGAGCTCCTCCAGTGTTTTCGTCTTTCTGGGATAGACATTGATTGAGCATGCAATAGCTCTTGTTTGAATAGCGCCCACCCTTCACATGCTCCCTTCCCTTCCAGCATTCTCGTCCATGGTATGACACTCATCATGTCTCTAAGTTTATTAAAGTTTGCCCTATGAAAATCCAATATCCGCGTCTGGCCACAAGCTTCCTTGCCCCCCCATCTCAAAAGGAATTCTATGAGGACATGGTCACTTCCCCCTAGGGTCCCCATCTCCTTCACCTCATCCTCCAACTCTTGCCTGTTGGTCAGTATTAAGTCCAGTATGGCTGAACCTCCTTTCAAGGGGCTATTTTCCTCAGCCTTGAATGGGGATTCCCCTCTCTCTTCTCTAACCTTCCTTCCCAGTCAACTATCAGTTCCTAATTAGCCCTTTCAACTGTAGAATTCCATTTGAATCCACTGTGTTCTCAGACCATGTTAAAGTTGTCCGGTATAGCAAACTGGTCAGCAGGCATAATATACTTTATTCTGGCTTCAGGGACTAAGAAGCAAAGCAAAAAGGAATTACTGCAATTTATCATGTTCTTTAGGAGAGGCACTTTCCATTTAAGGGAGGCAAAGATCATTGAAGAGAGTATCTGTGAAATATTCCCGATATCTATGGTGACCTGAGTGATCCTGAAACAATAGAAGGAGGGGGAGGACGAAGGGGAGTTAGTTCTTATATGGTGCTTTTCTCTACCAGAAGTCATCTCAAAGCAGCTTACATTTGCCTTCCCTTTCCTCTCCCCACAACAGTAAGGTAACCAGATTTTAACATTGGTAAAGCGGGACACCATTGACCGGAGGGGGGAGGGTCTTGATTAAAATTTTGGTCTATATGGAGCAACAAAAAGTTTCATAGAATGCATAGAACACAAAAATAGTATTGTAATATATATTTTTTAATTTCAACATAAGTACAATTTGCCAGGTACCCCCAGATGTCCCTTCAAAAGTGGGACACTTTTGTTTCCTTACACAACAGACAACCTGTGAGGTGGGTGAAGCTGAGAGAGCTCTGATATTAATGCTCGGTCAGAACAGCTTTATGTGGTGAGACCAAGGTCACCCAGCTGGCTGCATGTAGAGGAGGTGCGGGGAATCAAACCCAGCTCACCAGATTAGAAGTCAGCGTTCCTAATCACTACACCCAGGAGCAAAAAGCTATGAAGAAATTTCATACATTCTCCTGTTATCAAAATCATTAAAAAATTTCTACTCTGGATCATCCTTAATTGTCTTCTGAGGAAAGTCATAATCATTTTCATCACCATCAAAGTTCTGCAGGGCCTATGAAATGATGCTCTTCTGCAGACAAAATACTAAGTGGGCCTCCTCCCTCTCCTCCCATGTTCTTGCTCCCCTTTCTCTTTCATTTTATGGGGGATTGTATTGGTGGGCAGGACTGGTGCTGCCGGTGGGACTCTTGTATTGAATTTTATGTTTTTAATGTGTTTATTGAATTTTTAAACTATGTTTTATTGATATGATGTAAACCACCCCAAGCCCATTTGTGGGGAGGGGTGGTATAAAAACCAAATTATAAATCAATAAAAAATGAAGAGTTGGTTTATATACCTTGAATTTAATTGCCCAGAGGAGTCTCAAAGTGGCTTATAATTGCTTTCCCTTCCTCTTCCTACACCAGACATCCTGTGAAGTAGGTGGGGCTGAGAGAGCTCTGAGAGAAAGTGCTCTGGGAGAATAGCTGTAATAGGACTGTGACTAGCCCAAGGTCACCTATCTGGCTGCATGTAGAGGAGCAGGAAATCAAACTCGGCTCACCAGATTAGAAGCCACCACTCTTAACCACTACACCAAGCTGATGCAAGGAGACACTGACTTTCTCAAGTTTATCTAACAACTTTGTAAATGAACTAGTCTCCCGTCTCAATAAAATGGCGAGTATAGCAGTGAAGGGAGTTGTAACAGGCCTTTTCTACCCACCAAGGGGTCTCACACAGCCTCCTATGATTCTGAGGAAACAGGTCTGTTTTATCAGATGTTCTTAAAGTAGCAAGTGCATAGGAATGGGTTCATTGCTGCGTGGTAAACTTTGTGATTCAGAAGTAAAATATGGAAGTCACTGAGGCAGGATCAGTATACAAACAAGCAACATAGAAGGCTTATTTATTTACAGGAGGCTTGGAAGAACAGATCAACAGCACAGGTCTCAAGGAGAAACCTGGCTGAGGCACATAAATTTAATTTAGTTATGTCTTCAGAGTGTGATTTGAATTGTCTTTAATGCTGTCAGGCATAAACAAGTTATTACTGACTAGCCAATAAGCTGGATCCTCTCTTATACACAGGTTCTACCCACACTGCTCTGCCCTTTCCCAAATGTCAGACTAAATGGTACAAGGTCTGCTCATTACCTGAGATAGGCATAACAATCATTATTTCCCTGAGGTACCGTTAAACTGTTCTGCCATGCTACCAGGCAGAGCAATCTTTCTAACTGTCTGCTCTTTTGCTCAGCTATAACTGCTCTCTCCCTGAACAGATCCTGCTGTGCTTTTTGCCAGCATTCCATCTCCCTTCTGAAAGGTGATTGGATGCTGGAGCAGCACTCTTATAGGTCAGCTGAGTGGCTATATTCCCCTTCAGGGGTAGGACAATCTTCTAACCATCACACTTCTACATTAACCTGTGGGGAAAACAGCTGGGTATGCTAGTTGCACATGTATTGGAAATGCTGGATGCTACTGGATGTGCATAAGCTGAGCTCTGAAGTATTCAAAATTCTTCAGATGCATTATTTCTAGGATTGCCGACCTCTAGGTGGTACCTGGAAATCTCCTGCTATTACAATTGGTCTCCAGATAATGAAGATCAGTTCCCTGGAGAAAATGGCCGCTTTGGAGGATGAACTTCGTGGTATTATAGCTTGTTGAGGTCCCTTACCTTCCCAAACCTCACCCACCTCAGATTCCACCCTCCAAATCTCCAGGTATTTCCCAGCACAGAGATGGCAACCTTAATTAATTCAGTAATTCTTATCCTCCAGTAACTGTCCTATGAGGTTAACCAGAATTATTATCCTGTTTTTGCAGCTAATGAGCCCAAGCCGAAGAAGAACTTTGATCATAGCTCCCAGATCACCACTTATTTCATTAGTTACTATACCAGTCCAGCTGCCATGCCTTTCTATAAAATAAATCGGTCTTTACAACACAGATTATTTTGGCAGCATGCTTAGTCCCTTGGTAGCTCTATGTACTCTGCTACATCTCAGTACAACAGTGTTTCTGAAGTTATCCAAGCTACAGAGACATACAGTCTGGAGACACTGAACAATTCACTGATCTTCAAAATTACTTGTGTGCCTGCCAAAAGCAAATTTTATAGAACTACAAAGTCAAATTTCACTGGAGAGTAGCTCTAGCTGTCAGTGTAAGGCAAGTAATATTTTCCTTAGTAGTAGATGCTTTGAAAATTACCTTTTTATTTTTTAACGCATAGGTGGCAGTTTGTTCCAGATAGGTGGCAGTCTACCCCTCTGGGCCTGCATTTGTTTACAGAGTCAATCCACCTCTGTAGACAGATTATAGGTTCTCTTGTGGACAAACTGCAGAACCATTTCTGCATCCCTCAGCAGAATAAAAATGCTATTATAATATTATTTATATATTGCTTTAGGCTGTTCAAGGCAATTCACACGACAGCTTTGTTTTCCTGTGCACATTCTCATGGTAATTCTTACAAGGTAGGTCAGCAATATTGTCCCCATACAGCAGATATGGGGCAGAATAAGTTTCTGCTGTTAGTGTTTTGTCAAATAGCTTTATTGTTATAAAACTGAGTTCTGTTCCAATTATTGCCTTCCCCACCTTGGGAATCCTGTTTTAACAGGCTTGGATAAACGGCAATTCTGTTCATAAAGCTTTAGTTTGATACTTTAGAGGGTGGATATATGGGCATCAGTGACAATGACAGTATCTCCTGCCTTTTGAAACTGAATAATGGATGTGTTATTTTAAAGGACCACTCATAACTTTCTGTTCAAAGTCTGAGAACAGGGGAACTGAAATATAAATCAATAGTTCAAGGGCAATTATGCATATTCTTTTCAAATTGAATACTGTTCAGTGTTCCATTCTGAGACATTTTATTCTTATGTTCCCTGTTTGAAAAGGGAAGTCACCTTACAGTAAATAAGGCCATCTATGCTGTTGCTGGTCAGGAGGGAGCATTCCACCAAGGGCTGCACCCTTCATCTCGGTCAGAGATCCAGCCTAATCACTGTAACCCCTGGGCTGGCTGATCTTTGTGTTTATTGTTGTACTGTGATTTTATCTATCTTTGTGTACATGTATAAAATGCTTAGCCATTGTTGATAAATCTTCCACAAAGATTCAAAGGCTTCAATATGTTATGCAATCTACACACTCTATGAGGTTTTCAGATGCTGACCAGGAAAAAGAAGACCATTTTAATTAAAGACAGGATTAAAAACTGTCAAGAAATGCATGTTACTTCTGAGACACAATTACTGCTAATGACATTGCTCATAAAAATACACCTTCACAGTCTCTTATTTAGTATTGCAGATGTGGGATAATTCCCTGAGCTTGTTTGGAACTGAGCTTTAGAAAACCAAATGAAATCCCAAGACATCGCTAAGTAGTTTGCTTTATTCTGAGCCCTGTTCTGAACTCAGACTTAGGAGGTATTTCATTTCTCTCTCTCTTCCTTCTCTCATTCCTGCAGCCATACTTATTGAAGTTGATGCATCTGAGACCAGGCCAATAAGTTGGTGGTTGCTAGCCAGTAGACAGGCAGGCCACGAAGCATGCAAACAAAGAGGTGATATGATAGCCATCTTCAAGTACTTGAAGGGCTGTCACATAGAGGATGGTGGGGAGTGGTTTTATGTGCCCCAGAGGGTTGGACCAGATCCAATATGACATTAATTCAGAAGAATTTTTGGCTAAACATATTGAAGAAGTTACTGTCCTGACAATTAGAGTGGTTCCTCAGTGGAACAGGCTTTCTTGGTCAATGGTGGGTTCCCCTTCCTTGGAAGTTTTTAATCAGAGGCTAAATAGCCATCTGACAGAAATGCTGATTCTGTGAACTTAGGCAGACTTCCTAAGTGGGTGGGCTGAAGGATTGTGTCAGTTCTTGGCTTTGCACACCCAGGGAAATGCCAATTGCCACTATGGGAAGACGAATTTCTTCCATTCCAGAGTGGCCAGAGATTCTTGTGTTTTTGGGGGGGAGGGGGCATCATATGGGCATGGAATTGGGGTCACTTTAAAGGGTTGGTTAATTGTGAATTTCCTGCATTCTGGAGGGGTTGGACTAGATGACCCTGGAGGTATCTTTCAATTCTGTGATTCTATGAATCTCTCTGCTGCTGCTTTCTCTCTGCTGCCTCTACTTTGGATATTAGTTGGAACACTGTGGCTCTTTTTCCATTTAATCCAGTGTAACCCAGTGTTGGGTGAATTTAATCATATTTTCAGATGCATGGACTGGTGAATAAGGCAACTTGTGTATGAAACCTGTGACTATGCTGGAGCTCAGAAGACCTCATGGACCCCAAGTATTATGTCCCTTTGCCCCAAGAGGGTACTACAGTATGGGAAAATGGCATTAAAATGGCATTAAAAATCAATCATCAAGAGCCACGACAAGAGGGCAGAAAGAGACAAATGAGGATGACAGCAGAAGATATCAAACAAAACTGAAATGGCCATATCAGCTTATTGTTCTCAAATACTTCAGGCTGCTGAAGCTCACATTTCTGACACAAGAATATGATTTTGACTGTATTTGTACACAAAATACTGAGAAATAAAGCACAATATGTTTTATCTCCTTTTATTTTACTCCTTTATAATTAACATCTGAGATACAATTAACAAATTAATATATATTACCCTGTTTAAATCACAACAAAATATGTGAACTGACTGTCAAAAATATGGTATTTGAAGTGACAAAAATTCTGCCTTTGGTTGTAGATTATATTAATAATTATTCACAGCAATCAAATGATGGGTGCTTGTACATGAACAAGCTTTCAGTTATTATATGTTAATATGCTAGCTTATCTGAAACCTACATACTTGTTAAAACTACAGGTAACATTTGGATACTTTTGTTCTCTGTGCATGTCTTTTCATAAACTTTGATATCAATAATACACATTTCAATATGTTTTATGCAGCTTAGGTGGGATGTAGATTAATTTAGGTTGTTAACTTAATTTAAGTTGTTCTGTCCTGCTTTTCTCCCCACTAGGAACTCCTTTTTATTTAAACAAGGAGCCACAACAAACCCCACAGGCCTAAGGAAAAACCATTGAATCCTGAAGGGGGCATTATTGCAAGCCCAGCAGAAACAATGCAATGTACACACCGCCCAACAGTACCAGTGTAGTTAAAGAGATGTACTATCAACTCAACAGAACCGATGTGGACAAGTGGAGAAGTTGCTAGGGTCTGTAAGGGTGACCACTTGCCCCTTTGATCTCTGTCCATCTTGGTTGCTCAAGACAAGCGACCAGTGGATAGGAGGTGATATTGTCAACCTCTCCCTGTCTACTGGGGAGTTCCCAGAGGTGCTGAAGGGTGCAATGGTTCACCCTTTGCTGAAGAAACAATCGCTGGATCTGCGGGACCTGGCAAACTACTGGACAGTCTCACATTTGGCATTTCTGGGCAAGGTGGTTTAACGGGCTGCCACAGGGCAGCTCCTGTCATTCTTGGAGGAAACTTCAGCACCCGATCTGTACCAGTTAGGATTCCATCCTGGCCATTGGGTGCAGACCTTGATGGATGATCTTCAGCACCAGAAGGATAGGGGCAGTTTGGCTATCCTTGTGATATTAGATCTGCTGACCATGTTTGATACGGTCGAGCATGAGCTGTTAGCTTGCCATATCAACAGGGCCAAGATTTGAGCCCTTCAGTGACTGTGCTCCCTTCTCCAGAACCAGAGGGATGCAGTGAGGGAGGAGTTGTCATGTCCCTACCAATTCCCTTGTGGGGTTCCCCAGGGAGCAATTCTCTTCCCCACACTGTTCAACATCTTTATGTACCATCTGGCCCGGATGGTGTGACGTTAGAGGCTGGGCTGTTTCCAATATGTGGATGACATCCACATCTATCTCCTCATAGATGGCCGCCTAGACACCCCGCCCCTCAAGATACATTTGGCAGATGTTTGGAAGCTGTAGCTAGATGTTTAGAGCACAACCAAAACCAAAATGCAACCCCTTCAAGACAGCAGTCCTGTAGCTGGGCAGGAAGGCAACAAAATGGGAAGTGCACCTACCACAGTTGCCAGGGTACAACTTAACATCTCACCCTTGGCCAGAAAGTTGGGTGTGGCTTTGGATGCCTGTCAGTGGAGGCTCAGGTCACAGGAGTACCCTGCATATGTTTTTCCATCTGTGCCAAGAAAGGCTACTAGTGCCCTATCTGTCCTCAGATTGTTTGGCCACAGTCATCCATGCAATGGTCACCTCCAGACTGGACTCCTATAACTCACTCTAAATGAGCCTTCCCTTGTCCCCAACCCAAAAATTGTAGCTAATGCAGAATGAAACTGCTAGGGTCCTCACAGGAACCTCTTGAGGGCCCATATCCAGCCAGTACTAAGGCAGCTGCATTGGTTATCAGTTCTCACCCAGATCAGGTCCGAGGTTCTGATATTGACCTTTAACACCATCCGCGGTCTGAGCCCCACATATCTGTGAGACCACCTATCTCCTTATGGCCTGGCCTCGACCAGAGTCAGGGCCTTTTCAGTCCTGCCCCTGACCTGGTGGAATGAGCTCCGAGGAGAGCTGAGGGTGCTGATGAAAATTTCACAGTTCTGCAGAGCCTACAAGATGGAGCTCTTCTGCCAAGTCTTTGGTTGAAGCCAAGGTGGGTAGATAAATCTGCCACAAAAAGGTGATATGCTAGCCATATTCAAGAGGTGTACTCTCCTGGTGGCTATTGTGTGCAGTCTGTGAGAGGGAAGAGTGGGGTTGGGTCACCATTGAGGGTGGGTTTTTAATGATGGTTGGGGTTTATGGGGAATCATTTTTACCCAACATGAGTCACCATGTGGGAATGGTTGGTTATAAATGTAAGAATAAATAAATAAATAAGTAAATAAATAAAATATCTGGTCCAGAATTACACTCCAAGCTAAGGGTGGTTACAAATCCAGCAGGACCAGTGCAATGCACAACTGCCCTGCAGAGGGATGTACTAAAAGGAATGACAGAAATGTCCATTGGAAACAATGGGAGAAGCCTGAAAGCCCATTCAGGATAATGAGAGTCAGGATTGCCAGTTGACTTGAATAGGCTCCACTAAAATACATTATAGCACAAAATAGTTGCAATGAAAATATGGAGTGTATTTTCAACAAATGTTTTAGGGCCCAGATAACAGGTCCTAGAATGGAAAGACAGTCCCCAGAAATATAATTAGTGCTCTGGGACTGTAATGACAGCCTCCAAGTGGAATGATGGCCCAAAGAAGTAGCAGAAGTGTTCTGGGGCTGGAATATATGGACCCCCCCCCCCAACTGGACTAACAGCCACTGAGAGCAGCAGAACTGTTTTGGGACTGGAATGAGAGGTTCCAGAGTGGAATGACAGCCCCCAGGCATAAGTATTCTAGGACAGGGATGACTGGTTGTAGAGTAGAATGACAGCCCCTGGGAGTAACAGAAGTGTCCTGGCACTAGAATGGCAGCCCCCAGAATTAAATTAAGCTCCTGGGAAAAGCAGAAATGTTCTGTCAATCTCGTCTCAGAGCTGTTTATCTGGGGCTAGAGACAGTAGAACCTGGAGGTGGTAGTGATGCATTTTTACAAGCCCTAAAGAAACAATTTAATGCACAGAGTACCCAGTGGTACCAATGCAAATAGATGCAATGCTAGCTCAATAGGACTGATGCCTAACACAGAATCTCACTCTAATCCAGGGATGTGTTTTGTTTTTGGTTTTTCTTTGCAAACTCTGTGCAAGGAAATGGGAAATGGACCCAAGCTGGCAAGGGGAGCGGGGAGAGGAACCCATGACTAGATGGGAAGCCAATAGAAATCCTGACATTGAGGAAAAGAAAGAAAGAAAAGATGAATTGTGCTGACTCAGAGCAATGGACCATCTCATCAAGGATCTTGATTCACACAGGAAACAATTCTCCTAGAAGACCAACAAACAGGAGGTAGAGGCCAAAGCCTTCCCCTGAAACTGCCTCCTGTCCCTGGGTTTCCAAGTTTTGTCGCCTCTGTATTTGGAGGTTCTGTCATCCATGGATCTATTTAACTTTCTCTTGAAGTCACCTGTGCTAGTGGCCATCAGTATTTCCACTGACAGTAAATTCCACAATTTGATTTTCTTTAAACCGCTCCTGCGGCGCGGATTAAATAAAAGGCTAAGGGCTCCTGGGGAGGAGTTAGAGCGGGACCAGTCCGGGATAAAAACTCGGAGGGGACCAATCAGGAGCCACTTGGTGGCCAAGTGGCCAATTGGGAGGCGCGCTATGCCCTGAACTGTTTGCCCAGATGCTTCGGCGCCGGGAAAGGAGAAGGGCCGCCGCATCGAAGCATCGCCCTTGCCTATGGACAGCCCAGCCTACTGAGAGCCCTGCCTACGGAGTGCACCCACCCGCCACCAATGACCACAGCCAACTCCCGGGGACTGCCAGGCCGCCGCATGCCGACCCGCACTGCCACGGTAAGCTTAACCACCCCCTAACCCCTCAGGCCCCCCCAAACACCTCGCTCCCTGACACCACCCTCCAAACACCCCCACACAGCCATCCAGACGCCTCACTGCCCTGCCGCCCCGCCCTCCGCGTGCGCCGCCCACATACTCCCTCGCCTCACTGCCTCCTCGCTCCAACTTACCCGCCTACTCGCATTGCCCTTTTCCGCGCTTCCTGCCCGCGCCTCGACAAGGCCGCGGACAGGCTGTGAGACCCGCCTAGCAGCCAAAAACAGCTTCCACTGAACCACGCATGCGTCATTCCTCTCCCCCATGGCCTCCCCCTGCTCCGCCCGCTCCATACACCAGGCATGTGCCGACTGTGGTGCATGCCTGGTCCCATCCCCATCGACCGCTGACCACCCACCAACTCCCGCGCTGCCTGTGACCTCTGAGACGGCCGACGACGTGACACTTGCCCCCGGAATGCTCCAAGGTAGGCTCTTCCACCCCCTTGAACCCTGCCCAGCGCCCACTGACCGCCCTCCACTCTGCTGCCACACGAGCCCAGCCCCACAGCTGCCCGCACCCCGATGCTGCCCTGGCTATCGCCGAGGATGGTCCTGCGTCCGGGAGAAGCCCCGGGCAGGCTCTGCGGTGGGGGCGGGGTGGATCTCCGCCTTCTTCCGGCCACTGGAGCGGTCGCGCCGCCTCGCAGATGCGGCAAAGCCGCTCCTGCGGCCTGGAGAAGCCCCGGCCATGCTCCAGGGTGGCGCGGCGCCTCTCCGGCTTCTCCCAGCCGCTGGAGTGGTCTCGAGAACCTCTGGCCATGCTCTGGGGTCGGCCGCCCGATCTCCGCCCATCCCCCCGGGGGCCTAGCGCCCATTTTATTCAGAATAAAATGGGCTTTATTTCTAGTTTGTTGAATAAAAGAGTAGCATTATATTGAACTAGTAATCAAGCCCGCTGCAACTAATACAGCGGACGCTAGGTTAGGGAGCCCCCGGCAGTCGCGGCTGCTGGGGGCTCCCTTGGCCGTCAGCCTGACGCGTCGGGAGGCACAAAGCACTTCCCGACACGTCTGGCCACTGGCAAGGAAGCAACTGTGAGCCGCGCTCTGCGCGGCTCGCAGTTGCTTCCTTGTTGGAAGGGCGGGAATCGGCCGGGCCAATCAGCAGGCGCTTCGTGCCTGCTGATTGGCCCGGCCGATGGTCTGTCCAGAGGAAGGGGCCAATCAGGCCCCTTCCTCATCACGGACTAATCCCGCCCTAACTTCTCCCACAAAGCGCTTAGCGCTTTATTTAGTCCGCGGCGCCGCAGGTGTGTTAAGGATAAAAGGTTGAACTGATCTGATCTGATACTTCCTTAGCAAGGCCTCTAATGCCATCTAGTTTGGGGTATATGAAGAAGAAGAGTTAGTTCTTATATGCCAATTTTCCCTACCTGAAGGAGGTTCAAAGTGACTTACAGTCGCCTTCCCATATATTTACAGTGTGTGTGTATGAGGGAATCCTTTAGACTCCACCTCTATCCCTCATCCGGCTTACAAAGCAGATAAACTGCCTGTCATGGGGACGAGCAATGCCTTTACATCTGCTGGTCACTCTCCCACCTTAGCCTACATAGCCCTGCCTGCCTGCACCAGGATATAAACTAAGCTTTGCCTGGACCTTGAAGATGGAGATAATGGAATAGCTCACGTAGAAACTATGCTTATTCAGAATCAGAATGTCCTCCCAAATTCACTGATTGACAGAAAGTAGAAATGCTGTATAAAAAAATACCCATCAGAAAAATCCAGTTCACTGAAAACATCAGGAGACTTTTCTGGCCAGAAAACATCTTTCTCCTGTATGCATTTTAAAGTCTCTTCTTCCCTTGCCACTCAGAAAACTGATTGTTGTTGTTAGGTGCGAAGTCGTGTCCAACCCATCGTGACCCCATGGACAATGATCCTCCAGGCCTTCGTGACCTCTACCATTCTCTGGAGTCCATTTAAGTTTGCACCTACTGCTTCAGTGACTCCATCCAGCCACCTCATTCTCTGTCGTCCCCTTCTTCTTTTGCCCTCAATCGCTCCCAGCATTAGGCTCTTCTCCAGGGAGCCCTTCCTTCTCATGAGGTGAAAACTGATAGTGGACAGCAAATTACTATGATATTTTATTTACTTCATTTATACCTCATTGTTCTCCCTCATGGGGATTCAAAGCACCTTATATTATTTTCCTTCATTTTATCTTTACAACAGCCCTTTGAGGTAGGTTAGTCTGAGAGTGTGTGACTGGACCAAAGTCACCCAGCAACCTTCCAGGGCAGAGGGGGGATTTTAACCTGAGTCTCCCAGACCCTGGTCTGGCCTTTCACAACCTTTTTACCATTGAGTAACAACTAAAATATTCTTCAGGCTTTGAAAAAGGCCCCGGAAGTGTATGGCTGGGGCCCCTCCAGGCTCATCACTGGCCATTGGTGGTGGTGCGGGGGCATGTTGACATGACCATATATGGTCATATCACCTGATAATTAAAAAAATATTTAACTCTTATGTAATCAGTGGAACCCTTCCTGGGTCATTGTGAAACCACAGGGATTCAAAAAACCCAGGTTGAGAAAGCCTGTACTAGCCTAACACTCTAATCACTATAACACATTGATTGGGTTTGATTGTTTCTGATTGTAAATGAATCCTGAAGGTGGATTACTTATATTTACATCAAATATTATATGCAGTCCAGATTAGTGGTTATCTAAATACGTAAGATTTTTGGACACATGTGACAACAATCTTTAATGTGGGCACATTTACACATTGCAGCAGTAACACATATTTATAAGCATCTTCATGTTTTAAATTTCATTTCTGTTGGTTACCTCTCCAGGGAAGAATTCCAGCATGATACAGCTGAATATTTCCAGATGATACATTCTAAGAAGATATGCTCTGGCATTTGAAGGATATTTCCCAAAAGGTGTTGAAGGTTGTAAGCAAATTGAACTATGGTTTATTCTCAATCCCCATAGGCTTCACTAGGATTATTGCACATTATTTTTTACATTATATATTTTTAGAATTCTCATTAACTATCTTTTTGTCAAGGTTGTATTAGACCTGCTGTTAGCTCACTGTATGACTTTGTGTTCTTTGAGCAATTTGAGATATAAGCGACAACTCCACATTTCTTCTTTAATGGTCTGGATGCCAGGGAAGATATTTTAAGATGAAAAATAATGGCATGATGGTTTCTGTGTGTGTGCATCTTAGAGGGAGATGCTTTTAACCTTTGTTGGTGATATGTGCCTGTCCTATCTTGTACTTCAATACCGATTTTCAGATCTACATGGGCCAGAATGCTCAAAGGGATTGGATTAAAAGGTCAGTGCTTTTTGGAAAGTTTGGAAATATACATTATCACTTCCCAGAATTTCAAAGCTATTTAGTGCTCTCATAAGGTATTCTGCAGTACGTATGTTTCCTAAGCAAAAGCCTCTTTGCAGTTCATTTCTGCTGCCCTTTCACTTACTATGGTTCAAGGGACTACATATTTCCAGAGACTCCATATCCTAAGGCCATTTCTAATGAGAAGCTATTAGAATCACTGTTCAACATAAAATAGTAAGATGAATGACAATTTCCAAACACATTGTAGCCGTACAACCCTATGCACCCTTCTATGAGAGCTGTGGACCCTGCGGGAGCTCTCAGCGTTCCGCAGGGCCTGCAAAACAGAGCTTTTCTGCCAGGTCATGGGATGAGGCTGGGACACACAGATGATCGGACCCTCCTTACAGCAGCAGTAGTGAAGTCTATCTGGCACCCTCTATCCTCCCCCCTTCTATAGTGGGGTTACTGAGGGAAATGTAGATGTGAGTTGAGTTTTTACCGCATCTTGTTTTACTAGGTGAGGAATGGTGTATGATGTGTGTTTATATGTTTTATTGTATGGTTTTAGTGGGTTTTTATATTTTGTAACTCGCCTCAGGGCCTCCGGGGAGAGGCGAGTGATAAATCTAATAAATAAATAAATAAATTACCCTTCACCCACTGACTACTGTGGGCTTAGTTCTAAGTAAATCTCCCTAGACTTGCACTGTGAACACAGCCTCCGAGAGCCCCAAATACCCTCAGAAATCTCATTCCTGGGGAAATCACAGGCTGTGGGTAGAAATCCTTGCATCTATGGAAACATCTAGTCTGAGTCCAAGCCAAGAAAAGGAAGTCTTCTAGCATCAAAGGGGGAGCGGGGACCGGTGGTGAGGAAACACATCTTTGAAATACAGCCATGTAGTCCACAAGACTTTTATCATTTCAAGAAAAGGCAGTATAGTACTGCAAGATCTAGATTAGGAGATGATCTGCCAACTTGACAAAGTCAAAGCAGTTGTTTAAACTATGTCTAAAATGGTTGTGGTGAAAACCTCATTGGATTTCTTTGGCTAGCAACAGCCTGAGTCAGCAATATACTGTATCTGTCTGCTTCAATCTGAACAATGGAGAATCTGAGATAAGCAAGACAATGGTGAGAGAAAGGGTGAGGAGAACTCTGCTGTTAAGAAGAGAAATTGTGTGAAAGTTTTCAAATGTTTCTGGTATCATACCCAAGTTTCCCTGGTCTCCCAAAAGAGACCTATTTTTTTCAGAGAGATGATCATTACCCAGTTATTTTAATTGATAAAACCAATGTGGACCTTAATTCAGTTAAGGAAACCATTGTTAAGATGACAACATTAATTCGAACACTGAGGCTGCAAATTGGTCTGGAAATTAACTTTGAATCAGAATTATTAATTCCTGTGATTCATATATTTTCACTCTCCAGAGTACAGCTGCACATGAGCTGTGCTGCATATATCATTTTACTCTGCGTTTAAAAATTAATATAATGTTGTTAGTAAGTCATAGATGCTATCTTTTAAAGAACTCCAGGGCTCAGAAGTTTAAAAGTGTTTCATTGCAATAATATTCTCAGTGACCTCATACATATTAATAGACACTTTGAAGTGGAAAAGGCCAATTCTTCTAAGTTTAGATAAAACACCGGGCTGCTAAATGTGAATAAAATACAGCAAACAACCCAACTCTTGCAAATATTTACCCTCCTATGAAAGCTTCAGAAAGTGAACATGACACATTTGCATGTTTTGAGCTGATGCTAAATATTTTTTGGGAGCCTATGTGGCATCCATAGTACAAGGAAAGTAATATGGTTTGTTTTCCTATAATATTTGGGATGGGTCCCTCAGGTGGTGTGAGAGTAGCCTAGAGGGCATTTTTTGTCTGGGAATTTGTGTAGCATATCCAGGTCTCCTGCTTTGATGGAAGAACTCCCACCCCGGGCCCCATCACTTCCACTGCTGCTTGGTGGAGTAGTGAAAGCAAAATTAGGGATAAGTCACTTCCAACATAAAGTCAAAAACGACATCACCATGGCAGAGTCTAGGATACACTTCAAAGCCTATGGTTTTACCACAGTTTGGGTAAAATCTAAAGTGTTGTGCCAATGTAACTTCTGGTTTATGCCAAGTGAGATTACAGCATTGCCAAAATGTTTTTTGTCAAGATTCTGCCATCTTGTTCCCTGGGCACTGTCAGTGTAGGACCGGCAAGCCTTGTCTATATATAGAACAGTCAGGGGCTTTCCGCACAAAGGGCAATGTGGCTAAATCTGTGCGTTATTGAAAAGTGCTGCTGGCAAAAACGGCAGATCGTGGTAACGCACACAGCCGTTTCTAGCGAAAAAAGGCTCTCCCACTAGCGCTGTTCTCTTAACGCACAAGTTTCTGGTCTCGCTGAAATCGCAATAGGGGAGGCAATATTTTTCCGTGCTTCCTCCCGCCCCTTAACAGCCAATTAACTGTTGTGTTCATGTTTCCCTTTAAGAACTCTTTTTAAAAAAAACGAAAACACACATAGAAATGCATATTTGTTCCTGGAGCTGGCGCTTAATTGTTTACAGGCTCCTCAAGTAAAAAAAAAAAATCCCCCCTATGGGCGATATTTGTGGTCGAAATTATGGGCAGTGTCGAACAAAGGGCTGTATTGTGCTTGGGAACTTTAAAGACACTTGCAGTAGGGAGCTTTGTTTAACTTTTAATCACTTCTGTGGAGGGACTTTAGCCGGAGAAGCCTCTGAGAAGCCTCGCTCATTTGTTGCTTTCCCTGTCTAAGTTTGGCAGTGAGAGCAGGGGAGGGACATTCTTTCTGCCGCTACATTGAGAACGCACATGCCTTTCGCTGATGTGTTGCAGCTTGTGCGCAGAAGTGTAGCGGTTTTCTCAGGGAGAATCCACTTTTCCCGATTTCCCGAAAAGCGCTACAACGAAGCACTTTTTTGTGGGAGGGTTGCAGGAGTGTTGCAGATTGTGTGCAATGTCATGCGGAACATTGAATTAGTAGCGTTTACCAAAGCCTCTTGTGGCGCAGAGTGGTAAGGCAGCCATCTGAAAGCTTTGCCCATGAGGCTGGGAGTTCAATCCCAGCAGCCGGCTCAAGGTTGACTCAGCCTTCCATCCTTCCGAGGTCGGTAAAATGAGTACCCAGCTTGCTGGGGGGTAAACGGTAATGACTGGGGAAGGCACTGGCAAACCACCCCGTATTGAGTCTGCCATGAAAACGCTAGAGGGCATCACCCCAAGGGTCAGACATGACCCAGTGCTTGCACAGGGGATACCTTTACCTTTACCTTTACCAAAGGTACATTTCTGCTACATTTAAGTCGTGCGGAATGGCCCCCAATATTGTATGTGTTTGGTCCTCAGAATTGCTTTTGTGTCCCTGAACACAACTACTCTAATACTTAGAACCAGAGTCTATATCAATGTTCCCTTGACTAAAGGAGTATCGTAGTTTATAATAAATCCTGGGTCTTCTAATTTAGCAAATGACCCACTAGTCAAAAAACATGACATTAGATTTTTCACAGGGCCATCCAGATGGTCAGACCCACTTAAAACTTCACTCATTCTTCAAATGAGCTATGGATTTTTCATTAGATGGCCACACTGGTGCATCTAAATTAATCTTCTTTATAAAAGACTAAAGTGGACTGATTTTGATCTATACAAAACCTTAGGGGCATCTTAGAAGGAATGACGTACACAATTATTAATATGAAGTTTACAAAGAAGATCTCACAGCTGGGAAGGCTCCTTGCAGAGTATGGTGCAGAATCAAAGCATATAAAACTCTTTGGGCAATCAAGGACTGTGGCCTCATTAATTAAAGCTGCATGTGGCCCTCAGACAGGCACACTCTGCTTCTTGCACTGTGACAAGGGCAGGGAAGCAAGTTATTATAGACAGCCACTGGTCTATTCACTGCAGAAAAAAAAGAAAATGGCATTTTTTAAAACAGAAATGATTAAAGTTTTTGTCTCTGTTTAAGGTGCTTTGTGATACCAACATTTGGTTCAAAAGTTAAAAAGAAACAAGGAATTCAAAAGGGACTCTCACTTTGTCCTATTGCAATGTCTCTTAACGCCACATATGAATCTCACTCCTCCCAGGGCTCTAGAAGTCATCTGAGATTTACAAATCTCACTAGGAGTGCAAAGAGTCCTACTTCAAAGAGGGATAACTGATGCACCTTTCTTTGTACTCTATAAACTGAGGGACATATGCATCAGCATATTTTTGTGCATACTGTAAGCATTGGGAGAAACATATGCAATTCATATCAATCCTTTTGCTGTAGTAGAAGTTCATTTTTAGGTATTCTAGTGACAGATTTAATACATTTATTACACCCAACTCTCACAGATTAAGGTGGGACTCATGTTCTCCTATCCAAGTTCAAGTTCACATCTTCGTCATTAGAGAGAGTGCTGATAATATGCTTGGAAATCTCTAGAAATTTTTTTAAAATTTTGTATTCCTTTTAAACCTGGCTATTGCTCCTCCCTTTTTTCTCTCAAATTACCAAGATTTTTCTGAATGAATTTCCCATTATTCTGTTCTCTCAGTCACTAATTACTGAATGAAATGCATATTCCTTTGCAGATGAAAACTTATACCTTGAATAAAACTTAGTTGGTCTTCAAGGTGCCACTGGACTAAAAACTTTTTTCTGTTGCTTCAGACCAGGGTTCAAACCTGGGCTATCCAACCCCTACTCAGAAGCAGTAACTGTTACAGGACACATACTTTCATAGAGTGGCCTTGTTGAATGGTAGCAAGCAAGATTGATCCAGAGTGACCCTACCTTTATTGTGCGATATCTTAGGGTGCTTTTAATGCTCAATATTTAAAGGCTGTTTTGAATCTGGGCTCTCCTCCGTGGTAGAGGACCTGTGATTGGCCACAGGTGGTCATGTGACAAACTTGCCTTAAAGGAGAAGCTCCTAATTTCTCTCAACTTCTGTTGGTCCTGGATTTTTTCTCCCTTCTCTGCCTTTTTCGATCCTCTCCCACCCACCCACTACAAGTAAAGAAGGAGGTTCCCTGCTTGGCTCCTCTCCCCCCACCCTTCAAGAAAAGAAAGAAAGAGGCTTGGCTCCTCCCCTTCTGAATTACCCTAACCATGTGCAGAACACTTTCCTGTTTCAATGGGGAGGGGGGGAGAGGAAGATCCGAGTTTAAAGCAATCTGAATTCAACAGGATTGACAATGGAATAAACAAAGTAAGTGCAGATTCTGCCCTAGAGAGCTCCCAGAATTGCATCTGATCTCCAGACCTCAATGATCTGTCTCATGGGTGGGGGGGGGGTCTGCTTTAAATGGTGAGCTCTATGACATTATAGCTGGCTGAGGACTCTCTCTTCCCAAAACTCAACCCAGCCTCAGCCTCAAAATCTTCAGGAATTGCCTAACATGGAGCTGGCAACCCTAAATCCTCCCTCAAAGGCCAAAATGAGACCTGGGCATATTCTGCATTCCCCAATAAAAACTGTTTTAAATTGCAACGATTTAAATGGTAATGTTTTAAATTGCAATGTTTTAAATTTACACCGTTGTTTTTTAAAATGTTTGTGGTTCTGCATTCTGCAAAATACAATGTCCCAAGCAGTTCTGCATCACAGAAAATCTGAGACATTGTATCTGCCTAGCCCCTCCCAATGGGTCTTCCAATGTCTCCATGGTTTCTCGTTCATTTTAGTGCATCCCCCAATGTTGCCATCTTCAGCTCCCACCCCTCCCTCGCCCCTGGCGACCATCCCATGGTTCTCCCAGTGGCTGTCATTCCACTCTGTGCCCTGCCATTCCAGAGTAGTTTATCTGAGTGTAATGGATAATCCACTCCATACTTTGTTTGCAACTGTGTTCCTGCTATAATACATTTCAGTGGAGTCCATGCAAGTCACTTGGCATTCTTGCTGCCCTTTATTTCCAGTGGGTCTTCCAGCATCTCCCATGGTTTCTAATGGGCATTCTTGTCATTCAAGACACAGTCACCTAGTGCGTAAGGCACCTTTCTAGATCAGAGAAAGCACAAATCCCCCCTCCAGCAGGCAGGAGGTAATTTGAGGGCACCTTAGTGCCAAAGCACTGGGAGGGATACAGCAAGCCAAGAACAAACCCCCCCCCCCCTCCCTCACCTTTCTAGGACAATGAGAGATGCTGAATGCTGTTGCAGATCCACTGTGTTTCCCATAGTTTTCAGTGGACATTCTTGACCCAGCACAAGGGAGGGAACAGGTTTTGTCCCTTTAAATGTTGAGTTTGTCTGCTCTGCAGCTGTGCCTGGTGCCTCTCCCCCACCTCTTAAAATTGTGGCTGTGCTCTATGCCTTCTCTTAATTCCAGCTTGCCTCCCCCTTTGAATTTGCGTTTTGGGGGCTTGTGCCCCCCCCCCATGGGCACTGATCAGAGATATAGCTTTGTAGTCAGAAGCGTTCCACTGCCATAATACCACAGGGTAATTTCTACTAATTTACATACGGCTCGGTTGCCAGGGCAGATGGCATGTTTACGTGATCGCTGACAAAGGCAGAGCTCCCATTGGTAGACAAAGGACTGTGAGCAGAAAAGGGGAGGAGAGCAAAAACACGCTGACATCTCTGCATTACAAAAGGAGTGTTTTCAGCACTGACACCGGGAAAATCGGTGTTTACCCTCTTTCAGAAATAACGCTTAAAAGTCACTGTAAGCAAAAGGACACGGTTGACCATGCAGAGCAAAATCAGTTTTGCGGAGTAAATTCACTCTGCTGTGCACAGATCAGAAAAACAACAATGTATTTTGTGAGTTTCAGGTTTCAGGTACTTCATTGGTATTGGGCTTGGTCCATATAGCCCAGCTGCCTACCCCTACCAGCACTAAGCCTTCAGGCAGAGGTCCAGAGATCTTTTAAATGGAAATGCAAGTAGTTCATTCAAAAATCTTCTGTATGCATAGCATGTACCCTTCCACTGTACTAATACTCCTCCCTAAAACAATACCTATACTGTGGTAACTCAAAACAGCATGTCACTTAAGAAAGCTCAAGGGAGTTCCCTTCCTGTGATCAGTCTGTGTCTCCTGCCCCTAACTGTCACGTCCAACAACTCTGCTCACTTTGCCTCAGACAACTGACGGAGCTGGCAGGTGGCTGATGACTGCGTTCCCTCCCTGCCCCTTCCTTCAGGACTGTTCTGAAGGAGCCTCTAACAGTCCCTGACTGAGGCAAGAGCATTGCAGGAGAGAGTGTAATTGTGCTTTCCTTTGCGGGGGGGGGGGGGGAGCTTCCCCCTTCTGCCAAGCAGTTAGCTGACAGGGAAGCCACAGAAAAGCCCCTTCTCACTTAAATACTGCTCTGGCCAGCCTTGTGGCCAAGCAACTCTCTGTAGATTTGAAGCCTACCATACAGAGTTCATGTTCTGGAATTCCACACTACCTAGGTGTGCATAAATCTGACTAGGGTCAAGACTGCTGTGCACAGAGAGACCTCCTCTTAGGGTTGCCACCTTCCAAGTGAGGCGCTAAACTTACACCAAACCATGAGCTAGTGCTCTCTCAGCCCACATCCCTCCTGGGGAGTCTATTATGGGGAGAGGAAGGGAAGGCAATTTTAGCTTAGAAACACCTGTGGCCTGCTGGGTGACTATGGACTATTCCCAGTTCTCTCAGAGCACAATCAGGCCCAACCCTCATAGGGTGACCATTTTGGGGAGAGGAAGGGAAGGTGATTTTAAACTGTTTTTAAACTGTGGCCTAATTCACACAAGAAAGGAAATGAGGTTGAACGCAGAACAGGGAGGAATTGGTTGCCATGAAATCTCCCCCTACGAAAAATCTCCAGTCTGATTTTCCCTTCACATATCTGAAAACATGGCTCTGGAGAGCTCATCAGTAACCACCATGCCACAATTCCCAAAGGTCAGTCCTCTCCCACAATCAACGAACATTCCACACCACAGGTTCTTGACACCCATCTCTTCACACCCTCATTTGTCACCACGCCACCACAACCCCCCCCCCCCAACACACATATTCAACCCCATGCCCTTGCAAACTGGACAACCCCTCCTTTTCCCAATGCCAAGCTCTTTCTATCTTAATCATTCTCTTCCTTTCCAACTCCCTCTCTCTTTGCTATTTCCCCCCTTCCCCGCTCCCCCCCACTAGCACACATTGTATCAGCTACAATGGGCTTTAATTTTAGTGCACTTATAATTTAGCTTTAGAATGCATTAATAATGTTTTGAAAGTTTTTAAACAATACCAAGTTCGTCACCAGACAAGTTAGGAAGGTCAGAAATCCATCTGGATTTTTGTCTGCTCGTTTTAGTAGTACGTATACAGTTATGCCAACTTCCTAAACCACAAGAGATAGAGTGTAATTAATATTCTGCTGCAGAACAAGGAATGTTTAGAGTTTAGCCTAAAGGTCCTTTTTAGAAAGCCAGCCCTTGCATGATACTGCTTTGAGTTCAACATGCAGTCTGAAAGTAAGACTGACTTTCTCTGTGCTTCTTCTTTAACTTGGCATTCCCTTCTTACCTTTCTTTGACGCTAGGCAGACTGACAGCCTTGTACGTTGCATCATGAAAATCTGTCATTCATTGCACTCTCTTGCCTTTTGACTAAACACAGCAAAATATATCATTCTGGAAATAATCATGTTATCTGAATCAAAAGATGTATATCAATTGCTTGCAATGATGCCCTCAGCAGTGAATACCCTTTTAGAAGGATCAGCTCCAAAGGAAATGCAGTCTGTGGTTGATGAACTGATTAATTGCACTGGCTAATAGCTTCGGGTCTACTTGTCCCACCTCCCCCATTCCTCTGAATGTCATTGTTGTCTGACCATTTTACCTGTGATATTCTGACATAGACCAATTTTGACCACCCACATACAGAATAAAGCTACTGGCTTTTAGCAGGAATATTCTACCAAACCAAAGGTGGTGTTATGATACATAATAAGAATTCCAGCATGAAGGAAAGCTTCTAGCAATCCTTTGAAGAAGATCAAAGTATCACTGTGCCCTGATGTTTGTATCTGGAAAAAAAATAGCTGAAGGCACATGATGCTGTAGTCAGTCTTACCCTTATATCCTCCTTTATTAACAGTATTTGATTGAAAAGATCGTGCACCTAGCATATGATGGTTTTCAAAGAAAGGACTACAAAGTACCAATTTTGAACCCACAGATTGTTCAAAAAGACCCATTGTGCCTCCCAAACCTTTTCAAAATATACTGCTATATTCCCTGCCTAGCTGTTAAAACAGGAAAACATATTCAACAACTAGACTTTTTTTTTGAAGAGGGGATACATATTGCTACAGGAATCCAGGAAGCAGTCTTCTGAGGAGTTGTCTACTGGAGATTAATGAACCCAGATGGCTTCCTGACAATGCTGGGGCAAAGTCTTCAGCTCATAAAGATGGTGGTTCTGCTGGTGCTCTTTTTGGAGAGTGCTTAAGCAGTTGACATAATTAATCCTAAGTGTTTTCTCCTGCTGACTAGGGCAAAATTATCTCACTGGTATTCCAGGGACTTTAGGATGACAAAGCAGTTGAGATACTGTTAGCTGTTGCTGTGGTTTCTGTGCTCCACCTTTCTGAGGGCATCAGAAATCAAGGTCACCAACAGATTAAAAACACACATTATGAAAGTACCCTTAAAACTATTTAAAAACAAGGTATTTAAAAACAAACAAGGGAACATCATTAAAATCAAGCTAAAATACAAAAACACCAGCACAGGACAGGTTGCGATCACTGAAGGAACAGAAAATGAAACAAAAATATTTATTTTCATATGTCTGTAATGAAAACTGAGAAAGCCTAACCTGTGGCAGTGACAGGGATGAAATAAATTTACTTCATCACCACTTAAGATCGCTACTTTGGAACACAAATCTGGCAAGGGGCAAGGCCCAATCAAGGGCATATTCTGGTCCACCCACTAGCACAGATGTAATGCACCAAAAGTTTGAGACCATGACGTTTACCACACTGGCGGCGCTGTAATGAGCTGTCGCTGGGTGTTTGTGACGGGGCAGCTTGCCCTGCACTTCCTGCGAACCCATAGGAGACCATTTTCACAGTGCATCCCATCTGTCCCGGATTTCTGCCTCTGGATGAGGCAGCTGGGACAGAAAGGATCTGCTGTGTGGGGTGCGGTGTGTGTGTTTTTTTGTGCTTTTTAAACGAAAAATAAAAGGCCCTTCTGAGACACCATAGTTGGGGGAGTAGCTGGGCCTGGATGACCTGACTCTTCCCCTGCCTAAAGGCCTGCCCCAACTGAGACCACATACTGCTATACACATAAAAGCTTACACCTTGTATAAAATTTTGTTGGCCTTAAATGTGCCACTGGATTAAAACTTGGATCCACAGAAGATATTCTGAACCAAGACAGAACAGCAGATATTCCGAAAAGTGACCCAATTATCATGTAACAGGTGAACTCACAGCACAGAAACATCCAGACTCCCGTTCATATGCAAATAGAATTTGCTTTCCTCTTTTTGGCCTTCTGATTGACTTGATCTGTTCGGCAGGTAGCTATCTTTTCCAGATACTTGGCCTTGGCACTTGATGATGATAGAATCACTGTGGGCAGGCTGCCTGTGCTGCCCACCATCTATCCACTTGGGAGTATAGTCCCAATATGAATGCCAGCACAGTGACATGATGGTTTGGATCAGGGGTCCATGAACTGTGGCTAGATTTGGTATTGAAGCTTAGTTTTTTACTAGTTAACAGTCCAGATCAATCACAGTTTGAAAATGACACCGTTGCAACTGTTTATGAAAAAAACAACAGCCATAATAAAGCCCTGATCTAAATCCAGGTTGTAGATTACTGCAATTTCTTTTTAAAATACTATAATCTCTACCACGTTTAGATCAGGAATGCCCAAATTCCTGCAGGATTCTAATAGCCGATTCCCCCCCAAATTGATCAATGTTTTGATTGATTGATTGATCAATTGAGCCATTCATTGGAGCTTGGTAGGCAGCTGCACCTCTAAACAAAGAAACACACATGAATGCACAGAGCTTTCATGCATGTGTGGCAAAAGGGTAACACTGAAACGCCACCCTACACCCTACACACTGACTGGTTAATCACATTTTAATTCTGTGTGGTTCTCTTTGTTTACACTGATCAGAAATATCTCCAACACTGTTCAAAATGTCCCCCCTCTCCCCTCTCTAGGAAAACAAGTGTTGGCTTCCACATAGTGATGTTCTGCATAAATAATCAGATGGCCAGAAGAAGAATAGAAAGATAAACAGATATTTAAACATTCTGGGCAATTTTAGGGCATCGGGGATCTTGATATTGTGGCCATTTTATAATTTAGACATTATATATTATGTTTAATCATAAGATTATCAAAATGTCTCATAAAGCCATATCGATCTAAAATGTTCATCAATGATATACAGTATAAGAAGATATCTTGCTCCTAAAACATCAATACCAGTCGAATGAAAAATAACAAAGGGTTTTAAAGCTCAAAGTCAACATTTTGAATTGGGCCTGAAAACTAAACACTTTTAGATTCACAGCTTGATTATAAATGTAAGAGATGATATAACATTTAAATCATGGCAATGGAATCGGCTGTCTTGAAAGAAAAGATTCTTCACTATTGAATCAAGAAATTAAAACTCTCAGAGGAAGCTTATTTGCCCGGTTCTTCGTGCTCAAGTATTAAAACTTGTTCGTAGTAATGACATTCCCAAGGAATGTTTGGTACAATCAATTTTGAAACTATTTTGTGCCCACGCGATCACTTCCCTTTCATTTGTGATTAAAGTGGAGGTTCCAATAGAAACATATGGAAGCGTGGATGAAACTAGGCAAACTGCAGTCTGTAACAGATCTGCAAGCTCCTGACTGTGATACATTTCAGTGCACTGTACAATGTTCCTCCAATGGATTTTGCACTTCATTCCCCTTTATTTGTTTATTTAACTCAGGGAGGTTTACATAAGGTATACATTGGAGGGTATACATTGAATCATGGTACAATAATAACAATAATAACAATGGATTCCATTAAAAATTGGTTTACAGTAGTTTAAAACATGATAACTTCTAACATAAATCCACAGGGAGGTCGGTTTTGATTCAGTCTTTCTTGGGGTATCTAGGGACCAGCCATGTTGTTTGGTCAGTCTGGGGGACCAGCAGATGTTGTTTGGTTTGTTTGCCTCAACCTCAAAGGAGCTCCCTTTTACAGGCCCTACAGAATTGTGGGAGTTCAGGGAAGGCCCTGATCTCTTCAGGGAGCTTGTTCTACCAAGTGGGGGGCAGGACAGAGAAAGCTTTGGCCCTAGGTAAGGTCTGATGAGCTTCTTTGGGGGCCAGTGATCCTCAGCCAATTGGAGGTGGCAGAGCATAGGGCTCTTTTGGGGGTATAGGCTGGGAGGAGGTTTCTCAGGTAGAAGAAGAAGAAGAGTTGGTTCTTATATGCCGCTTTCCCCTACCCTAAGGAGGCTCAAAGCAGCTTACAGTCGCCTTCCCATTCCTCTCCCCACAACAGACACCCTGTGGGGTGGGTGAGGCTGAGAGAGCCCTGATATCACTGCTCAGTCAGAACAGTTTTATCAGTGCCGTGACGAGCCCAAGGTCACCCAGCTGGTTGCATGTGGGGGAGCAAAGAATTGAACCCGGCATGCCAGATTGAATCCGGCACGCTCCTAACCACTACACCAAACTGGCTCACTCTCAGCTTTGGCCTTTCTGATGATTGATCTACAGTGCCTAGTAACCTGTAGGTACTCTTCTTTAGAGCTCTGCCCTTCCCTCCATTTCCTGAACATTTCCCTTTTCTTTCTTAGTTCCTCTTGAAGTTCTCTGTTCAAATGGCCTTGAAGGTAATTACCTAAACCTTAAACCTGATCCAGAATTCAACTGGGAACCAGCAGAGTTGTTGGAGTGAAATTGGTTGTGCATGATTTGCAAATACACCCAACCATCAACCATCATGCTGCCAGGTCTAACAGTGCTTAACCTCTCTTGGCATCATGCTACTCCTTGGCATGTTTCCCTTAAATGTGTTGCACATGGTGACTGTAAAAGTAACATTTCCAGTGAGCAGGGTCCTTACTAAGAGGCCGAGGAGTTCCAGGAAAAGTGATAATATGACAGGAGTAGTAGGGTAATGGCCATTTTTTAAAAAAACCATGATCTACAGACGAGTTTTATCACACCATTGGATTTTATTTGCCATTTAATATAGTCCCTACTATGAACCTTCTCTCCCTAAATGAGATTAATTACACTGGTAATACTGTACTTTGTGCATTACGCAGTCTAATCTCTCTTGATATGCTGTATTCAAAATGAATAAATAGTACTGATCTAGCTATCCCCCCATAATCATGTCATTTCTACACTTAATTAATCTCATCAATTATCTCCCTATATATGCTATCTTTAACAGAGCAATTTGTGAAGCACTTAAAGGGAGTAATAGCAATAACATCACGTCATATTCTGTTACTAACTTCTGCTGGCAACCACATTAAAACTAAGTCAAAGGCAAAATAGTCTCCATAAAAAAGATGTGTTGGATAGAAGACATGACAGCTACATAATGAATGGTATATATAGCCCTGACGCTAATAACATAGCCTAGGTTTTAATTCGGTTTGCTGGTATGCTAGTTTTGGGTAAACACTTGATTTCTCAGTAATCAAATCTTGTATTTCATTCATAATCCAAACAATCAAAATACTGTTTACATTATTTCTTTGTCGAGTATACGTATCAGAAAGACTGACTGTGCTCTTGAAATATTTTACAATTACTTAAAAAAAATAAACAGTTATTCCTGGTTAAGATTTTTTACACAGAAGTCCTCAACAGACTCAGTAATGCCCCCCTGAATTTACTCAGACTTGCTACCTAGGTCCACTTTCTTTCAACTGTGTTTCATTTGGAGGATTACAGTACAATTTGAATATTTCAACCAACATACGATTTATTTTTTAAGTTCAAAGGAAAGCAACATTACATCTTGCCTCTACTAGAGACAATACTACCCGACAATCAGCCCAGTCATTGATAATCATTTACAAATCAGAAATGGAGAATGTGCCATTTGTGTTATTTACAAACATAAGGGAACATGAAATAGTATATTGGGTGGCTGTAGTTGAGGAACCATCACATTCTAGCATGGATGAAAATGGAACTACTTTGTTGTGGTGGTAGCAGCAGAACTGGATGGGATATATGAGAATCAGCTGGCTGATGACAAACAGCAGGAGTCTGGGGGGTAAAGGCATGGGGGTGCTTTGAGTTACTAAGTAACATATGTTCAGGGGAAAACCTAGAAGTGATGTCATATTGCTTTAGGAATTTTCAGAAACACTCTTGTAAAACTAAAGAGCTTCCAGCGATATCTAGAGTAGAGTGACATCACTGTTACATTCCCCCTAGAAGTGACATAACAATGTCATGCCAACAGCACTTATTTTAAATTCTTTCCCCACCAGCCAGTAGAGCAGTGGCAAGCAATGGGAACTGTGGGTGGGAAATCTACTGGGTAAATGGCTTCCCTATACATGAGACATGCTTCCTCTCACCACTGGCTCTCTAACCGTACAATCAAGGCTTTATTATGCTACTCTAGGAATTCATGGATTTTGGCAGGTTTTCAACTGCTATAGGGCACATCTTATCTTATTCATGCTTCCTCTTAATATTTGTGAAACCAGCCTGGGGGTGGAGCGTGTCTGGGGTGTCCAAGTTGGCCCGGCCCTGACAGCTCCCACCCTCCGCTGCCGGCTGCTCGCCACTCACCTCAAATGCACACCTACCTGCCTGACCCAGCGTGTCTGTGGTTCTTCACTGGTTCACCCATCCAACAGGACACCCTGGCCCCACTGCCAACAGCCCAGCAGTGATGCCACTTGCCGACTTGCCTGCCACCACTGCACACTCAGGCCCCAACTCTGCCCACCCCGAAGAAGATCCTGGCCCGAACACCACCAGCGTAGGAGATGGCGCAGCAATAGCAGAGGCCCACTTCCCCATCCAGCCATCCATGTGCTGGCCCCGCACACTCAGGGTGCACCTCTAACCATGAGAAACTCTGGCCCAAGCATGCAGCAAACATGGAGACTGCCTGACCGTGGCTGGCCCCACACACTCACAGCACCCAAGATCCTCCCCAGCCCCCCAATGACAATGTGCCTGGTCAGCTGGAACCTGCCCTGACTGCCCTTCCTCTTGTGCCACCCAGGAAGTTGGGGTTGTTGAGACCTGACCGACACTGTAAAGAGTCGCTCGCCCTGCCTTCTCCAAGTCTCTGATGCCGCCTGCTCCGCTATGGAGTCTGCCCGCACTGACGAACACACTACCAGCCTGCCACCACTCCCACAGTAAGCTTTCAGCAGTCCTGGAGGGGGGTGGCTAGAGCCCGTTGTATTTAGCATACAACGGGCTTATCTGCTAGTATTTTATAATGAACTAGTGCAAGCTTCAGTCCTTCCCTGTGGTGTGGTGAATGAAGAGAGAACTCTGAAATGTGCATCCCTATTGTTTCTCATTTTTTAAATGTGAGGGTGGTATAAAAATCTAATAAATAAATTTTAAAAAGCCAGTGACCCTACTAATACTGCCACAGAAGTTGTGAGGTCCACAGTTCAAAATCTCATTTCAGCCACAAACCCATGAGACTGCCTTCAGTAAATGGTATTATGAGATACTATTTCACCAATAGTATCTCATGTGCAGCATGGAAATACATTGATAATGTACATAAAGTGAATATTCAGGGAAAACACTGTGTAAACATGTATTACACTTATCTTTTGTCATTAGACAAACAACATGCTTCTGAAAATGGGCAAAGATCAACAATCCTTTTCTTAATTCATTGAAAAAGAAGAAAAAAATTCTTTCAGACAGTTATGGCAACTCTTGCTCTTTTCAAGAACAATATAAAATACTTCAACTCTTTGCCCCAGACCAATAGCAACCTTCCAGCACCACTAAAACTAAAGTGTTAAAGTGGATTTGTGATATCCATTTAACAGGGTCAATAGCACAGGTCAACATGGAAATAAATTCTACAGATGAGATGTAGAATTGGTAAACCTGAGTTCTAAATTGAGGGCCAAGAATAAGTACAGCTCCAAGACACAGCAAGAGACAGTAGATGAAAATGAACAGCATTTCTGTGTGCAACCATTTTGCTGCAATAATAACTGAATTACTCTGTTCAACAATGTCTGCGCTTTCTACAATCATTTCTGTCATTTAGAGAAAATTCTATTTGGTGCCAGGCAACATTTGCAAGATGGTATTTAAGGAGCTTCTTTTAATTATTTTGCATTACGCTCTGCTCTTCTAGCAAAGTAATGAAAAGTAAGAGATGTAGATAGGAAAAATTTATGATGTTACAATATTGCCTTTAACTAACTCTTTTACATAAAAATTTAATGTTTTAAACACACATGCACAAATATTGACACAAGCCATGTTCTTTTATGGCTTATGAAGTGAGCTGAAATGTGAACTGAATAAGTCTTCTGTGGAAGGACTGACTTATTTGCAGGGGAAAAAAAGGAAATAGGCTCCCAATTACACAGAATAGAAGAAAAAATTAAAAAGCAGTATTAAACAGAAATGTCCCCTTGCTGAGGACATTCTGAAACCTCTTTATATAGGGACTTTCTCTAGTATGGGAGGGGTCCAAAGCATACACAGGATGTGACCATGCTCATATAAGATAGCAAACAACAAAGCAGAGGCCAATGAGAACATACGCTGATGGTTCTTGAACTAAAATAAAACCAAGAAAGCACTGTTGACTACAGAAATGAAGTTAAACATGTAGGAGAAGACAGAACTGAATGTCCTATCTTTGGCCAAATAGTAGGCTCTCCAACAATTTCCTGGTTTCTCTTGACACTTTTGACTTCTGAGTTGCAAATGTGTAACAGAATCAGGATGGCACCCAATGGTTTATGTACACTCATATGTATATCTGTATCCCCTACTAAGAGGTTCAGCATGTTCTTGTGTGCCTCTACATCTCCAGAACGCAGAGGTCAGTTCTTCTGTAGAAAATAGCTGCTTCGAAAGGTGGACTGTATTCTACCCAAACCCTATCCTTCTCAGGCTCCACTTCCTAAAGCTCTGGGAATTTTCCAACCTAGAGCTATTGGCAGGTAAGAATCACAAGTGAAACCAAAGTGGAGTCTGCAAGAAAGAGAGGCAATCACATTGGTTCTGGGGTATAAACCAAAATATTTTGGTTGGATCAAAAGTTTCCTAAGAGTTGTTTTTTATACCCCACTTTTCATTATTCGAAGGAGTCTTAAGGTGGCTTACAATCACCTTCCATTCCTCTTCCCACAACAGACACACCGTGAGATGGGTGAGACTGAGAGAAACTGCTTTGAGAGAAACTGCTTTGTGATAAAAGCTCTAACAGGACTGTGACTACCCCAAGGTCACTCAGCTGGCTGCATGTGGAAGAGCGGGGAATCAAACATGGCTTGCCAGATTAGAAGCCACAGTTATTAACTACTACACCAAACTGGTTCAGCTCCTGCTGGCTATGCCAGCGTAGTGTAATTGTTAGGAGTGTGGACTTCTAATCTGGCAAGCCAGGTTTGATTCCATGCTCCCCCACATGCAACCAGCTGGGTGCCCTTGGGCTCGCCACAGGACTGATAAAGCTGTTCTGACCAAGGAGTAATATCAGGGCTCTCTCAGCCTCATCCACCTCACTGGGTGTCTGTTGTGGGGAGAAGAAAGGGAAGGCAATTGTAAGCTGCTTTGAGACTTTTTCAGGTAGAGAAAAGTGGCATATAAGAACCAACTCCTCCTCCTCCTCCTCCTCCTCCTCCTCTTCTTCTTCTTCTTCTTCTTCTTCTTCTTCTTCTTCTTCTTCTTCTTCTTCTTCTTCTTCTTCTTCTATGTGGTTTCTGTATGCTTAATCAATTCACAATTCTGTAAAAATATAACTGATTAAGTGTATCAAACAAAATGAAATGGCCAGAAGGAAAAGCCATCCTGGGGAAGCATCATGTGGATTCTGAAGATAAGGGTGATCTCTTCACTCTCCTGAGATGGTACTTCAGCCTGACTCCCAACACCTAGTGATTGACGCTATGCTAATGTCTCTTTGCATTAGATACACTAAAAGAAGAATAATCCTACTGAGAATTCTTTTAAATACATTGGCGCTAGTGCAATGTAAAGTCAGTGATAAATATTAATATATGGGGGAGGGGGAGGACCACAACAGGCAAGCTTCTCTACAGAGAGCTGTTACAGCACTGCAGTTCTTCTGGCCCTTTGACATCGTTCTCATTTAATACAGGATGTTTCTTTAGCAGAAGCTGCCAGCTGTGCCAAATTGCATTCTATTACCCAGCTAATGAAAAATGAGAATGGAGTCCTACCTTCTTCTGATGAATTACTGGCCATGCAATGTCCTGGACAGGACTGCAAAACACACACTGTTCCTGACATTGGGGAACTTAGCTTTTACCTAAATTATCAGCACAAGACCCAGAGTCTTCCCCCCTCCCCTGCTTCATCTGATTTACAACAGCCACAGAAAGTGCCTAGAAATTAAAGAATGACTTGTTCAAAATCCGTTGGATTTCATTCACCCACTTCACAATCCTGAATAACAGAACAAAACCTTAAAGAACTGCTATTTAAATCCCAAATTGATTTGAGAGCTGCACTATAGAGAGAACAGTATTGACCCACCCTCTCCATATAAAATGCTAACAGGATGGTATTAATAACACTAAGAAAATGTGGAATGTGAAAATTGCAACCTTTGTATCAAATTGCAGTTAGTTTTATAAAGGAAGCTGTATTGGTATCTGAACAGATCCCCCCCCCCCCCTCAGCATTTTAAAATGTTACTGGAATTATCTAGCATTATCCCAGTGAGGGGCAGCATACTGTGCAGGTAATGAGCTATCTTGATAATACAAGAAGGTATGACTAAGTGGCTCATAAATGTATAGACTCCTTTCCTCTGCTTATTCAAGAAAATGGATCCTCCCAGTAAAGTCTGGAAAGTGATGGATATTACCAAACATAAATTAGAACAGGAATGCTACAGTTCTCAAGTTATCTTCCCTAGACTGTTTGTGTGTTAAATGCCATTTAGTTGCTTCTAACTTATGGCAACACTATGAATGAATGATGTCCCAAATGTCCTATTGTTAACACCCTTGTTCAGATCTTGTGAACTGTGGCTATGGCTTCTTTTACTGAGTTAATCCATCTCATGCTGGGTTTTCTTTTCCTGCTCCCTTCAATTTTTCCTAGCATTTCCTTTTCCAGTGACACTGGTCTTCTCAGAACTACAACAGCCTCAGTTTAGACATTTTGGATTTGTGAGAGTTCAGGCTTAATTTGGTCTAGAACACGCTTATTTGTCTTTTCTAAGTAGGCCGTGGTATCCATAACCCTCTCCTCCAATACCACATTTCAAATGAATCAGTTTGTTTCCTGTCAGCTTTCTTTGTGGTCCAGTAGTAATGAATTGGCATGAATTAACTAGGTCTTGGTCACCAGTAACACATTCTTATATTTAAGAATTTTTAAGGTACTTCATGGTTGTCCTTCCCAGGCTCAGTCTCCTTCTGATTGCCTGGTTGTAGTCTCCCTTTGGGTTGATGATGGAGCCAAGGATATTAATTTTTTGGACTTAAAGGCTTTAAACAATAATCCTTTAAAAGAGAAGTGTTGTATGGAAGGAGAAAACATCTTTGTTCAACAAATTGTATCAGACAGTGAATATAAACAACATTTTCAAATGCAGTATTTGTGTTAAAGGAAAGCCAACAATATTTTGATGCTTACTTGGCCTTATACTGAATGCACAAGAGGTCTGCCAAAGAAGGTTCTTGTTCAAGAAGGTAACCGATTTTTTGTTTACTGGAAAATAGTAACAGTACAATAATGTGTAAAGCAACAGCCTGATTTCATGAATCAATGACATATTTATTTGTTAATGTATAGTCTCCAAGACTGAAGATAGATTACATAGTGTAAATCAACACAATCAACCTGAAGGGCCTTCTAATGAGCACAGTGTGGGCTCATACAATCCATATGAGGAGACATCTAGGACTAGGAGTATTGATAGCTGAATGAACAGCATATTAGGCTCAATAATGAGGAAAACTGATATTATATCATTGGAAAACAACAAAATATCAACACATTTCAAAAGCTGTGGAGAAGTCTAAGGGCTTAACCAAATTATACTTCCCTTGTCCATCTCCCATCCACCAGGGTGATCAAGGCTGTTTCACTCCCATAACCAAGCTGGAAACCAGATTGGAATAGATTTAATCTATACTTTACAATGCATATATTGTTTTAATGAGGTGTTTTAGTTTGTTTTAATGTTTCTTTAAGATGTATTTTTATCATATATGGTGGCGCAATGCTAGGGAGGAGTTTAAATGGAGTGGGCAATGCAGCTGTCATTCTCAGCTGGTAGGCAGTCACCAGTCCCTTTAAATCCTCCCACCTTCGCAGGCAGCTTTGGATATGAGTATATTGTAACTGAAAAATATCGGTATTTCTGATTTTCACAAATCCTAATACCAATATGATATTCAAATTTAGGATTTTTCAGAAATCCTGAATGTTTTCAACTCCATTATATCCTATGGTGGCAATTACAGTCAATATTCCCCACAGGAGATAATAAATAATTGATTTGGGGGTACCTGGGCTTCTTGGGGGAGGCTGTTTTTTGAGTTAGAGGCACCAGATTTACAGTATACCTGTTGGTGCCTCTCATCAACCCTATCACACAAATTTTAAAAAGATTTTATTAGGGGTCCAATTCTATGGGCCCCCAAAGAAAGTATCCCATCCTCCATTGGTTTCAGCAGAGGGAAAAGGCATTTAAAGGGATTGTAGTGCCTTTAAATGCCTTTCACAAGCTGCAAGTGAGCTCCAAAGTATTTAAATGGCTTACAGTCCCTCTAAATGCCTTCTCCAAGAGGCAAATTTACCCAGAAGGTGTTTCAGGACTATACAATGGTTTTGAAAAATCACAAATATTTATGAGATTTTTGGTGCTCTGCTATTTTGGATAGCCAATCATCCCCCTTCCCATATCTATATTCAGCTGAAACAATAGCTCAAAAATACCAATAGAGTACTTTCTAGTTATTTTTTCAGCTTAGATATATGAAGAACTGGTTTATAGACCTTGTTTTTCAATACTCAAGGAATCTCAAAGTGACTTACAATTGCCTTACCTTCCTTTCCTCATAACAGACACCCTGTGAGGTACATGGAGCTGAGAGACACTGAAAGAACTGTGACTAATCCTTGGTCACCCAGCTTGTCATATGTGGAGGACTATGAAATCAAACCTGGTTCTCCAGATTAGTTTGACATTTTTAGCCACTATACGACACTGGCTGTTTCACAACCAGCCAAATGCATACCACTAGTTCTGACAGTAGTGACTAAGGGTGCATGGGAAACAGATCCAAGTAAAGAGCAATACCTCTGGCTGCTGGCTCCACCTTTCTGTGAAATTTACTATGAAGGTGAGAGAAACCCTTGCTTATCAGATTCGGCTTAACCCATCAGCATTGGAGAAAGACAAGACAAGACAAGCTACAATCATTATCAGAATGCAGCTTCCTAACAAAGTCATGCTCTCCAGAAGTCTACAGTTTTCCTTTTTCTTTTGTTCCACTCAGCTCCTGCACAACTAGATCTTGCAAAAGGGTAGCCTTGTTTGTATATTGTAGCAAAACCTTTTTGTTTTAAAAATCGCCTTTTCCACCTTTTCGCCTCCTTATTCTTCTACTTAAGGTAAAGGTATCCCCTGTGCAAGCACCGGGTCATATCTGACCCTTGGGGTGATGCCTTCTAGCGTTTTCATGGCAGACTCAATACGGGGTGGTTTGCCAGTGCTTTCCCCAGTCATTACCATTTACCCTCCAGCAACTTGGGTACTCATTTTACCGACCTCGGAAGGATGGAAGGCTGAGTCAACCTTGAGCCAGCTGCTGGGATCGAACTCCCAGCCTCATGGGCAGACAGCTTCAGACAGCATTTCTGCTGCCTTACCACTCTGCGCCACAAGAGGCTCTATTCTTCTACTTATTTCCACCTTATTTCTCCTCCACCTGTTTTTCACCTTTTCTCCTCCTTTGTTTTGATCTCTTCCTTTCATGACCTCCCAAGGAGGATGTCAATATTTCCTCATAATCTATCAAAGTAGTAAAAGGGTGTTTCCTGCCCCCTTTACATGAATGATAATAAATGTTAACCTGCCCTAGTGGTAACAAATGAGGAAAGGAAGCTGGAATTTATTTTATTTATATATTTATTTATTTCCTGCCTTTCTCCCCAAGGGGAATCAAAGCCTCTCACATCATTCTTTTCTCCTCCATTTTCTCTTCCCAACAACTCTACAAGGTAGGTTTGGCTGATAGTGTGTGATGAGCTCAAGGCCAGTTTGAAAAATAAAAAGTGTCCAGTACAACTGTTGTACACCACCACAAACCTGACTGGAAAGAGAGGCCTATGAATGAAATTTGCTATTACTATGGCTATTGCTATTACAGAGAAGGAGATGACAGAGAATGAGGTGGCTGGATGGAGTGACTGAAGCAGTTGGTGCAAGCTTAAATGGACTCCGGGGAATGGTAGAGGACAGGAAGGCCTGGAGGGTCATTGTCCATGGGGTTGCGATGGGTCGGACACAACTTCACAACTAACAACAAGAACATTATTATTATTATGGCTGACTACTTTCTTCAAAAGTAACCTTCTGCCACAAGGTCTTATAAAGATCTTAAACAGTTCTGCAGGGCCTGCAAAAAGGAGCTCTTCCACCAGATATTTGGTTGAGACTAGGCATAACCAACAGCGAATGAAGGGCCCCTGCTCCCCCCACCCCAGAACTCCACCAGAGCGCTCTGGACCTGTTGTGCCATTGCACTGTTGCACTATTGTGCTGTTATATTGTATTGTGTGCTGTTACAACTTTATTTGTTGTATTATTTAATTGTTATAACCACTGTTGTTAATATTGTTTGATTATTAATGCAAATTGTTTCATGTATGGTTCATAAGTTCAAAACCGTCCTGAGCCTCCGGGGAGGGCGGTATACAAATAAATAAATAAATAAATAAATAAATAAATAAATAAATAAACAAACAAACAAACAAACAAACAAACAAACAAACAAACAAACAAACAAAGTTATTGTATTGTAAGTTGTTTTTAAGCGTATTGTAGGGCATTTTAAAAATGTTTTTATGTTTTGGTTGGAAACTATAATAAAGGCTCATTTCCCATATGGGGAAATGGTAAATCATGTATTTTAGGATCAACTCCAGTAGTATAAAAATAGCAGATTAATAATTAGCAGCACGTAAGCAGGAAGAGCTTTCTATTTCTGCTTTTTCTTGGTCACACCCCTCCCCCCGTCCCATAATAGTCTAGGGTTGCTATGTAGAAGCAGGCAACTGGCAAGCCACTTCTGAACATCTCTAGCCTTGAAAGTCCTGTGAGGTCAACATAAGTCAGTAGTGACTTGAAAACAATACAAGAATAAGGAAGGTGAATATTAGTGTAATGATATACTGTGAATGGTGCAGAGTGGTAAGCAGTAGAAATGCTGTCTGAAGCTGTCTGTCCATGAGGTTGGGAGTTCGATCCCAGCAGCCGGCTCAAGGTTGACTCAGCCTTCCATCCTTCCGAGGTCGGTAAAATGAGTACCCAGCTTGCTGCTGGGGGATAAAATTGTAATGACTGGGGAAGGGCCTGCTTGTCATTTTGCAGGGTCATGGACATGAATGACTGAATCTTTACAAATGAACACTGCAGTTTTGTTTCCAACCAAAACTTATTTGTGTTAATGAGATCATGAAATCATTACTGAGTCTGTGCCTGTATTTACTTTTTCCTTGTTTACTCTTAAGAGATTACTATTCATGTATCCAAATAATTAACAACAATCATTAGTGATGCATATTCATGTCAGAATGTTTTAAATCCTTCAAAACATGTTCTGCTAGAAAGGCAGAATTATCCTTTAAATTTTTTTCAGAGATCTGCTTTGTACATCAAGCTTCAAATTAATTTAAGTATTTTCTCATTGCATTTTGACAGTGATAAAAACTTGCAAAAGGATTAATTCATGTTCCCATTATTGCATTAAGATTCTTTCTGTGTAGTGTTTCATTATACATACATCAATAATACACATGAAACACTACCTAGATTGCAAAAAGCACATCAAAACAGTGGTCCATTCTGCACATCTGCCAATGTGCTGGATGTCCACAGCAGCCCGAACCAGAACAATCTGTAGTGGAATTTTTACATTTGACATTTCACACAGTGCAAATTGTAGCGCAATATTCATGCCTTTTTTGGTAACACACATGTTTCCGATCTTGCAGGAATTGTAAACAAGGCACTCAAAATTTGTGGTGTTTCTGCCTGCCTCAGCCCATCAATCAAACTGAAGAGCCAATCAAATGGATTGCCCTCATGGCTCCGAAATGCCCCTTTCCCTTTAAATTTTAGTTTAAAAAAATCCAAAAACACATGTGGCAATGAACATGTGCTAATTCTTTGCTTCATTGCTTCATTGCTTCACACGGAACTGTATTTCATTGTAAGTCCCCCCCCCCCTTCTCCCGGAAGCTTGGGGGCAGGAGCAGAGGAGGGACCTACTTCCTAACGCTATTTTGAGAATGCACATGTCTTTTGCTGATGTGTTGCAGGCCAAATTTCTTAACTCACTGCTGTGTAAAAAAGAACTGCATTCAGATGAACAAAAGACTCAGTTTCTTTTGACATCCCAGAACCCTGATATAATTGAACCAGTTGCAAAGTTTTTATATCTTGCCGTGAGAAATCGTGAATGTATTATGTCTAAAGCATGATCTTTGCCTTTGTTCTCACTAGCAGTGGATCCTTTTGCACTTTCCCTTCTTATATTGTACTTTTATATGCTATTAAAGGCGTTGTTGTTGTTGTTGATGTGTTGCAGGTTGTTCTCAGGAGTCAAGCGCTTTTTAAAGGGAGAATCCACTTTTTACGATTCCCCCCGAAGCACTATAAAAAGGGAATGTTGCAGGAGTGTTGCTAGAGTGCTACGGTTTGTGTAAGACATTGTGCATAATGTCAAAATGTAGCATTTACGAAGTGTTACAGGTACATTTAAGTTGTGCAGAATGGACCTGTGGGTTCACATGCAACACATTTTCCAGAGGCAATCTTCTCTGTAGTCCAGAGATTAGTTGTAATTTCAGGAGAAATTCAGGAGAACTCCAGTCCTCACTTTGAGGCTGGTAAACCCTACAGAAGAGACACTTCACAATGGCAAGCAGTATGGTGTTAAATACACATTTAAATATACATTCACATCAAGGGGAATGCTACACATGAGTCAAAAAAGAACTGAGGAATCTGAATACAAACCATCATTGTGCTCTTGAGAGACATGACATTTTCTCCTCCACCTGGCTCTTTTCACTTTATTAATATCTTCTCAATAATTATAAACTGTAGCTTCTAGAACATGTGCAGTGGTATGCAACGAACATGGTCTAGTTAATTTTCTCACCAATATTTGTTTGTTGAATAAATATATGTATGTATACTTTCCTCATTTGGTAACTCTCTTGCATGCTGAGAATTCACCAAGTAAAACATCCACTTCAATCTGCACTGAATACAACAGAGATACTTTGGAGAACGATGCATAATGTATAAGAATGAACACATGCAATCCCAATACCAGCAAAGGGAAGCTTTAAACCTGCTTCCTATGCAATTTCACAAAGTGGTCCAACACCCTAGTTTCAAATACCTCATGCATTTTTCATGCTCTAAACTGGCTTCTTACAAAAATGCCATTCTGTTGCTCATAAATGAATGAAGGTTTAGAATGGTGAACCTCATGACTTACATCCCAAAGAGTTTGCAGTCTTTTCTTTTTGCATATTAAAAATGTAACAGAAACCATATTACCCTGATAATCTCATTTTCCAGTTCTTCTTTGTTAACATTGCTGGCTGCAGCCAATTACCAATGCCTTAAGGCTTGTCGACTCACAATCATAATGTGAGAGGTCAAATTTTATTGTTTTTTCCATCCATCATTACTGATGTGCTAATTCAAAGTATGCATGGCACCATCTATTCTCTGCCTCTTCTCCCCATGCAACTGCTGTAATTTTAATGCAGAGGGTTATTATGAAGCACATCATCTGTCATTCAGAGCATACTTCTTCCAAGCATTTCAAAATGGATCCCATAATGATGTTTTTCCTCCTACTGTATCTAATATTCTTAACTGCCACTGGGCAATCAAATCCCAAAGGGCATCATGGATAAAACCCTCAAGAAACAACCAGTGTGTTGTTATTATCATCATCATCATCTATAGAAGCACATCTTCAGCAGTCCCAGGAGGTTGGAGTTTTCTTGTTCAAAGTATATGTTAATCAAAAACCCTACTTTGCTAAAGAAACCATCTGCAGGACCCTGCTAACTACCACCCCATTTCTCATCTAGAATTCCTGGGGAAGGGGGTAGAGTGGGTAGCTGAAACCCCTTCAGGTAGAGAAAAGCGGCATATAAGAACCAACTTATTCATCTTCTTCTGGATGAACTAAAGGAATATCTAGCTGATGCTTTAGAACCTCCTTTGGTTCTTTCCTTAACCAGCCACATGACCTCTGTCTTCAGAGGGCTGAGCTTCAGGTGGCTTTGCTAGAACCAGTCGGTAATGGTTCCTAAGCACTCGGCCAACAAATTGGGGGCAGTATTTGGCCAGCTGCTCATTACTGGGTAGGTCCTGTTGGTTTGTGTCCAGCCTTCAAAATTTTAATTAAATAATAAACATGATTCGCTATATCCTACAAGAGACATCTTTGAAATACGATCCTAGGACTGCAATTAAACAAAGCAACTATGAAAAGCTACTTGCCACTGAATTTTTAAATAAAGGGATCAACAAACTGACAAAGCATGTTATATACACAAGACAAACTAGCAGTAAGAACACTGTGTCTTAAGAATCCGGAAACATTCTGTAATTGTTTCAGATTGTGTAACCTTAATAACTAAGAACAAAATATGAGCATAATGTGCTAGATAGGGTTGGGAAGGGGGTAAGTATAGCCTACTGCTGCTAGAATAGCTGTAATTAGAGTTTAGCTCCTGCCGTTCAATGGAGATTGAAAACGGGATTTGTGATAAACAACAATTAGAAGGAAACTGCCAGATATGAGTACATTTCTAATACATTCCTTTTCAGATATATTGTTTCACTAACCCTTTATCCTGGATCTGATCATGGGCAGTGCTTGATGGGTTCATGCATACCTTTTGCACAAACATATCAAGCTCATTTGGGGAACAGTGGGAATAACAGCAAAACAATTTCACCATTGTCAAGCACACATGCAGCACCAAAACAAAGTGGAGAAAACACAGGCACACACTGTGGCTTTACTGCAGCTTCAGACATCTTGCAAGGAATTTCTGTAAGGAGTTCTATAAAACCTAATGCAGTCTTTTGGAATAATTCCTGTGATTAAATCCAACCACATGGAATATGCGACACTGAACTGCGGCTGCATGAGGCTTTTCAGGAATCATTTATAAGTAAAAGACAGCAGCTATATTACACACACAGATCTTTCATGGAAAACCCATACACACACACATATTGACTTGCAGGTGTGCAGTTTTGGCTTAAGGATGACGCTCACACCAACCAACTTTGGCAAACAGGCCACAGCTTTTATTTAACAGTTCAACATCATGGTTTTGGCCCAAATAAGGGGAACAGGAGCCTAACCCACCAACCTGAGGTCATCCGACCTTCTCCAACTGGGCAGTGCCCTGGGTATCCTGTCCCAGACCCTTGCTGAGCCACAGGACCCCTTGCTGCCTGGAGTGCCTTTGAAAGGTGGCCTGAAATGCCTTAGAAGGTGTAAACCTCCTTCAGCCCTTTTCATGCCACCTGCCTTCTGTGGGTGATTTTGGGCCTTCCCAGCCAGGTCGGCCTCCCACAGAATTTCCTGCCTCTTCTGAGCCCCCCCCCCCATGTTTTGGGGCAGTCTTCCCCTTTCTAGACTCCCCCTTCCTGGTTAGGCCCTTTCCCCTTAACCTTTGCCAGCTGTGACAATATAGGTAACGTATAACCATGTAACAATTGAGTCTAACCCTTCCACTCCCCCAATCCCGTCCTAATGCAGGGTGGGTGGGTGGGAAGCAGCTTGCTCAGCTCGCCGGGAGAAGAGGCCGGCTGCCGAGCACGTGGCGCCTTATAAAGGCACCACCCAAGCTCCTCCTTCCTCCCCCTCATGCAGCACGTCTGTGCAGCGCCAGCAATGCCTGATCCCGGGCATTCCTCCGAGCGCCATCCCCGCCCCCTGCACGCCATGGCTTCAATGGCGGCCGCGTTAATTTGCGGCCGCTCTTAACTTCAAGTAGATGACTCCCATTTATATTCCTCAAAGGAAATCCACAAATATTGTGCCTATGGCACTTACTAAATCTTAGGTTGTGATCTGGACAATTTATTATGACAAATGCATTGGATATTCTTCTGTTGTACAAGCAGCTGGAAAAAAAACAGCTTTCTCTATCATTAACCTGCAGTTTCTGAGTCCATCAAACAGACTATTTGTGGATTATTTTATCCACAGTCTGACATGTTCATTGATTGGAGATGAGTAATGGCTTTTGTGAGTATACAGTGCTATATTTATTTAGGAAAATGTAAGTATCAGGGTAACGGGGTGGATCTGAAATAAACGTCTGCTTGAAACTGTATTCTTGCATCCATTCCCAAGGGATTATATCTTCTTTACAATGTGGAAAACACATTTAAAAGACTGTGTTACATCCATTTGTGAGTGGCATATGCACATGCATGTATCAGGCAAACTCTGAAAATGGGAGTGTAGAAATTGCATCTCATATTACAGTGTAAGCTTGGATTAAAAACAGCACCTCATTTATAACAAGTTATAATAATCTTGACTAAAACTGTATTGTTATAAACCATTACATAGCCTCTAAATTTTACTTAAAATCTGTAACTTTTATAAAAGACTTAATGACCTTTGGGCCTCACAATGGCATTTTGAGCCTTACAATTTAAGGGCCAATAAATGCCCCTGCCTGCATTGTCCTGCCGCCTGAGTAGCTGGCTGCCCAATCAGTCTGTGTCTCCCACCCCTAACTGTCATGTCTAAGGACTCCACCCACTATGCCTCAGACCACTGACAGAGCAGGCAGGTGCCTGGTGAGTGCGCTCCCAAGGGCCACGGCCTCCCTGCAACGGACGGCGGCCAGAACCAATGAGAATGTGGGGAAAGGAGAGTCAGCCAATCAGGGGGAGAGACCTCTGAGGCCTGGCCTCCATGTGCTGTGGGAATTCTGAGGGGAAATCCTTCTGTTTTGGGATGACTGTAAGATTCCTTGCCAAAGATTCTAACCCTGGACCTATTTTGGCAGGACAAAACAGTTGGGGGAGGGAGAAAAGCAACTCTAGCATTGGTCTCTGAGAGCCATTGTGGGGTAACATTTAAAGAATGGCGGCCTCTACCCTAAAGAGCTGGGTTTGATTCCCCACAGGCAGCTGGCTGGGTGACCAGAGGACAGTCCAAGCTCTCTCAGAGCTCTCTCAGCCACACCTCCCTCACAGGGTGTCTGTTATGGGGAGAGGAAGGGAAGGTGATTGGAAACACCTGAGGCCTGCTGGAGACACCTGAGGCCTGCTGAGTGACTGCAGCCCATTCCCAGTTCTCTCAGAAACCTCTCACAGCCTCACATCCCTCATAGGTTGTCTATTGTGGGGAGAGGGAGGGAAAAGGTGTTTGTAAACAGCTTTGAGACTCCTTTGGGTAGTAAACATCAGGGTTCAAAAATCCAGCTCTTCTTCTTCTAAGGAGCAACCATGAAAGAAGCACATGGGCACATAAGATTTTATCAACAGTTTAAAAAAATGGAGACAGAAGGAGCTGTGTGGATACCTGTGTACTGTGACTATCGCATGTGGATTAGGGCAGGGGGACATCGTGGTGTCTGTGACCTAATTCATATAAGAAGGGAAATGAGGTTGAACGCAGAATGGGGAGGAATTGGTTGCCATGTAATCTCCCCCTAAGAAGAGACTACAGTCTGATTTTCCCTTCACATATCTGAAGACATAGCTCTTGTGAGCTCATCTGTAACCACTATGCTACAATTCCCATAGGTCAGTCCTCTCCCACACTCAACATACATTCAAAACTCACAATTTCTTGACATCCAACTCTACACACACCCACACCCTCATTTGTCACCATGCCACCACAACACCCCCTACACACACATAACACACACACTCAACCCCATGCCTTTACAGACTAGACAGTCCCTCCCCTTCCTCTTCCCACCACCAAGCTCTAGTGCCCATTGTTCTAAAACCTACAATGTCTCCTGAGTGCCCATCTGAGTGCAACCCTTTGCAATCACACACCCTAATGCCCAGCCATGCAACCATAACCCAAGTAACACACCCATGCATCCACATGTCCTTCCAGAATCAACAACTCATGACTTAACCACCCCCACTGTCTAGTGCCCATTGTATTCCTGGATACAATGGGCTTTGCCCCTAGTTTCCCTATATTTTCTCTCTTTCCATATGTAAGCAAAACAGCATTTGTTAATTCATATCCATTGTCATATTGCCACTTGCCCAGGCTGCTTATACTCAAAGCCCTGTTCATTCATTCTTATTGTGTGTTTCAAACTACAAACAAACTATGTTCATATTGGTTTATGAGCCATTTCCTTTTTTTATTCTTTGGACTTTTATTTCTTCCTGTCTTGGCCAACTCAATGAAAATATAAACCCCAGCTCCCTATGGCCTTTCATAGGGAGAAGAAAGCAGAAGTCCCTAAACAGCTAAGAAATTAGCCCCACCACAAACTGCACCAAAATTTATGGAAGTTCATGGCAGTTCTTCCGTTCATGAACATCACTTTGCAAACCACAGACTGGTCAAAATTCTGCCCAGTTCTCCCCTCTCTCTGTGTGCCTCTATGTATGTGTGTGTACAAAACACCCTCTATGCATATAGAAGAAGTTGGTTTTTATAATCAACTTTTCTCTACCCTAAGGATTTCAAAGCAGCTTAGAACCACCTTCCCTTCCCTACAACAGGCACCTTGTGAGGTAGGTGAGGCTGAGAGAGTTCTGAGAGAACTGTGAATGGCCCCAGAGGTCTTCATGTGGAAAACGGGGAATCAAATCCAGTTCTTCAGATTTGAGTCTACCACTTAAACCACTACACCAAGCTGGCTATATAGGGGTAATGGCATCAAGCCTACATGACTGGTCCCACAGATCACAAATATAGATGACGTCTGCAGGGAACTTGATACATGTATAGAAGCTGGGAACATTGCTATTTATACTTCTTGTACTTTCTTACACAAATACACATATAGGGCTTCCCATAAACATATATTTAAATACACAGACAATCTAAGGGTAGGGGCCAGCAGGTGTGATTCAAAAACCATAAAATGTACTTCAGGATAAAATTCTGGAAGAAGAGATAAATGGAAGACAGAAATTTGCTTATCCCCAAAACAACCCCACAAAGTAAATGAGAATAAGAGTCATCAATTACTAGACAGCTTTTTAGTTAATGTAATCATATCCCTGACTTCAAAGCTTGACCTACAGAAAACTGGCTAGTGGAAGGAAGCTATACAGATGAGACAAGATGACTGAGTGGTGTCTATATTTTCAGCACTGTGTGTTCCCATATTACAGAAATGATCATTTTCCCCAAAGACAAAAACTGTATCAATAGCCATATTTCCAAAGAGGCAGAGACATACCCAGGTCCATGGGAACTTCTGATGTATTAATGATGCTGCCAATTTTTTGAGATAACACAGTAGAGATTGTATAACAGGCAAAAACACAATACTCTTTCTTGGTCAAAACTGCCCACTAAATGGGATGGATGTTATATCTTTTTTTTAACTTTGTTTTTTTCCTTATAGATATTGCCTCAGGGTATCAGATTTGTTATGAAGACATTGAGGTGCTAGACAAAACTGGACATATCATATCATATATCATATCATATCATTGGAACAAGAGCCTTCCAGCAATGTTGAAGTTAATAATTCATCTGAGAATGGGCAATGGCACAGACTTGCCACTTTTTGGTTCATATACTGGTACGGTTGCCAGGCACCCTGGAATCACGGCTGGTTTTGAAACTGCAGAGATCAGTTCCCCCAAAGAAAATGACAGCATCAGAGTGTGGCTTCTCTGGCATCATTTGCCCAATGAGCTCTCTCCCTTTCCCAAACTCTCCCCCCAAATCTCCAGGAATCGTGTGCTCATCCATATTTTTTTGCTAAACATAGAAGCTCTTAAGTGACCTGACATGGTTCTCTGTAAAACTTTTGTAACAATCTGCTTAGGAATTTTCTTACAGACAGTAGTTTCTGCAATTACTACAATTATTTCAGTTCTTTGTAACTCCTAAGTTAATGTGACATTTCGGACTATTTGGCTATTAAATTGTTGAGGTTTTTTTGTTTGTTTGGGATGAATTTATTGATATAGTAGCTTTTGAACAGTAGTCCTTTCAAAATTAAACCATTTTCTTAGTTGATTTATAGCACAATCCTATGCATGTCTACCCTGAACTAAACCCTACAGTGTTTGATAGGTTTGCAGTCTAATCTTATCAAAGATGCTCAAAGTGATTATGAATCAAGAAAAGCATGAAAACTAATAAACAACTAAGACACCACAAGTTTAACTGGTAATTCCTACCAGTCAAATCCTGGACCATATGAGTTCCCAAAGGAAAGTTCAAGTGCTCATCTCAGAACTCAGTCAAGATGTTCTGGCTACGGAGAAACCTTCAGGTACTTTATTTAAAAGTCAATGTCAACAGCCTAAATTGGGCTCCCAAACAGAAAGGAGACCTCTATAACTCTGACTTTATATGTCCATAACAGTTGCATATCTGTTGACATTTACAGATCATATTCAAAGGCAGACCCACGTGGAATATGTTATAGTACCCTTTTTTCCCAGAAAGGGTAAACAAACCTGTACTTGCACCACTAGAGGAAATGAGGATACCTTCAGACTGTATGCAATCTGTGTAACTCCATTCAGAACAGGTTATATCAGTTTATTCCCAATCCCTCGTATGATTTCTGATTTGTTTAGATGACATTTCTGTTACAGTTACATCACCTTTATTGGCATTCAAAAAAGTACGACAAGTGTTTGCTATGACCATTGTATTCTCTTGACAAAATTCTACCAGCCTGTGCCCTGCTTCATTTTGTACTCCAAGGCCAAACTTGCCTGTTATCCCAGTTATCTTTTGGCTTCCTACTTTAGCATTCCAATCCCCCATGATGATAAGCACATCAGTTTTGGGCGTTGCTTCTATAAGGTGTGGTGGGGCTTCATAGAACTGGTCAACTTCATCCTCTTCAGCAGCAGTGGTTGGGGCATAGACCTGGATACTGTGATGTCGAATGATTTGCCTTGGATTCGAACTGAGATCATTCTGTCATTTTGGGGATTGTATCCTAATACTGCTTTTCCTACTCTTTTATTGATTATGAAGGCTACTCCATTTCTTCTGATATATATCATATATATGTTTGTGTGTGTGTGTGTGTGTGTGTATACAGAGAGAGAGGGGGGGGGGGGGAGAGAGAAACTCCCATCCATTCAGGAAACCCTCCCAGGGCCATCAAGCCTGTCTTAGACTTTCATCCTGCAAGAGGATTGAAAAAAAGTTTCCTTTAGGGAACTGCATGAAAGGGGTACTCTAGGATTAAATGTTATATAGGACCAGGCATATGTATTCCACAGGAACAAAGCCTTCCATGGTAGGGAATATGATGGAATCTTCCATATAGGGCCCTTGATGGAAAAGAGTTCATTTGGCTACCATGAAAGCTCTACATAGTGATGGAGCATCAAGAGGATGAATATAATGAGGCATCCTCCAAAAATGGCTCCCTAGACCTAATTTAAGGGAGGAATAGACCACAGGATGGGCAGGGAAGAGTTTTTGCTCTTCGTGGTATAAATGTCTCTATTCGATGATTTGTAAAATGTGAGCTTCATCTGAGAGTTACAGGGAGCCTAAGGAAATCCCAATTTGTCTTAGTTGTAACACAACAGCAGTAGACCATGGAGCTCTATATGAATTGCTTAATAGATAAATAATTAACTACCTGGCTCAGATCTAAAGTACATTTCAGTTTGTATGCTCTCATTCAGTTCTTTACCACTTGCTAGTATTGACATGGCATTTTTTCAGCTTCCCTGAAATTATACAGAAGAGAGCATGATTCGGATGTCATTATCCAATTGATGGTACTTCGCTCCATATCTACAAGAGCTCTATGTAGTTATTGAATAACATTAGGGATAATATGGAGACTTGTTACAGTTCATAGACCAAAGGGAAAGTCTGTATTCCAGTAACAGCTGAAACCATAATAAAACATTGTCAACCAGGCCCATTATTTCCAGATGACTCCAAAATATACCATGATAAACAGAATCAAAGCCCACTGAATAGGTCTAGGGAAACTAGCAAGGACACACTCTTTCCAATCACCTGACTTGTACAGATCATTATTCAGGTCGACCAAGAAAATTTCCATTACAGAAGAGGCTGCAGCACAGATTGGACAGAATTTAAATTTCTCTTAGAAACAAACCAAATGATAAAACAAAACAACAAATAAAAATCCCATTGCAAAATGTCACCAAAGAGCTATTACTGGGGGGTGGGGGGATGACTGACTGTTGAATGATATAACTATGCCATTTTCAGATTTGACCAATTACAAATTAGTAAATCTAACCAGATTAACCAAACGTTTATGTCCTTCACCTATAATGGCAGCTATGAAGTCCTACACATGGTCTGAAGCATGGAGCCTCCAAATGAATAATGGTCCCCTGCATCAATAGCCTGGGATTCCTTAGATCAAGTCTGAGAACACTTTCATGAACCCAGCAAGGGCATTCAGTGATAAACAGGTATGAGGCAAACCAGAGAGAGCTTTTTCCCAAAACCCAGAAACAGGAACACACAAACAAAATTGGCTAAAAACTTCACCAGACATGTAGGAAAAGAGAAAAAAAACCAAGGATCATAAGCACATCCCCCCCCCCCATGCCCCACTCTGGTGATTGTTATAGGACAGCCTGCAACTGACAGAAGAACAAAAAAAGAGAAGCCTTGCTGAATCAGAGTAGTGGTCCCTTTAATCCATATCCTGTTTCATACAGTGACCAACAAGTTGGAGAGTCAACAAACAGGGCAGAGAGAACAAGGCCTTCTTAGCATTAATTTTCAAAGGATTACTGCTTCCAGACACAGCAATTCCCTTCAGTTATTAAGGACATTGACTGACTTATCCTCCATGAATTTGTCAAATTCCTTTTTAAAGCCACCTGTGTTAATGACCATCTTTACATCATAATGGCATCATTATGGTAGCAAATTCCATGAAATCAGGAGCAATTGCCTTATGAAACAAGTCATGTCTATCTGTTTCCTCACTATCATGAAGCACATATTAATTTTTCATAGCCTTCTCCCATGAGGCTTCCGATACCCATGCATCTGTTCATAATTCAGCTCTTCACCAAAAATTGATCTAAACAAGATGAAACATCAAACAAGTTCAATAGAATTATTACAACAATTTACTGTGAATGGACATTTTCAAACAACCAAAAAACCCCAAAACATCCTACCTCTAATCAAATAAATAGATTATGCATCTTCAAGTCTGTTCTTGGACACCAGAGAAACACTCTGGAGAACCACTGATTAAACAACAAACAAATCACAAACATCTTTAGTAATTGTGCATTTGCTATAGCTGGCTGTTAGAAACATCTAAACAGTGCATTCTGCGGTTCATCATATATTTGTCTACCCAGAAAAAGTAAGATGATCCACTTTACATTTATGAAAGTTACATTGGAAGAATTTCACTGCATCTTCCTAGTTCTGTTGGTAATAACTCACAAAATTTCTGGCAGTTACTTAAACCTCAGTGTGAAAGAAGATGAACAGAAGCAATGAAAACTGCACAGTTGCAGGAACAAATATAATATTCCTGTCATTAAAATCCTATGTCTGCACATTTGAGACAGGTTTTAATACAAAATTTAAATTAAAAGCTGAGTTCATCTTGTACAGACTTCTTCACAATACCTGTCATTTTAGTTCAAGATCTGAAGCTTCAGATCTGTCACTCGAAGCCTATGAAGAGTTGAGTGGATACAGGAATACCCACCTTAGGCATACTAGTATAGGGCTGTTGTTAACTGTCTACAGTTCTACATTGCCAAAGGGTGACATCTGCTACAGAGAATGTGACTTAGTAGTACAAGTAGTCAAAATTGGGGACCACCCTACAACCGATTTTACTAGAGCTTATTCTTTGATTGCCATTATTGCGTCAGAATTCTTCCAAGACCTACCAGTCTCAACACATTGATTTGTTGTTAGGTGCGAAGTCGTTTCCAACCCATCGCGACCCCATGGACAATGATCCTCCAAGACTTCCTGTCCTCTACCATACCATGGAGTCCTAGAATCATAGAATCATAGAGTTGGAAGGGGCCATACAGGCCATCTAGTCGAACCCTCTGCTCAACGCAGGATCAGCCCTAAGCATCCTAAAACATCCAAGAAAAGTGTGTATCCAACTTTTGCTTGAAGACTGCCAGTGAGGGGGAGTTCACCACCTTCTTAGGCAGCCTAGTCCACTGCTGTACTACTCTGATTGTGAATTTTTTTTCCTGATATCTAGCCTATATAGTTGTACTTGTAGTTTAAACCCATTACTGTGTGTCCTCTCCTCTGCAGCCAACAGAAACAGCATATTGCCCTCCTCCAAGTGACAACCTTTCAATTACTTAAAGAGGGCTATCATGTCCCCTCTTAACCTCCTTTTCTCCAGGCTGAACATTCCCAAGTCCCTCAACCTATCTTCATAGGGCTTGGTCCCTTGGCCCCAGATCATCTTCGTTGCTCTACTCTGTACCCTTTCAATTTTATCTAAGTCCTCCTTGAAGTGAGGCCTCCAGAACTGCACACAGTACTCCAGGTGTGGTCTAACCAGTGCCGTATACAATGGGACTATGACATCTTGTGATTTTGATGTGATGCCCCTGTTGATACAGCCCAAAATGGCATTCGCCTTTTTTACCGCTGCATCACACTGCCTGTTCATGTTTAGTTCACAATCCACAAGTACCCCAAGGTCTCATTCACAAACAGTGTTACCTAGAAGCATATCCCCCACCCAGTAGGCATGCTTTTCATTTTTATGACCCAGATGCAGAACTTTACACTTATCTTTATTAAATTGCATCTTATCCTCATTTGCCCATTTTTCCATTGTGTTCAGATCTCGTTGAACTCTGTCTCTATCTTCCGGAGTATTTGCCAGTCTTCCCAATTTGGTGTCATCTGCAAACTTGATGAGTAGTCCCTCCACCCCCTCATCTAGATCATTAATAAATATGTTAAAAAGTATCAGGCCGAGCACCGAGACCTGAGGTACACTGCTACTCACCTCTCTCCAGTCTGATGAAACACCATTGACAACAACTTTTTGAGTGCGGTTCTCTAACCAATTCCCTACCCACCTAACTATCTGAAAATCCAGATTGCAGTCCTTCAACTTATCCATCAGAGCATCATGGGGAACCTTATCAAAAGCTATACTAAAATCCAAGTAAACCACATCAACCACATCAAACCTGTTACTTGGTCAAAAAAGGAAACCAGGTTGGTCTGACAGGACCTGTTGGAGACAAATCCATGCTGACTTCCTTGGATTACCAGATTGTCCTCCAGATGTTTGCAGATCGCTCCCTTTAATATCTGCTCCATTATCTTCCTCACAACAGAGGCCAGACTCACTGGTCTGTAGTCCATTTAAGTTCGCACCGACTGCTTCAGTGACTCCGTTCAGCTACCTCATTCTCTGTCGTCCCCTTCTTCTTTTGCCCTCAATCGCTCCCAGCATTAGGCTCTTCTCCAGGGAGTCCTACCTTCTCATGATGTAGCCAAAGTTTTTGAGTTTCATCTTCAGGATCTGGCCTTCTAAGGAGCAGTCAGGGCTGATCTCCTCTAGGACTGACCGGTTTGTTCGCCTTGCAGTCCAAGGGACTCGCAGGAGTCTTCTCCAGCACCAGAGTTCAAAAGCCTCAATTCTTTGATGCTCGGCCTTCCTTATGGTCCAACCTTCACAGCCATACATTGCAACTGGGAAGACCATAGCTTTGACTAGATGCACTTTCGTTGACAGGGTGATGTCTCTGCTTTTTAGGATGCTGTCTAGATTTGCCATGGCTTTCCTCCCCTGGAGCAAGCGTCTTTTAATTTCTTTGCTGCAGTCCCCATCTGCAATGCTGTCACCACCACTAGCTTTATTGTGGCTCAGACTTCCTAAGGCCCATTTGACTTCACATTCCAGGATGTCTGGCTCCAGGAGAGTAACTACCCCATCATGGTTATCAGGAATGTTAAGCTTGCTTAAGCCACCTTTTTAAAATTTCTTCTGCTTCTGTGAGGTCCCTACCATTTTGGTCCTTTATTATACCCATCTTTGCATGAAATGTTCTCTTCATAGCTCCAATTTTCTTGAAAAGATCTCTGGTCCTCCCCATTCTTTTGTTTTCTTCTATTTGTTTGCACTGTTCATTTAAGAAGGCATTCTTATCTCTTCTAGCTTTTCTCTGGAATTCTGCATTCAATTGGGTGTATCTTTCTCTTTCTCCCTTGCCTTTCACTTCCCTTCTCTCCTCAGCTATTTGTAAAGCTTCCTCAGATAAAGCTTCCTCGCTTTCTTGCATTTCTTTTTCTTTTAGTTGCTACCTCTTGTACAATGCTGCGAATCTCTGTCCATAGTTCTTCAGGCACTGTGTCTATCAGATCTAATTCCTTAAATCTATTTGTCACTTATACTGTATATATATGACAAGACTGAACATCGACATTTTAGGAATCAGTGAACTAAAATGGACAGGAATGGGTGAATTTAATTCAGATGACCATCAGGTATACTACTGTGGACAAGAATCTCGCAGAAGAAATGGAGTAGCCTTCATAATCAATAAGAGAGTAGGAAAAGCAGTCTTGGGATACAATCTCCAAAATGACAGAATGATCTCAATTCGCATCCAAGGCAAACCATTCAACATCACAGTGATCCAGGTCTATGCCCCAACCACTGCTGCTAAAGAGGATGAAGTTGATCAGTTCTATGAAGCCCTACAACACCTTATAGAAGCAACGCCAAAAAATGATGTGCTTATCATCATAGGGGATTGGAATGCTAAAGTAGGAAGCCAAACGATAACTGGGATAACAGGCAAGTTTGGCCTTGGAGTACAAAATGAAGCAGGGCACAGGCTGGTAGAATTTTGTCAAGAGAATACAATGGTCATAGCAAACACTCTTTTCCAACAACCCAAGAGACAACTCTACACATGAACATCACCAGACGGTCAACACAGAAATCAGATTGACTTTGTGCTCTGCAGCCAAAGTTGGAAAAGTTCTATACAGTCAATAAAAACAAGACCAGGAGCTGATTGTGGTTCAGATCATGAGCTTCTTGTTGCAAAATTTAGGCTTAAATTGAAGAAAGTAGGGAAAAGCACTAGGCCACTCAGGTATGAACTAAATCATATCCCCGACGAATATACAGTAGAGGTGACAAATAGATTTAAGGAATTAGATCTGATAGAGTGCCTGAAGAACTATGGACGGAGGTTCGCGACATTGTACAAGAGGTAGCAACTAAAACCATCCCAAAGAAAAAGAAATGCAAGAAATCAAAATGGCTGTCTGAGGAAGCTTTACAAATAGCTAAGGAGAGAAGGGAAGTGAAAGGCAAGGGAGAAAGAGAAAGATACACCCAATTGAATGCAGAATTCCAGAGAAAAGCTAGACGAGATAAGAATGCCTTCTTAAATGAACAGTGCAAACAAATAGAAGAAAACAATAGAATGGGGAGGACCAAAGATCTTTTCAAGAAAATTGGAGGTATGACGAGAACGTTTCATGCAAAGATGGGTATGATAAGGGACCAAAATGGTAGGGACCTCACAGAAGCAGAAGAGATTAAACAAAGGTGGCAAAATTATACAGAAGAACTATACAAGAGCGAGCTTAACATCCCTGATGACCACAATGGGGTAGTTACTGACCTGGAGCAGACATCCTGGAATGTGAAGTCAAATGGGCCTTAGGAAGTCTGAGCAACAATAAAGCTAGTGGTGGTGACAGCATTCTAGTTGAACTATTCAAAATCCTAAAGGACGATGCAGTAAAAGTGCTACACTCAATATGCCAGCAAATTTGGAAAACTCAACAATGGCCACAGGATTGGAAAAGGTCAGTTTACATTCCAATCCCAAAGAAGGGTAATGCCAAAGAATGTTCAAACTACCGCAGCATTGCACTCATTTCTCATGCTAGCAAAGTTATGCTCAAAATCCTACAAGCTAGTCTCCAGCATGTGGACCGAGAACTTCCAGAAGTACAGGCAGGATTTCAAAGAGGCAGAGGAACTAGAGATCAAATTGCCAACATACGTTGGATCATGGAGAAAGCTAGGGAGTTCCAGAAGAACATCTACTTCTGCTTCATTGACTATGCTAAAGCCTTTGATTGTGTGGAGCACAACAAATTGTGGCAAGTTCTTAAAGAGATGGGAATACCAGAACATCTTAGAGAACTGAACATGGAATCACTGATTGGTTCAAAATTGAGAAAAGAGTTCGGCAAGGCTGTATACTGTCGCCTTGCCTATTTAACTTGTATGCGGAGCCCATCATGAGAAAGGCGGGATTAGAGGAGTCACAAATTGGGATCAAGATTGCAGGGAGAAATATCAACAACCTCAGATATGCAGATGATACCACTCTAATGGCAGAAAGTGAAGAGGAACTAAAGAGCCTGTTGATGCGGGTGAAGGAGGAGAGTGCAAAAGTTGGCTTGAAACTCAACATCAAGAAAACAAAGATCATGGCATCCGGCCCTCTCAATTCCTGGCAAATAGATGGGGAAGAAATGGAGATAGTGACATATTTTATTTTCCTGGGCTCCAAGATAACTGCAGATGGGGACTGCAGCAACGAAATTAAAAGACGCTTGCTCCTGGGGAGGAAAGCGATGGCAAATCTAGACAGCATCCTAAAAAGCAGAGACATCACCCTGCCAACAAAAGTGCGTTTAGTCAAGGCTATGGTATTCCCAGTTGCAATGTATGGCTGTGAAAGTTGGACCATAAGGAAGGCCGAGCGTCAAAGAATTGAGGCTTTTGAACACTGGTGCTGGAGAAGACTCTTGCGAGTCCCTTGGACTGCAAGGCGAACAAACTGGTCAGTCCTAGAGGAGATCAGCCCGATTGCTCCTTAGAAGGCCAGATCCTGAAGATGAAACTCAAATACTTTGGCCACCTCATGAGGAGGAAGGACTTCCTGGAGAAGAGCCTAATGCTGGGAGCGATTGAGGGCAAAAGAAGAAAGGGACGACAGAGAATGAGGTGGCTGGATGGAGTCACTGAAGCAGTAGGTGCGAGCTTAAATGGACTCTGGGGAATGGTAGAGGACAGGAAGGCCTGGAGGGTCATTGTCCATGGGGTCGCGATGGGTCGGACACGACTTCGTACCTAACAACAACATGATTTAGGTCATACCTGAGTGGCCTAATGTATTTCCCTACTTTCTTCAATTTAAGCCTAAATTTTGCAACAAGAAGCTCATGATCTGAACCACAATCAGCTCCTGGTCTTGTTTTTACTGACTGTATTGAACTTCTCCATCTTTGGCTACAGAGCAAATAGTCAATCTGATTTCTGTGTTGACCGTCTGGTGATATCCATGTGTAGAGTCGTCTCTTGGGTTGTTGGAAAAGAGTGTTTGCTATGACCATTGTATTCTCTTGACAAAATTCTACTAGCCTGTGCCCTGCTTCATTTTGTACTCCAAGGCCAACCTTGCCTGTTATCATGGTTATCTTTTGGCTTCCTACTTTAGCATTCCAATCCCCCATGATGATAAGCACATCATTTTGATTAGACTCTCTTAATTGAACATATTGCAATGTGTTATAGTTTACACAGTGCTTTTAAGTTAGTATTTTCATTACAACAACTATGTAAGCCCAATCTAAAGGATAATTGCTTTCTCTAAGTAATTGAAAGGTTGCTACTTGGAAGAAGGCAGAGAGTGGTTCCTGTTGGCAGCAGAGCATAGGACCTACAGTAATATAGTATAGAATGGTACTGACTAGATATCAGGAAAAACAATTGCAAAGCCATGGATTAGTTTGCCTAAGGAGATGGTGAACTCCCTGTCACTGGCAGTCTTTAAGCAGTAGCAGGACAGATACTTATGCTTTAGGCTGATCCTGAATTGAGCAGGGGGTTGCACTAGATGGCCTATGATTCTATGATTATGAAATCAACTATACATGTGCACACACCACTGTACATGTATACACACAATATATTACCACTTTTCAGCAAGCAGCCTCCCTTGAAAGTCAATATGGGGGGGGGGGGGGAGAGCATGCAAAGCTTTCTGATTGCCCAAATTCTTGTGCGTGTTTAAAGGAGCTCTTTGTCTCACTGACAAATGTATTAAAATTCCCATTTTATGACATTAGAACCCAGAGACTGGTTTTCCTAAACACCAAGAAGAGAACCAAAAGGTCAGGTAAAATATGCAATTGGTCTCCCTCATTCAAGTCTAATATTCACATAAATCAAGCCCTCTCTGCATTTTAAAATTATTAGATATCTAATTATAAATAAATAATATCCTATTGCATTGTTATATTGCTGAAACTCAACAGAAAATGTGTTGTACTCTCAAAAACCATGGCAGAGTCTGCACTTACTTTGTTTATTCCATTGTCAATCCTGTTGAATTCAGATTGATTTGAACTCGGGTCTTCTTCTTTCCCCCCCCCTCCCCATTGAAACAGAAAAGTGTTCTGCATATGGTTAGGGTAGTTCAGAAGGGGGAGGGAGCAAAGGCTCTTTCTTTTCTTAAAGGGTGGGGGGAGAGGAGCCAAGCAGAGTGCCTCTTTCTTTTCTTGGAGGGGGGGGGAGAGGATCAAAGAAGGCAGAGAAGGGAGAAAAAATCCAAGACCAACAGAAGTTGAGAGAAATCAGGAGCTTCTCCTTTAAGGCAAGCTTGTCATATGGCCACCTTTGGCCAATCAGGGCGTCTCTACCACAGAGGTAATCCGAATCTTGAAATATTGAGCATTAAAAGCACTCTAAGATATTGCAGAATAAAGGTAGGGTCACTCTGGATCCATCCTTCTTGCTGCAGAAGGAAAATTTAAATCTCCCAAAATCAAAACAGAAATCGCATTCTGTGTAGATGGCAAGGACTGAATTGACCTGGGACTGGAATAAAAGCTTGTGCAGTTTACACCCATGACACAAAAGACCAAATAAAAAGAAGAGATGGGAAGAGAGAGATAAGAATAAGGGGAACATAACCAGTAGATCATAGCAGCCAGCAGAAGTTATAATTTCAGCACTTCTAGACCTTCAAACCAGATACTATTACATTTTGTGCACAGACACAAACATCTTTGTACTCCTAGCCATTTTAGGAATAATAAAAAATACATTGATGTATTTAGTCCAGTTCAGATGAAAATTTGGTTCAATGAGTGCCATGACATGTGCCATAATACATGAACCCATATGTGAAGAATGACCGGAAGGAATGCTGCAGCATTTATTGGGACTAGAGGCCACAGCACACTACACTGATGGTGATATCTGTTTACAGTGACAAATGTTACAATGCCTAGTTTATTGCCATCAGTGTCATTGCTTTCTCAACCCATGTTCTTTGCATTAGCATGCACTGTCGTTGATCTAAGTGAGACAGCATCAGAGAAGCAGGAGAGAAGGAGGAGGTGTGACACATGCTTTATTCCATTACATTTAAGCTGGAACAACTAGAGGAGATGTGGGAAAGTCAACTTATTTTGCCCAGCCTGATTCATCCTTCCTTTCAGTGGTCTTAATCAATCTGTCTAAAATAATTGCTAATTTTATTAATAACATTTATCTTTAAAAAGCATATATGACAGCCCAGGTAGGAAGAACATTTGAGAACCCAGAAAATACAATTTAAATCTTTATTACAAGCAAATAACAACAGGCAAAGGGAAACTAAGGGCATTTCTGCACCTAGGGAAAATAGTGAAATACTTACCTTTTGCAAAAGCCATATTTTTGGTGCTTTGCACAATGTTGTCTGCATCCAGCGACCCTGCAGCAAATTGGCAGCTACATCCTCCATTTTAAAGCACTAGTGGGGGAATCACATAAACTGGATTCGCCCAGCTATTTAGCACAAGTGGGAGGAGAGCTACCAGCAAGCCACACACCAAAAGAATGTGTGTGGCTGAAGTAGCACTATTTCCAGCTCCAGAACCGCCCTTGCAACCGCCTCCCTCTCTCAGGAATTGGGCTTCTTTTTTTATATCTATACAAACTGCCTGGAGCAACAAATAGGTATACAATCGACCAGGCCGAGCAAAAAAAAAAAAGTTTCTCCCTCCAGTTTACACACAAAGCATGCCTCTCCCCCTCAAAAAAAAATGAGAAGAAGATAATTTCTTAAAAGCTTCAAGGCTCAGGATTCCAAGAGGGGTGGCAGTAAAAAAAGCCCTATGCATCTATGAATCTATGAACAGATGCATAGGCATTTAAACAAAGAGCTCTGATTGGCTCTGACTGGTGTAGTGGTTAGGAGTGCGGACTTCTAATCTGCCATGCTGGGTTCGATTCTGCACTTCCCCACATGCATCCAGCTGGGTGAACTTGGGCTCGCCATGGCACTGATAAAACTGTTCTGACTGAACAGTGATATCAGGGCTCTCTTAGCCTCAACTCCCTCACAGGGTGTCTGTTGTGGGGAGTCGAAAGGGAAGGCGACCATAAGCTGTTTTGAGCCTCCTTCGGGTAGAGAAAAGTGGCATATAAGAACCAATTCCTCCTCCTCCTCCTCCTCCTCCTCTTCCTCCTCCTTCATGTGACATCTGTGGCCAATCTTCTGCTGGCATGACTGGCCATATTTATTCATGCACTGATCATATGCAGACTGGTTATAGCAATGCAATCTACTTATGGCTGCCCTTGAAAATGGTTTGAACAGTTCAATTAGTAAAAAATCGTCTTTATTTAGGCATGAAAACGTGTAAGAAAATGTGCCAGAGAGGGGCAAGAAACAGGAAATGGTCTCTGCTGGAGATAGCCCATTTGAATTACATGCCAAACACATGGAAGTGAATGCTGGCCATAAAAACCTGATCAGAGGTGGAGGGGGGGAGCTATGTGCCAGATGATCTGACTGGGAGGTTGTCTCATGAAGAGCAGGATTCCTAACTCAAGATTGGGAGGGGGGTCAGCAAAGCAGGCAGATGTGAAATCTTCCTGTGTTTTTAATATTTTGCTGAGATATTGTTACCTGTGGGAAGTAAGGAGTTTGGGGATGTGTCTGCTCCATTCTACAGTCTTGTGTTCATGCTCATTTTTCTTTCTTTAGATCTGTATCTGCTAGATCAGACAGCTATTTTCTTTTCTTTTTTTAATTTTATTAGTAATTTTATTAATAGTACCTTTCCATAATAACATAAATCTTGTAGTCTTCCAATATAACATGGTTAAACTTCCAGTAACACTTTATACAACATATTGTATAGTTTTTGTACACTGAGACAGATGCAAATAAACAAATTCTGAACCTCCTATTTAAATCTCAACTGAGAATTCCCACTCCAAATGTATATATGTTTCCCCCATATAATTCCAAAATGGTCTCCATTGATTTTTATACTTTTCTGTGTCCTTAAACAATGCTGTGAGTCTAGCCATTTTTGAAAAATCCAATAATTTCATTTTCCAATCCTCCAGCGATGGGGTCTCCTTTGTTTTCCAAACTTTTGCTACCACCATTCTGGCTGCTGTTATGGCATACAATAACAATATATTCAATTCTTTAGGTATTTCATCTCTTGTTATACCTAATAGAAATAGTTCTGGTTTCTTTTTGAAGTTAACACCCAGCATTTTCTTAAGTTCTACATATATTTTGTTCCAAAATTTAACCATCCTGGGGCAGCTCCACCACATATGGAAAAAGTGGCCTTCATTTATCTTACATTTCCAACATCTCTTGTCAATATCCTGAGACCATTTTGCCAATTTTGATGGAGTTAAGTACCACCTAAAGTACATTTTATAAAAATTTTCCCTCAAATCATAACTATCTGAGAACTTAATTTGTTTCTTCCATAAATGTTCCCAAGTCTCCATATCTATTGGATAGCCTAGATCCTTGGCCCACTTAACCATGACTAATTTAACACTTTCCATTTCTGTGTCCCACTCTAGTAGCATTTTATAAGCCTTTGATATAAGTTTCTCATCCTTGTCTAATATCTCTAACTCAAATCTGGATTTCTCAAAACTAAAGCCCGTTGCTTTGTCTCTCTTAAAACATTCATATAACTGATGGTACTGAAACCATCCATCCACTGCCTCAGACATTTCTTCCCACCTCAACATTTTAGTACCTTCTTTTGAGTTAATCAAAATATCTCTGTATCTAATCCACTGATCTCTCATATTCTTTTCTGGTCTTTTAACTATCTCTTTAGGAGAAATCCAAAGTGGGGTATACCTCTCTAACCTAACTTTATATCTATTCCATGTCTGCAGTAAGGCTCTTCTTACAAAATGATTCTTAAAATCTTTATGTATCCTCTCTTTATCATGCCACATGTAAGCATGCCATCCAAATCGTCTATCAAAACCCTCAAGATCTAATAGTCTGGTATCCTGCAATGTCACCCATTCTTTAGTCCAAACTAATTTAACAGCCTCATGATATAGATATAGATTTGGAAGAGAAAGCCCCCCTCTTTCCTTTGAATCTGATAAGATTCTATAACTAATTCTTGGTCTTTTCCCTGCCCCAACAAAATTTTGAATATCTTTCTGCCATTTTAAAAAACAATTTTTCTTAATTATAATCGGGATTGATTGAAATAAATACATCATCCTTGGCAACACATTCATTTTTATAGCTGAAATCCTTCCTAACAAAGAGAGGTTAAGTTTATTCCATAAAATTAGATCTTTCTTAATATCCTCCCATACTTTCTCATAATTATTACGGAATAGTGTTATATTTTGATTAGTCAACCAGATACCAAAATATTTTACCTTTTTTCACATCTCAAATCACTCATCTCCTGTAAATTTACCACTTCTTCATGCTTCATATTTTTAATCAATAATTTCGTTTTACTTTTATTCATCTTAAATCCTGCTACCTGACCAAAGTCCTTAATGACTTCCAACATTTCATTCATATTGTTTAAAGGATCCTCTAAGAAGAAGACCACGTCATCAGCAAATGCTCTCAATTTATATTCCTGTTGACCAATTTTAGTGCCCTTAATCCCTTGTTCAGATCTAACTTTGTTACATAATACATCAAGAACTAATATAAAAAGTAGGGGTGAGAGTGGACACCCTTGCCTTGTCCCTCTATATATTCTAAATTCTTCTGATAACTCACTATTTTTCTTCTGATAACTCACTAGACAGCTATTTTCCATGTAGGTATTCTAGTTTAACGTTTAGCAAGAAAGTATCTTTCTTCTTTAAGAAAGAAGATGGTGATTTAAATCATACTTTTACATTGAAGACACTCTTACATATAAAGGACACACATACATTGGATGCTCTGCCCTTTGTATTTGTGCAGAGGCAGTATTACCAGAGTTCCCCAAAGCACTGGTTATGTGATAGGCTGTGGTGGTACGCATAGAGGTGCAACACCCTTTAAATGCAGGCAAACATGCAATAAGCATGTGAGAATACACAGACCTAGGGTGGATTCCTCACAGCTTCAATCAGCATCTCTTGTTAAACAGATACTTTAGAGTGTACCTTTCCTTTAGAGTCCACACAGTAGTTAATGTAGGTATCAATATATTTATGTGTGTTTAGAATATCAAGGAAATCACATCACAGTTGACTGATTCACACATTATAGAGCACACAGGTTGGGCTTGTGGAACGTACACCATGTCCTATGTAAAGCTACAAATCAGTTGCAAATCTGCCATTTCCATGTGTGCAGTGCCCACTTTGGACTGCGACAATGACATGTGGGGAGAATAGTCTTAAGCCTTCTTTCTTGACAGCCCTGGATGTTCAGAATTGGTCCCACTGGGAAATCCATGTGTACACCTTTGAGCTTCCCCAACAGACGAAAGAGATCTCACCATGTGCCATTTTAGAAGAAGAAGAAGAAGAGTTGGTTCTTATATGCCGCTTTTCCCTACCGAAGGAGGCTCAAAGCGGCTTACAGTCGCCTTCCCATTCCTCTCCCCACAACAGACACCCTGTGGGGTGGGTGAGGCTGAGAGAGCCCTGATATCACTGCCCAGTCAGAACAGTTTTATCAGTGCCGTGGCAAGCCCAAGGTCACCCAGCTGGTTGCATGTGGGGGAGCGCAGAATCGAACCCGGCATGCCAGATTAGAAGTCCGCACTCCTAACCACTACACCAAACTGGCTCTTTTAGGTATGGAAAATGCTGTCGGATAGAAGGCTGAAGCCACAATGGAGATATGATGGATTATACAGGACCGGTTGGGAGTCTGGGGGGGGGGGGGGTAGGAGGTCTGATGGTTATTGGGATTTTATATACTGTAACCTGCCATGAGCCTCTGGAGAGTGATGGGCTAGAAATGCAACAATCAATCAATCAACCAAGTGTGTTCTCCCTGTATACACCAATGACAGGAACAAAGCAAAATATAGCAGGCTGCAGGCATCATATTTCCCTATAGGGATGAAGCAGATGACAGCACTGTCTGGAAGCTTCTCTAGCCATTTGTGGCAGATTAGAAGGAAATAGCCTGAATGTGAAATTAGCCTCCTTCCTGGACCTATGAGTAATGCAGGGGTGAACAGAGCTGCCCTTTCTCAAAATTCTTTTTTCTACTCACTTATTAAAATTTCAGAGTCCCTGTCCTTTTCTGAATGAGACCATCTTAATAACAATGGCAGCCAATGTCTAATCAGGTTACTAATGTCACAGAAGTCTATGAATGTGAATTCATCAAAAAGAACAAACCCAGGATGACTTCAGTACTTCTCCCTCCTTTGAATTTCTGGAAACACTGTTTGGCTCTTGTACTTCTTGTTAAACTAGTGAGTGCTGTGACAACAATGGGCAATTTTAGTCCCCATCTTCTAACAAGAGGCTTGATAATGGGATTAATTTGTTTACAATGTTTCAATTAAATTTGCTAAACAACAATGTACATACTTACAGGCATAATAATTATATCTATGTGTACCTTCCAATCACTGAAAGAGCTCTTAGTCACTAAGGAAGTATTTGGTAATTTAAGATTACCCTTATTTTCATTTTCTGATTAGTGAAGAACAGTCATCGTCATGTTCAGGTAATTGCTTTATTAACCAGCTTAATTACACATCCTGTAAAAGTGGCAGCTATGCAGTTATTCTACTTAATGTGCTGCTGAGGGGAGAAAATCCTAAATAATTTCTTGCAGTTTTTAATGGGACTGGAGTGCTTGATGTATTAATTCATTGTTATTTATAAAGGATGTGATGGAAATATTTTCTTATGAGAATAGTCAGAGAACAGCACTGCATTCTGCTTGGACACAAGTAGTATGATGCTTGGTAGTTTTTTGAATTGAATCCTAAGGTCATTTACTTCAAAATAAGTTCCAAAAAGAGCCTCTTGTGGCGCAGAGTGGTAAAGCAGCTGCCTGAAAGCTTTGCCCATGAGGTTGGGAGTTCAATCCCAGCAGCCGGCTCAAGGTTGACTCAGCCTTCCATCCTTCCGAGGTCGGTAAAATGAGTACCCAGCTTGCTGGGGGGTAAAACGGTAATGACTGGGGAAGGCACTGGCAAACCACCCCGTATTGAGTCTGCCATGAAAACGCTAGAGGGCGTCACCCCAAGGGTCAGACATGACTCGGTGCTTGCACAGGGGATACCTTTACCTTTAAGTTCCAATAAAATCACCTGCAGGTTTCTGGCTGCAACTTGGGGATGGGTAGGTGGGAAATCAAGTCAGGTTATTGGCATGGGAGGGAAAATTCAACCTTCCTTGTTCATGACAGAGACTCAGGCTCAACTAGAAATCTCTCTCTAGTTGCTATTGACACTTTAGAAAGTGTAAATCAGAGATCCATTCACAAATCTTCTAACAGTCATCTTTGGCCCAAGGCTGACTTCCATGGAAATATGTTCATGTTGAAAAGTAATCAGCCAACCACCCTTGTCACAGTCTCTCACTTTTGTAATATGTTCTCGTGTTCAAGGAACTTGACAATTCAAGGATGAGCAGAAATTTGATCCTAGGGATGCTAAATCCACCTTGACATCCTGCATTCTGACTATGTACAAGGACTATGGTTGTTACAGTTACCAGGAGGGAGATTCCACTGAAAATGAGTGGGTTTCATCCTCTCATTTTAGGATGTGTTTAGGATTCTTGAAGACAGGCAGTCCTTCAGGAATTGGAATATTTAAGTTGTGCATTGCTGAAGTCCTAGCCAGGAAAAATGGACTCTTTTCGTATATGCAGATGCTATTTTCTACAAAATCACCTACTTTTAGATTAGTTTTAGATTAACTCTTTGAAAGGTTGCAATGGGTGTTATTTAACTGTCAAAAAAAATCTGACTGGAAATCAGTGTCTGGTGCAGAACCAAAAACCAAACAAAAATAGGAAATGGAGATCTCAGGAACACTTTGTAGTTCCCCCCTTTTGTCTTCTATTGGAATTTAGTATACTGGCAATTTATGTATCAGCGGATGAGATCTGATAATCTGATGATACCAACGCAGCATGAAAGTATTCTAAATTCTCTTTGCCTGAGCCCCCTGCTGTTCCAGGATAGTGCAAAACTGAGCTGGCAATTCCCTTTTTTACTTCCATTATCATTAACAGACTTCGTTTCTATTAACTGTAAATCTTCAATACATCACTATCCAGCTGTATCTATCCTGATGCTTTAAAGAACTGATGTCACTGTAATTATCTGGAGCAACATATTAACATTCAGTAGCTTTGGCTACTTATAATGGACTGAATAATTAAACTTATGTAAGACTATGTATAGAAAATAATAAAAAAATTACCATAGAGGTATCAAACAATAATAATTGTACTCACTAAAGTCAGTCTCTGATACTGGAGGCATTTCCCCCCATTGTTATTAAATGCTAGACCAGTGTGCTCTATATCTTCATGACAGAAAGCATCCAAAATCTGATTACCAGCAAACGCTAAAGCCTGGCTGCCAGGCGGTGCACAGCAAGCCAAAATGCAACTGCTGGTGTTCATTGGTTAGAAGAAAATATGGCACAAAGGCTGCCATCCATCATTGCCAGCGAATGACCAATTAGATTGTACTGGGATACAAACTAATCTTATTGAGCATTTGGTCAATTGTTCATAGTCATCCAGGTAGCAAGTGTTTAAGTAAGGAACCATACAGTAGCTCACAAATATGATTTGTCCCTCTAGCTGACAACTTGTAGTTGTTGAGAATTCAAGCTTTCTGGAAATGGAAAGAGTTGCTGTGGTGAAAGTTGTGATCTCATTCAGTACAATAATCCTGGCAGCACAGTGGGAGCCATGAAGAGTGCTTGAAACAGAATCACTGGGACCATCTATTAGAAATGTTTGCTCTGCTCTGGGAAGCCAAAATAAAGGAGCACTGATAGCCATCTGACAATGGCTTTGGTTATCATAAACCCACTCTATCATGTAGCACACTAACATTCCCCTTTAAAGGATGGCATAGTTTTATGTTCCTTTTTACAATAGCTTGCACAACATGTAGGAGAACAAAATGGAAAATGCTGAAAACTAAGTGCTGGCTGACAGATTCATAAAGAAACTAGGGGTGTGTATATTCATATTTTTTTTCTTTAAGCATATTTACTTTGTTCTTTTATATCTATCCATATATGGGTGTCAAGAGCCAACATTAAACAATGAGACTGTAGCGACCGTTTGTGTTTTCACATGTGTTGTGACACTTTTTATGATCATCCCATCAATGCAATCCACTCAAACTTGCCCTCAGGTGTTCCATCTATTTTGAGCGGGTTTTTAAAATTTTGTATTTGTTTTTTTGCACAGGTGCTGAAGCACTGGAACATTTAAGCAGCCTCATTCACTCTGCCTTCTTCACACAAGAGAAACAACATTTATTCTTGTGTAAAGCACAGTAGCTGAAGCATAAAAGGTAATTTATTTGCACCTTTATTGGCTTTTGTATTGTAGGAGAAACTAATTTTATTAGGAACAGGAAAAAGAACAGAGAAGATATGAGAAAGTTGTTCATGAAGTTGTGTGAATGCAAGGAATTTTTTTTTTACATCAGGGGTGCATGTGGATTTTTAAGGTAATGTTATAGACTGCAAAGGTAATGGTAATGTTATAGGTAACATTAATGGTAATGTTATAGACTGCAAAGATCCCCCTTGGCTTCCTTTCATACCAAATTCCACAAACTGCAGGACTGGTTCAGTCCAAAATTTACCAGGGGAGGGGTGAATTAGTATGAATGGTAGTCAGTTTCTTCTTTCTTTCCTGAAATCATCAAGTGTGAGACAGATGAAAATCTCTTTAAAAAGCAGTGTGGGAAACAAGGGTAGTGAAACCCTGCTCCCTTCCATGTCCTGCCCTTACTCCATGCAGCTGTGAAAAACAGATCTTGAATTATATTATGGATCTACTCTATAATATATGTGATTTGGTTCTGATTTTAATTAATTGATTTCTGATCTCACGTTTCTTAAAAAAACTTCTAAGAGCTGATAAGGTAAATACTTATAATAATAATAATTTTATTTTTATATCCCACCCTTCTCTGGTTGGCTCAGGGCATGTAACAACAAAATTAAACAACAATACAACAAATTACATATAAAATCTTGAACCTATCAGTTAAGGGAGGGGTAGTCAACCTGTGGTCCTCCAGATGTTCATGGACTACAATTTACATGAGCCCCTGCCAGCAAACACGAGCTACCAGAACGCCTTTGCCACCAGACAGCTCCTGGCCGCTGACGGCGCCACTTCTATGGCTGCACGGCTGCCCTGGCCTCGGAGGTGGCAGCTGCACAGCCACTGCCTTGCTCCCGCTCCCAATCTCCATGCACTGACCGCCTACACCAGGCCTACACTGCCGCCTGCCACTACCGTCACATCCCACCTCACCAGCTGAACCCTTCTAGTGGCGTCTACCACTCTCTGCCATCCGCCCGTTGGGCCCACTCAAAACGTTGCGCCGCTCTGTGGCCCGCCACTGCAAACATTCGCCTCACCTACCACGGCCGGGTGCTGCATCCCACAGAAACGCCAACCGAGAGGACCCTCGGCCACCACCATCCCATCCACACATGCCACCATGAGGGGATGCCACTGCCCATAAACCTCCCCACCACCCCAAGCCCACCCCCGCAGAAGGACACTCCACCACCTCAGCTCTCTTCCCTCCATTCGCCCCCACACCTACCTCAGGCCGCCACCAGCACCTCATCAGGCATCCCAACAACTCCAAGGTAGGCCTTGGCTCACCCATGGCCCGCACGCGCCAGCTGACGAGTTGGCCCCCTCCACCGGACTGCCTCCCACACCCCACCCTCCCTTTCACTAGCACCTGCTGTATTTTTCCTACAGCGGGCTTAAAAGCTAGTAATATATAATTCATCAACAACAGCAGCATATTTCGAAGTAAGTGTTGTCTTCCAGTTTGAATAAATATATAATGTGACTTCATAAAAGGGCAAGAGAGATGCAGGATTCCCCCCCCCTGCCCACAGCTTCCAAACAATCTAAGACAGAAGACTATTTCCTGCCAAGTAATACCTTGCTTTCTCAAATCCCAGTTTCTAATCATTTTGCAGATACTACTGATACTTGCCAGATGCTCCCCCTTTAAACAATTCTTCTCTTACTATAGGGAATGCCACTGCTGAAAAATTTGCTCCATCTACTCCCAAGAAGAGAGTTAAAGTGACAAGTGAAATTCCAGTGAATTTTTTAAAATTAACTGTGAAAACAGTGGATTTTATTTTTAAAGATTTAAATCAGTTGCACTCTAAGTTGGAGGACTTAACTAAAATGGTATCTAATATATGTGATAAAAGATTTGACCCTACAACCTTGGATGAACTCTAATCGGTCTCTACAGTTGTCCTATAACAAGATGTTTTACAGGTAAATAAGCCTTTTATACAACATTATTATAACCAGGCAGTGATAGACTCATGCCAATTTGTTCGGCAACCATATAAAGTCAGTTTGACAATATGTAAATTTAGAAGTAATACTCCTTCTTGGAGAACTAATGCTCTTGTCAGAAGACATGTAGGTGAGCTTTTTGGAAATCAAATACCTGGATTTGAGATCAGTGGAGTTCTTGAATAATTTCAATCAAGCTCAAAAAAGTCCTGCTGACCTTTGATATTTCCAAAATACCTTTGATATTTAGACAGAAACCATTTTTAAGGACCAGAGGGATTTTTCCAGCCAGAGTTTTCATCAACATTATTCTATCCCACCTGTTGCCTAATCTTACCACCAATAAGAAACCTGTTATGGCAGTGGTGGTCCTTCATCAAAGAACTTGGTTGGCACCTTTGGAGGAATTGCCTACAGACGAAATAACTTCAAATTAATGATTCCTTGGAGAAGGACTGGTGATCTTGATAGTGTTTGCATACATTATGTCAATATTTTTTTTAGAACAACTAGCTATAATACATTGACCTACTGAAGTTCCTTTACCCTTAATCATTAAAATCATGTCTTAGAAACTGCAGGTTGGAGGAACAAGGCTAATGACTGTGATTTCTTGGATTATGTTAAGGGGTTTGATATTGTTTTGTTTCAAGAAACTTGGGCCCAAACCCAAATGCATGTAGATGGTTTTTAGATCAAACTGGTTTAACTGTGCTTACATTATCATACTTAAATTTAAATTCAATAGTGCTATCTGCATGCAATTTTATTGCACAAGCTTACCTACTTGATTCTGATAATATTGCTCTAATTTTAATTAATGTATATATACCACCTTGCTCAGATAGATCTACTTTACTTTCACATTGGGACTATTTAATATTATTTATGGAGGATTTGGAATTGAAATATCCCACCACTGAAAGAATTATAGCTGGAGACTTTGAGGTCCATTCCGCACACCTGATAGAAATCCATGATCAGTACTGAATATTCCAGGGCTATTTGTTGTGGCGTCTCATCATCATTTCACACCTTGCCAAAATCTCCGTTTTCCTAGCGCTGTTTCTTCTCCAGCGTTCTTCACCTACTTCCAGCAGTCAGAGGGAACTTGTCAACCCTGGGGCGGGGTAACCTGTAGTTTCCATCCCATCCACAAACAAAAAACGGGGGGGGGGGGTAACCTGTACTTTCCAGTCATTCATCTCCGGACTAGAGGGATCATTTCCCCCTGGAAAAAAAGTTATGCTTTGGAGAGTTGATTCCAACTGAGGTCTCTGCCCTCCCCCAGCAGTTAACTTGTCTGGATCTGGCAACCTCACCTCCCATCCCCTTCCAGTCGCCAGAGGGAACCTGTCAACCCTGGGGGGGGGGGTAACCTGTACTTTCCAGCCATTCACAAACAAAGAACAATGGTGGGTACACCTTTACTTTCCAGTCATTCATTTACAGACTAGAGGGATTGTTTCCCCAATTTATGCATTGGAGAGTTGATTCCAACTGAAGTCTCTGCCCTCCCCCAGCAATGTTCCCCATTTTTAAAAAACACTCACATCATGTCCCCGGAAGCCATGGAGGAGGGAGCAGGGGCAGGACATCTTCCTAGCATTAAGAATAGTTCTGTCGCCTCCTCACTTTTGCTTGGCTGGTGATTGCGGCATCTGTCGGGATTTTGCCAAGGTACATGCAGTTTTCCTGATTACATAGCTACCACTACAAATCAGCAGATAAAGCGACACCAGCACTGGGAGGGGGTGGGAGGCTGATGGCATCGTTTGAAACCATGATTTTAAAGTGCCTGCAGCAGGTAAGGATTGCACTGAAATTCCCCTGTGCAGAATGGCCCTGAGACTTTCTGCATCTGAAAAATGTAGCCGGAGAGCCCCTGAATGTAGGCGGCATATTCTGGCCCCTCCACATGACATCACCCATATCTAGAGGCTGCCCAGCAGCTGGCTGACGATTTCTTCCACTTTAACTTGGAACTTCAGGAATCTAAAAAAGTGGATTCACCACCCTAAAATACACAATCCCATGGTTAACAACCAGCCTGCAACCAGCCTAAAGAAGGTATAGAGGGTGAAACATGCTATAGTCTGCTCAGCTTTGTCCCTCCCTCACTCCCACCTTACCCCCTCCATTTCCTGCCCAGAAAATGGGGCATATCCGCCTGTCATTTCAAATAGCATTAAGTCTGTCTTTAGTTGTTTTTAAATAAGTGCATCCTTCCCTTCCTCTTCAGATCCCCATCCCTTCTTCTCCTCTCTTTCCTCCTACCCCACTACTCAGACATTCAATTTCATTGCACAATCACCCTGGACTCCTTCACTCCCTCTCTTCCCCCGAGCACCTCTTAAGCTGGGCACAGCCTCCATGCTGCCCAGCTTCCAGGACTCCTTCCCTCCCTCCCTCTTCATCCCGAAGCACCATCTTAAGCGGTGTGTAGCTTCCACACCACCGGGCACTGTCTCTGGGTGCTGCAGGCTATACCGGCAGCATGGAGGATGCACTTATTTAAAAACCACTAAAGAGAGACTTAATGCTGTTTGAAATGATGGGGGGGGGATCTGCCTCCCTCACCATGCCCTCCACTGGCCAGATGTGTTTTTGGGAGAAGGGCTATAACCAACATGGCAATATATTTATATAGGACTGAATATGCATTGCCACGTGTAAGTTTCAAGTAAAAAGAAGGGGGGGGGGGGCTAGACCAACAAACCTCCGATTGGTTGGCCCCATCGATTAACAGGTTGAGGAGCGATGAGTGAAAGAGCGCATTGCTCTCTCTCTCTTGATTTTTGTGCAGCACGTGAGAAGGGGAAATCATGAGACGACGCAGCAGGAAAGCTTTAAAGTGTGGAGGGGATAAATAGCATGATTTAATATCACGTTATTGCAAGTAGGAGGCATCTCGCCATTTTTACCTCTCTGTGGAAATCCCCTTTAAGACAAGATTGGACAGGGATGATAATGCACTTTCTACAGACTTAGGACTTGACGCTGATAACACACTGCCAATATTCCTTTCCTTTATGAGACGTTCTAAATCTAACAATATCTTTTTGAATCTTTCAGGAATTCAATTGCTGAATTTTTGTATTTCATTCAATAGAATCTTTAGATGGCCAAATAAATTATAATTATCCTGGTGAATGTCACCCATTCCTTCCAATATTTGGCATGAATATTTTTAAAGTATATTTCTATGAGGAAGGGATTGATACCTTGCAGCCCTCTGAACGGTCTTTAGAAAACATTTCTGAATGGTCCCCAGTGACTTCTGAGGAAATAAAGACATTGACCAATTAAAATCAGGTAAAGCCTCTGGTCCTGATGCTGTTCCCTATGAGCTATTTAAGTTGTTTCCTGACTAATGGGCTCCTCCGTTGGTTGCCCTTTTTACAATGGTAGACAGAACTGGCCTTATGCCAGGTGCTTGGGTGAATGCAACTATAATTCATATATTTAAAAATGGCAACCATTTGTCACCTAAAAACTATAGACTACCTATTCCAAAATATTTCACCTGTAATTCTGTCTCAGGAACTCCTTTCCAAAGACTCAAGGCAATGTTCAGGAGCATCAAGACCATGATTGTACAAATTTCTTAACCTGCTGCATTCAGCCTTTGTGGAACAACTCCTTTTCTTGGCTCCACATTCATAAGTAAGCTATATTTAAGGAACTTCAATATTGTTTCCATGTCAGACATATTATCTCTGTGTTAAAATGCAAACGAGATAATCCAAAATGCCAGTTCTCATACTCCATATTCTGTCAAGCTTATTAATGTTTTTTGCTCACTGAACCCTAGAATATTCACTGAAAGCCAGACACTAAAATTACCTGATAATTACTTTAATTCATCAACATTTTATTTGCTAGGATGTTAAATCCTGACCTTTAGTTTCACAGCAGTTGTTTGAAACAATTTAGATTGCATGGAAAATGAAAACCTCGTGTGAAGTCAAACAGCTGAAATAAATGCCAAGCCCATAAAAGCAGGCAGTGTTGAGAACCACGTGAGTAATATCACAGAAAAATTATCCTGCATTACACTTGTCAGCTTTACATTTCTCCTTGGAGAATGGCCCTGATGTTCCATTTACTAATTGGAATTGGAAACATAGTTGTTTTCAAGCAGGAAGTGGCTGTTGATGGCTTCCATGGAGCACTTATGGCTCTGTAGAAATTAGTAATTTGTAGAAAGTGGTGTTAAGCAACAACTCGATTACTTCATCTCCCCTGTCTCCCTCAAGAGTAGAGGTAGGGGTTGGGGGTAAAGGTTTTCCACCATGTTGTTGGGTTGTTGGTCCACTGTATTTGTATATTTTGTCCATTTTAGTAGGGTTTTAATGGGGGTTTTAACTGGACATCTGTAACCTGCCACAAGCCTACTTGGGAGTGGTGAATAATAATAATAATAATAATACCACCTACCAAAGATACCAAAACAATGTTGCAAAAACTGGGTCAAAAAGAAAGATTACATGGAGTAAGCATATTTGAAAATCATTTGGAGAAAAGCTTTATTTTATTAGGTTAAATGTTTTATCATTTGACTTGGAAGCACAATATCCTCAATTCTCCATGTTCCCCAGTAAAAAGAAAAATGTTGTTCAAACAATTTACAAAGATGCTCTGATTCCAATGGTTACAAGAGTTACAAAAACAGAAGCATGGCTTGCATGACATATTCATGTAGGTACATTTTATTATGAACAGTTTAGCTTCAAAGAAAGTTAACTTGCTATGGATCCAAGACCAGTTAAGAGATAGGTCCTATATAAGGTAAAACAGAAGACAAGCAATGACCAAAGAGGCTCAACATCTAATCAATGAGAGGATGGAGCTAACTACCAAGTGTACCTGAGCAAAGTATTTCTTTTTTTCTTACCTGCCTGCCTGCTTATCTAATTAAATTCATATACTGCCCCTTTCAGGATTTCCAACTTGGGATAGTTCACAACCACATGCACATTACGATTAAAGCAATTTAAAACAGTCAAAATCCATAATTGTCCCAGTTATGGATCTTGGTTTCTGCTCCCCATCTCCTGCTTGGAGAATGGGGATGGGTTACTTTAAGGAGGGCCCATTTTGATGGTTTCAAATTCAGTCATTCACTAGCTCCAACCAAAAGCTTGGTAGAAGAGCTCTGTTTTGCAGGCCCTATGAAACTGAGAAAGTTCTTGGAGGACCTGCCATTCAGGAGTTCATTTCATCAGGTGGGGGCCAGGACTGAAAAGGCCCTGGTCCTGGTTGAGGCCAGATATACTTCTTTAGGGTTGGGGATCACCAGCCAGTTTGTATTGGTTGAGTGGAGTGCTCTTTGGGGGGCATAGTCAGCTAGGCAGACCCTCAGGTATGCTGGGCCCAGACCACATATGGCTCTGAAGGTCAAAACCAGAACTTTGAACTTGATCCAGAATACGACTGGGAATCAATGTAGTTGCCCAAGAATAGGCTGAATATGGGCCCTCCAGGGTGTTCTCATTAGGACCTGTGCTGGAACATTTTGGATCAGTTGTAGTTTCCAGATAAAGGACAGTGGTAGGCCTGTGTAGAGTGAGTTACAGAATTCTAACCTGAAGGTGAGCTTCGCATGGATCACTGTGGATCTTGGGTCAGGTACAGTGCTAGTATTTTGGCCTGGCAGAGGTATAGAACACCCATTGAAGTACTCTAGCAATCTGAGCCTCCATAGATAGAGAAGCGAAGAATCACTCATAGCTTACTTGCCAATGAAGCAGCTGTAAGCTGCATACCATCTAGACAAGGTAAGCACACTTGCTTTCCTTGTCCTTTCCTACCAAACCATAGGACCTCTATCTTGGAGGGGTTGAATTTCAGTCAATTCTGCTTAATCCAGATCATCACTGCTTCCAAACAACTGGCAAATATCTCTGGGGGTGAATCTGGATGGCTGTTAATTAGGAGACAGAGCAAGTTGTCATCAGCATATTGATGACACTCCAGCCCAAATCTCCAGGCCAGCTGGGCTAGAGGGCACATAAAGATATTTAAAAGAGTGGAAGATAAAACCACCCCCTGTGGAACTCCACAAGGGAGTTTGTGGTGGCATGACTGATTATTTCCCACTACAACAAAATCCAATATATTCATGCTACGTTTAGCCCTAAGCCAGATAGTTCAGGCTAGCTCAGTTTCATTAGATCATGGATCTCCAAAGAATAGTAGGGTCTGTAAGACAGAGCTCTTCTGCCAGGCCTTTGGCTGAGGTCAGGCTAAGGGGACATCTTGGACCCCCATCCATTTTCCCCAGGATCCTCATCTGGGTAGCATCTTCTTTTACCAATGTGTGGGCAGCCAGGGGAATGAAATGGATGGGGTGGAAGGATTCTAATATTGTTTTAATGTTTTATGTCTTTGATACTAGTTTTAATATTGTATTTTGGATTTGCTGTTAACCGCTTGAGCCGGCAGGCCAGGAGCAGCAGCCTACAACTATGACAAACTAAATGAAACTAAATAAATGATGTGGAGATAGGCAATGGCAAATCACTGCCGAACTTCTCTATGATTGATGGCAAATAAATAAATAGATAAAGAAAATGCTATATTTTAGAGAAACTAGGATGAAAATGCAGTTGCCTTAAAAACATTAATATAATAGTGTGCAAAAATATACGGATATGGATGAGCCAAGATTGATTATACTGACAGGAGTGGGAAGTGTGCCTTTCACAAAGATGTAAGACAACAACAGGAGACATTTGATGTCTTTATTATCACTAGTAGGCTCAAAACTAAGCCAGAGAAGTTTGGAGAACAAACAGCTTCAATGACTCTGGATCAAAAACTATTTAGAGATAATGATTTTAAAAAATCAAAGGGGCTACTGAAAGATCTGGCAATCGTACAATAAACACCTGTTAAGCTAGTGAAACAGATTTGACTGAATATACAATAAAAGGCATTTACTGTGGATTTATCAAGTCGATTCCAATTTGTTTTTATTTGAGGCATATTCTAAGCAGATAAGAAGAATATGGAAGGGAGAGCTAATCACAGGAGCATGGAAATCTATTTGTGGATGGAAATTCTGAGAGAATCAGTAACCAAAAATGCACTTTGTAAGTGTGTGCTTGCAGCCAGTGAAGCAGGATTAGGAAATGAACAGCAGAATGCATTTAAGCACAATAGCAAGTCTTGCTAAGGAGTGGAACAGGGATACTGTTTTTATATATCATTTAATGCCCTTAACATTTAAAAAAAGAAACACAGGCTTGAAAGGTTTGTGGACTTAGCAGATGAGACTGCTGAGCAGCTAAAACAGAAACATCAAACATAAGGCTCAGGGACTGGAACAGGCCCATTCAGGACTCTTATTCAGTCTGCCAGCAACTGGGGGGGAACCAGTCTGAATGTAGATCAGAATGGCCTATATTACGGTATTATAACCACTGCTGATGGCCCTTTGGTGCTGGGGGGCATTACAGTTCCCATTCTGGTTCAAGCTTGTTTCTGAATTTAGAACATCGGCAGAGGGAGATGTGAAATGTTATGGCTGCCTTACCCCTATCCCCTCGCCAAAGCCTGTTAACTATATCAGTTTCTTTAAGGCAGGGCTGGTTGGGTGCTCCTGGCTGATGCCATTTGGTCACAGTTCTTTGGTTGCCGCACCTGTGGCAATGGTATGAAGCTCTTCGTACTTGAGCCCCTCAAAAGTTTCTGAAATTCATTAAGGAGCTGTGTGAGTCTCTGGTTGTTGCATCTTGATTGTCAGGCAATATCTCTCTGTGCTGTGCAAAATGTCTTCTGAATATCAAGCAAAGGGGTGCTGAGGAGGGATGTTGGTCATTAGAAAAACATCTCTGGTATCTGGCCTTATATTTCATGGAACACATGGTCCAGTTTGACAAGACACATTTAGGTCACATCCAGCCCTTGTAACTGTTTGACACCACTAATCTAAAACATTGTATTGCTGGCCTTCTCTTCAGATTTGGAATATTTCTGCTGGACTAGTCTTTCTTATTTGTTATCTCCATGGTCAGTGTGCCTCTTCCTTAGGTTTTTACTTCTACATCAAACTTCTAGTTCCCACTAGGTCTCTTTTGACCATCACAATCAGATATGAGAATGCACCTCAGATGTCATACCTTACATCAGCCTTTCTCAACTTTTTTCTGTTGAGAAAGTCCTGAAACATTCTTCAGGCTTTGAGAAACCACAGAAGTGGTGTAATGATGCAGAATATGGTTGGAAAGCATGGCTGTGTACATGTCCACCTGGGGACCCACCCCTTCCCAGCCCATGATTGTCCATTTTAGGAAGGGGGAGCAGTTGGCATGGCCATATATGGTCATATTATCCAATAAATGTTTAACATATTTTTAAAAATATATAAAAAATGAATTAACTCCCATCCATTCAGGAAACCCTTCCAGGGGCATCAAGAAACACCAGTGTTTCACAAAACGCTTTTGTGTTTTGCCTTATACCCATCCAGCTTAAGCAGCTACTATCCAGATTTGTGGCTGCAACATAGCTGTGGTTGCTAATTTTATTTTCTTATCAAATAACAGACTCCCTCCCCCATCAACATCTTTCTCTAATCTGTGCTGAACTTGGGTTCAAGAATACATTGATCACTTTGCTTCAAACAGAACACATACAGTGAGACAGGGCATTGGTGGGAATGGGGTACTGACTAGAATATCTGACTTATGGAACACAAAAGGAGCCACATGGTTATATTTCCACTGTGAAATCAAATCTTGCCCTTTCCAGCAACGTTTTTATTCTCTAACAACTATGCAGTGAGTTATATGAATGCAGTGCAGGATCGTTCATTTTAATGCTACATCATAAAGAAAAGGAAATATAGAACAACATAAAGCCACAAATTTACATAACAGGTGTCTTCAATCAACTGTTACTGCTTTCTCCACACACTCTCAATATAAACCTGACTTCATTACCATAAGCATGAAATTTGGTATCAAGATACCTTTCACAATATACCTGAATCTCCCCAAAATGCTGGTTCTTTCTTCACCTTGATGCTAGATTGAGGAACTCTACTGAACTTACTGAAGTTTCAAAAACGTCCTCCCAGAGAGTAACAGAATAATAATTATCCTGGCCTTTAATCATGTCCTAAAGAGTCTTATTGGATGGCTAAGCTGAAAATACCATAAAACGGTGTGTGTGTGTGTGTGTGTGTAGTTTTGAGGCTATTATATTGTGTGCAGTTACCTTGGATGTATAACTGTGTCCATCGGAACCACAAACAGAGCTGGCATGCGTAAGGGGACACGGCTTGCATTTTACTAAATTAGCTGGTCCAGTCCAGTGCCTCTGGGGAAGGTTTCCTTTCTTTTGTCGAAGGCTGGAAAAGAGAAAAAGAGATATGCTACTAAAATAAAAAGGATTCTTGGAAAGATGAGTCTGTTCTACAAAATATGTACAAAACTCATACTTTTGACCAAGCACATTTCAAGGCCAACCAAGATGTACTTTGACAATTTCTAGCTTGTAATTAATAGTAATAATAATTTACGGTGGAATCTTTTCAACTGCAAATAGGGCTTAATCACAGATTCCATGTGTACTAGATTAGGGATGTAATGTCTCAAAGGAAAATAATTTAGAAAATGAGACAGGAAAAACCAGCCTATACAAATATGCTCCTTGATACATGTATTCAATCCCTTAACTGATTTGGTAGCACTGATGAAGCCTGAAATATGAGACATAAATTTTGTAAATAAATAAATAAGTAAGTAAGTAAGTAAGTAAGTAAATAAATAAATAAATAAATAAATAAATAAATGACATATTTTTTTTAAAAAGAACAAGTTTAATATTTATTTTCTATATTTTTAAATAAACAAATACACTATAAACCATATTAAGCCTGTAGGCATCTATCTTAAAACAACTGTTCACAGATTTAAATTACAACCAGAAATGTTTGCAGTACAGTTCTATTTTTTTTCTTATTCTGGTTCTGATTTCCAGACTGCAGAAATTAGCTCACCTAGAGACAATATAAGTATAATGAGCCAGCCTCAGACCAGCAGGGATTCTTTGGAGGATTAACTAAGCTGTGGAGAGAAGAGACAGGCAGAGCCTCAACTGGAGAGGTTGAAACGGCCTAACAGCCTGCCCTGTCTACCCAGTTCAAACCCAGCTGAAGAGAAGGCTGCTCAAGCTCTTGAACTGGGAATGCCTGCAGAAGCTCCTCAAACCAGTTGCCAGCCTTGCTTGAGTTCAGCTGGATCTTATCAAGCTGAGAGCTCCTCCTGAGAAAAGCTTACAGAATCACAGAATCATAAAGTTGGGCCATGCAGGTCATCTAGTCCAACCCCCTGCTCAACACAGGATCAGCCCAAAGCTTCCTAAAGCATCCAAGAAAAGTGTGTATCCAATCTTTGCTTGAAGATTGCCAGTGAGGGGGAGTTCACCACCTCCTTAGGCTGCCTATTCCACTGCTAAACTACTCTGACTGTGAAATTTTTTTTCCTGATATCTAGCCTATACCATTACTGTGCGTCCTTTCCTCTGCAGCCAACGGAAACAGCATCCTGCCCTCCTCCAAGTGACAACCTTTCAAATACTTAAAGAGGGCTATCATGTCCCCTCTCAACCTCCTTTTCTCCAGGCTGAACATTCCCAAGTCCCTCAACCTATCTTCATAGGGCTTGGTCCCTTGGCCCCAGATCATCCTCTTCACTCTCCTCTGTACCCTTTCAATTTTATCTACGTCCTGTGAGGCCTCCAGAACTGCACACATTACTCCAGGTGCAGTCTGACCAGTGCCGTATACAATGGGACTATGACATCTTGTGATTTTGATGTGATGCCCCTGTTGATACAGCCCAAAATGGCATTTGCCTTTTTTACCGCTGCATCACACTGCCTGCTCATGTTTAGTTTACAATCCACAAGTACCCCGAGGTCTCGTTCACACACAGTGTTACCTAGAAGTGTATCCCCCATCCAGTAGGCATGCTTTTCATTTTTCTGATCCAGATGCAGAACTTTACACTTATCTTTATTAAATTGCATCTTGTTCTCATTTGCCCATTTTTCCATTGTGTTCAGATCTCGTTGAACTCTGTCTCTATCTTCTGGAGTATTTGCCAGTCCTCCCAATTTGGCGTCATCTGCAAACTTGATGAGTAGTCCCTCCACCCCCTCATCTAGATCATTAATAAATATGTTAAAAAGTACCAGACTGAGCACCGAGCCCTGAGGTACCCCGCTACTCACCTCCCTCCAGTCTGATGAAACACCATTAACAACTCTTCAAAGCTTCATGTCATTGCAGTCAGTATCTTTGAAGGCAACTGACAGCTAAAAGATGCAGCACATGACTTTTAGCCCAACATGGGCTGCTTCAAGGAGGTACAACTTCCCAACATAAGACATCTATTTAAGTACAGCTGGGAGCCCTAGCTGCTGTGGAAGCAACTGTACATCCAGCTAAGATGCTGATACTCAATGTACCTGATTCCTGCCTGTCCCCTGAAATTCTGGACCCTGGGTTGGACTTTTGGACTACACATCTGGATTTGCCCTATCTACTTGAATGGAACTTTTTGGCTTTGACTTGGCTCCTGTGACCATGTGCTCACCTTTCCCAGCTCAGGTTGGACTCCAGCCAGCTGCTGCAACTGGATATCACCCCACCAGAGGGAGCAGCCCAACACAGGAAGCTTTGGAGGGCACAGTCTATGATGTTTCATAGATTTCAGGATAAACAAACACCCCTTTGCAGGTATTATGCCAAAATCTCCAGGAATTTCCCAAGCTAGAGTTGGTAACCCTACTTATGTTTTTTTTGTTTATTTTTATTATATATAAAGTGCTTACAGAGGTAACCCTCCTTATGAATATCATTTTACACTGCTGAAAGTGCAGGAAGATATCGCATTCCTGCCTCTTCCTTAAACATACTGCTTTAACCATGATTTTAAAAACAAACAGTTCCTTCCTTCATTTGCCTTATTTGATATTGGTTTTCTAGACATCAAAACACTGACTGCTATAAATTCTATATCAAACTTAGCGAAAGCTGTAGCTTGTCCTCCCTCAAAAAAAAACAAACCCACATCAGAATAGTTAGCATATATAAGGAAGACATTTCAAAGCACCACCGAAAGACTTTATTATGGTTTTAGAGAGCACATCTGTGGATGCTCTTTAAAACAATTCCAACTCACCTTGAAATCTGCTGCACAATATCAAGTCTAACATAATGTCACATTCAGCTGTTAAAATAATAAAAATCCTATTCTTTCATTTCAGCTCCTACTTTTCCCACCACTTCAACTTTTGTCACAGTGATAAATAGTACTATTAGGAAGCTTGTGTCCACAGAAGGTGCCTCATCACAATATGAAAAACTACAAAAAGAAAAGTCAGCAGGGAACAGCTTTGGTACCTTTATCAGAAAAGCAGCTCTCTCAGTAGCACGAGCGCGTTAACCATAAAGAATGCATTCACCTTCAAAATAGTTATTAATTAACTGAGGTGAACAATGCAGTGTGGTAGATGCAGCTAGAAGGCATGGGGCTGCTGGTTTCCAGAATAAAACAACAGCTATGCTAGGGTGGTTGATGGTGATAGTTGGTTGTTTTTGCAGCTCGCTAGAGGTGTGGAACATGAAGATTCAAATTTGCAAATCTGATTCTGATACAATAAGGCCAGTTCATGAAGGCTTATCCTTTGCATAGTAGAACTCTTGCTAGATTCCTAATCAAGCCCTGTCACATACAGTCAGGGCCATTTCGCACAAGGACCAATGTTGCCAATTGGTTTCACAAAGCAGAAACGCTATTTTAAATAGTGGAATCTCGGCGTTCTGCATACCTTCATTTGTAGTCGAATCCAGTAGCGTTTCATTCGTTCCCCACAGGTTTCCGGTCTCGCAGGAATCGCTAGAAAGGAAGCGATTTTTTTTTGTGCTTGTTCCCACCCCTGGATGTCAATCAAATGGAACAGCCAATGGGCGGTTGTTATCATGCTCCCGAAAAGCCCCTTTCCCTTTAAGCACAGGTTTTTAAAAAACACACACACACAAGTTGCAACAAATATGTGTTGATTCGTTGCAACGGAGATACCCATCTAGCTGGCGTGTGACTTGCCGATTCATCGTTACCACGCTCCCCCAAGTGGAAAAAAAATCCCCCCCGCACGGGCACGATTTTTGGCCGAAATTAAAGGGAACTGGCAAACAGGGGGCTGTGTTGTGCTTAGGGGAGCTTTAAAACACTTCTGTGGAGGGACTGTAGCTGTTAGTGGTCTAGATGAAACCATCTATCTATCTATCTATCTATCTATCTATCTATCTATCTATCTATCTATCTATCTATCTATCTATCTATCTATCTATCTATCTATCTATCTATCTATCTATCTATCTATCTATCTATTTATTTTCACATTTATATACCACCCTCCCCGAAGGCTCAGGGCAGTTTACATAGAATTAGAACTATACAAGGAGCGATCCATGCATATAAATAACTATAACATTAATATTACTAACTGATAATAAAAGTGGTAACAGTACAGCATTATAACAGTAATAGTCCAAACAGGTCCAGGAGCAGAATGCCTTAATGGATTTCTGGGGAGGAGGGAGGGAGCAGGGGCCCTGCCGATGTTGTTGGTTATGCCTGGTCTCAACCAAATGTTTGGCGGAAGAGCTCTCTTTTGCAGGCCCTGTGGAACTGTTTTAGCTCCGTCAGGGCCCTGATCTCCTCTAGGAGCTCATTCCACCAGGTGGGCTCCAGGACAGAGAAGGCTCTGGCCCTGGTTGAGGCCAGGGGGGCTTCTTTAGGGCCAGGGATCATTAGCCAGTTGGTAGTGGTGGACTGTAGAGCTCTTTGGGGGGGGGCATAGGCAAAGTGGCGGTCCCTCAGGTACACTAGGCCCTGACCACATATGGCCTTGAAGGTAATTACCAGAACCTTTAGCTTGATCAGGAATTAGAATAAAAATGTTCAGTCTATCCATGGTCATATATGTTTCTTGTATTTATTGTGCTTTTTAAAACCTGGCCACAGGACCTTATTAGAATCCTGAAAATGCATCTTTTTAAAAAGAAAAATGTAATTGCTGTAATCAAAGGGGAGTACCTTATGATCAGCTAATGGCTCATTTCTCTGTTCTAACAGCATGCCCCAAGTCAGATATATGATACTTTGGGTGTTAGAGGAGCACCATGTGTGTCTCTTTCCTTTACCATATGCCTACAATTATACATGATGCACAATCTATAGGTGCAACCCCTCTACTTGCTCAATCTGCAGAATGCGAGGGAGATCAAATAGATCTCATGTGAGGGAGATGTTATTTTTCATGGATACTGTACATATGGAAACAGCTGTATCATACAATAAGGTGTACAGTTGAAGTAGTATGTGAAGTATGTTTCAGGCCAAAGCTGAGAGTAGCTAAGATTGGCCAGGGAAGCTCACTGTAGCAAGAAAAGATTTTTCAGTTACGTGAGGAGCAAACGTAAAGTAAAGGAGGCAATAGGCCCACTGTTGGGTGCAGATGGACAAACTCTAACGGAAGATGCAGAGAAAGCAGAAAGGCATAGTGCCTATTTTACATCTGTTTTTTTTCACACGGAAAAGGGGTTAGGCACATCTAGAGATGGCGGTAGCCAACGGATAGTGTCCGGGTGGCAGATTAACATGGATAGAGAGGTTGTCGAGAGGCATTTAGCTGCACTGGATAAGTTCAAATCCCCTGGGATGAAATGCACCCAAGAGTGCTCAAAGAACTTTCCAGAGAACTTGCAGAACCCTTTTCCATCATCTTCGGGACCTCTTTAAGGACTGGAGATGTCCCAGAGGACTGGAAGAGAGCAAACGTTATTCCGATCTCCAAAAAAGGGAGGAAGGATGACCCGGGAAACTACAGACCAGTGAGTCTGTAGTGGGGAAGATAATGGAGCATATATTAAAGGGAGTGATCTGCAAACATCTGGAGGACAATTTGGTGATCCAAGGAAGTCAGCATGGATTTGTCTCCAACAGGTCCTGCCAGACCAACCTGGTTTCCTTTTTTGACCAAGTAACAGGTTTGCTGGATCGTGGAAATTTGGTTGTTGTGGTTTACTTGGATTTTAGTAAAGCTTTTGACAAGGTTCCCCATGATGTTCTGATGGATAAGTTGAAGGACTACAATCTGGATTTTCAGATACTTAGGTGGATAGGGAATTGGTTAGAGAACCGCACTCAAAGAGTTGTTGTCAATGGTGTTTCATCAGACTGGAGAGAGGTGAGTAGCGGGGTACCTCAGGGCTCGGTGCTCAGTCCAGTATGTTTTATCATATTTATTAATGATCTAGATGAGGGGGTGGAGGGACTACTCATCAAGTTTGCAGATGACACCAAATTGGGAGGACTGGCAAATACTCCGGAAGATAGAGACACAGTTCAACGAGATCTGAACACAATGGAAAAATGGGCAAATGAGAACAAGATGCAATTTAATAAAGATAAGTGTAAAGTTCTGCATCTGGGTCAGAAAAATGAAAAGCATGCCTACTGGATGGGGGATACGCTTCTAGGTGACACTGTGTGTGAACGAGACCTTGGGGTACTTGTGAATTGTAAACTAAACATGAGAAGGCAGTGTGATGCAGCGGTAAAAAAGGCGAATGCCTTTTTGGGCTGTATCAACAGGGGCATCACAAGATGTCATAGTCCCATTGCATCAGTCAGACCACACCTGGAGTACTGTGTGCAGTTCTGGAGGCCTCACTTCAAGAAGGACGTAGATAAAATTGAAAGGGTACAGAGGAGAGCAACGAAGATGATCTGGGGCCAAGGGACCAAGCCCTATGAGGATAGGTTGAGGGACTTGGGAATGTTCAGCCTGGAGAAAAGGAGGTTGAGAGGGGACATGATAGCCCTCTTTAAGTATTTGAAAGGTTGTCACTTGGAGGAGGGTAGGATGCTGTTTCTGTTGGCTGCAGAGGAGAGGACACGCAGTAATGGGTTTAAACTACAAGTACAACGAAATAGGCTAGATATCAGGAAAAAAAATTTCACAGTCAGAGTAGTTCAGCAGTGGAATAGGCTGCCTAAGGAGGTGATGAACTCCCCCTCACTGGCAGTCTTCAAGCAAAGGTTGGATACACACTTTTCTTGAATGCTTTAGAATGCTTAGTGCTGATCCTGTGTTGAGCAGGGGGTTGGACTAGATGGCCTGTATGGCCCCTTCCAACTCTATGATTCTATGATTCTATGATATGACCACATTAAATTGCGTTATACCGAATGAGACCTTTGATCCATCAGCGTCAGTAATGTCTACTCAGGTTGGCAGTGGTTCTCCAGGGTCTCAGACAGAGGTCTTTCAAATCATGTACTGCCAGTTTCTTTAGCTGAAGATGTTGGGTTATTGAACAGGAGATCTTTTGCATGCCAAGATGATGCTTTACCAGTGAACTGCAGACCTTCCTGCTCTACTTAGGTAGTCTGACTCACTAGCTAAGTATATGTGCAATGAGACATCTCTTGAACCCATTATGCACAGTAGCTGCTACTCCGGGCGACCAGTGCACCATTGCATCAGGCCAGGATGCCCCGGTGTTCCCTGTGTATGCATGGGAGTGGGGCTTCCCAGCAAACACTGGCGCCCTGGGGCAGTGTGCGCTTACGTACTGTGCGCCAGGGCTGGGAAGCCTGAAAGGAGCGTTAACAATGGCAGTATCCGTGGGTGAGTGGGAAGGGTCCAGGCCCGCACTGCACATGACGGCGGGAGCAGGGGAATGCCCCTGCTGGCACCACGGCTCCACAGAGCTCGCAGAGGTGTGCAGTTTCCCTATAGGGACACTGTAGGTTGGGGCTGGGCAGGCCGAAAAGCCCGGCACACTCGGTATCCCGGGGACCGCGGAAGTTCCCGTGTTTCCATAAAATGGGTCTTCTGTGGCCCTGGGCTGCGCCATGCCTACGCTGGTGGCAGGGGCATGCATAATCGGGGTTTTCCCCGATGCTCTGCCATTGCCAGCGTGGGCATTCTGGCCCATGCATAATGGGTCTTGGTGATGATCAGAAAGTATCTCAAGGCTGAATGAACAATTGGGTGCCTTCTTCTTTGGTTTACCTTTTCACAATATGCAAAAAAGCTATATAATGCTTTCAAGGCTTGTATTCGATCACTCACTAGGTGTTGCAATAGCACAGTTTGCATTTTATGAGGGCATTTAATTTTAAAGCATAACAAGGTAGCATCCACTGAAAAGATCTGTCCCCAATTCATTTTCTATGTAGGGATGAATAACCTGTCTGATTTTGTAGGATAAACTGACTTCATTTCACACAAAGCAAGCATAGGAGGGTGGAGAAGAAAAAACAGAAAAGAACCAGGATCTGCTGAGATCAAAGAACAATGCCAAAATTCCTCCTTGTATAAAATATCATTTTTTGATCTGTGGGTATGCAGATCTTACCTGGTTAGCCCAGCCTAGCCCAATCTCATCAGATTTTGAAAGTTAAGCAGGGTTTGCTTTGACTAGTATTTGAATTGATGACTTCCAAGGAATAGCAGGTAGGCAAAACACCTCTGAATGGCTCTTGCCTGGAAAAGCCTACAGGGTCATCATAAGTCAGTTGTCACTTGACAGCACTTTCCACCTCCAGGTATACAGGTCTAGTATTATATACCCTCTGTTCCTGTAGTATTGTCCATTAGCGAGACATCATGTCCCTGGACCAGTCCTACTTATTCCCTGTATGCTGCGGGCCTAAGAACTAGATGGCTTCAGTACAATTCTCAGAACACGTTCTTCAGAGGAACTTTTTGTTTGTTTGTTTGGCTTATATACTGCCCCTTCCAGCCAGCCGGCTTGGGGCAGTTCACAACCAATAAAATACAATTTAAAATGAAAAGAAGCCTACCGTACAAAACTACCCACCATACCCTGCCATGCTAGGGCTTGAATTGCTACCTCTCCCCCGATAATGTGGGGTGGTTTGATGGGCAGGAGGACCTCAACCAAATGCCTGGTGAAAGAGCTTCATCTTACAGGCCCTGCGGAACTGGATGAGTTCCATCAGGGCTGTCAGCTCTTCCAGGAGCTCATTCCACCAAGTCGGGGCCAGGACCAAAAAGACCCTGGCCCTGGTTGACCAGGTGGACCTCTCTGAGGCCAGGGACCACTAGCCTGTTTAAATTCACTGAGCGTCATACCCTGCTAGGGGCATAAGGAGATAGGTCGTCCCTTAGGTACGCTGGACCCAGACTGTGAATGGTCAAATTCAGAACATTAAATTTTATCCAAAAAACAGCTAGCAATCAATGCAGTTGCTGCGATACAGGCTGGATATGGGCCTTCCATCATGTTCCAGTGTGGACCCTCAGAGCCGCATTTTGTGCCAGCTGAAAATTCCAAATCAAGGATAAGGGCAGGCCAGCATAGAGCAAGTTACAGAAGTCTAGTCTGGAGGTGACTGTTGCATGGATCACTGTAGCTAGGTGTTATGGGGCTACATAGGGTGCTAGGAGCCTTGCTTGACACAGGTGGGAAAACACCAGCTAGGCTACCTTTGTGACCTAAGCCTCCATGGGCCTGTTTAGGATTGCTCTCCTTGACTATTTATGCATTGGGCACTTCAGTGTCCCAGCTCCCATGCAAAAGCACAAATTGGGGGCGGGTGAGGCGCACCGGGCCAAGTGCTCCCCTGTGTGGGTGCAGGAAGATGTAGGGCAACCTGCCACGACTAAAGCTCTAGCCTGCAGCCCGGTTCTTGTGTTTAACAGTAATGAAGAAAAATGTGGTAAAATATTTTATAGAAAGTAGCATTTTATGAAGCTGATTGTTGAAATCAGCTTGAGAAAAACAGACAACCCCCCCACCCCCCAAAAAATTATATCCAGGATGCCCTTCACAACTTGTTTGAGCGTATATCTGTGAAGCTATTGACTTCCAAATAAAATTTAAAATTAGAGAAGAGTTGCTATAGTCATATCCCCCCCCCATTTTAAATACTGAGTGTTTCTCTCACTGTGAGGGGTCCTGGCCTTCTACAAGCTGATGATAGATTGAGTCATACCCTGCAACATCCGTCACTTTCCCACCTTCTCAGTGGATGCAATTAGTTCACATGTTCTGCCTATTCATTCATCTGTTTACTCTTAGTGATTCTGCTTAATCCATCAAGTTGCCTGCTAATGTGGCTTCTTAGAAACCAAAGAAGAATTAAACATTTGCTATTATAACATTCTCAGGCTGAAAAATGTAATGGTGATGGTACTGAGGCAGATGCTGGCTACAGAAGATCACAGCTATGAAGAACTGCTATGGGCAATAGGTATACTTGTATGATATTTATGAGAATGGGCCATCTAAAAGATACCAGTTTTATTTTAACTTCTTATTGCTTGCAAATTTAGCAACTGTTCTAACAGAAATTGTTTACATTATGTTTAAAACCAATAGGAAAACTAACAAAAAAACCCCACAAATGTATTTGTTATTACTACTTATAGTCCAATAATCATAGCACCTTTCTGTTATCTTGTTATCTCTCTTTCAACTCATTTGATAATTAATATAAACATTGTTTATGTTTTGTGTTTCAAATAAGAGATTTAAAAAATGCTCCAAGTACCCACATATATTTTTAATGTGAAAGAAAAAAGTCACACTGGATCCAGAAGCTAAAATCACATATTATAATATCATGAATTTTTTACCCTCAAACTACTTTTCTCTAGGAATTTGTTTTTCTAACTATTGCTAATTTTTAAGCAGCCAAATTAAATGTATTAGTAAGAGGTAGTTTAGAAAAAAGAAATGCTGCAAATCTTCTGATATAAAACATTGTGTGGATACTAAAATGGCAGAAAAATCTGAGATTGACAGTGGAATCCTAAATGGAGTTACACCTTTTTAAGTCAGGTGACTTCATTAGATTTTGAAGGGTGTAACTCTGCCTACATTAAGCTATTAGAAGAAGAAGAGTTAGTTTTTATATTAAGGTGACCAGATTTTAACATTGGTTAAGTGGGACACCATTGACCGGAAGGGGGTTCTTGATTAAAAATGTGGTCTTTATGGAGCAACAAAAAGTTTCATAGAACACATAGAATGCAAAAATAGTATTGTAATATATATTTTTTAATTTCAACATAAGTACAATTTGCCAGGAGGGACCCCCAGATGTCCCTCCAAAAGTGGGACAGTCTGGTCACCTTATTTATATCCCACTTTTCACTACCTAAAGCAGTCTCAAAGCAGCTCACAATTGCCTTCTCTTTCTCTCTCCAGAAAAACAAACTGGGAGGTAGGTGGGGATGAAAGAGCTGACAGAGCTGCTCTTTGAGAATAGTCCTAACAGGGCTGTGACTAGCCCAATATCAGCTGGCTGCATGTGGAGACTAGCTGGCTGCATGTGGAGAATGGGGGGGGGATCAAACCTGGCACTCCAAATTAGAGGCCACCACTCTTAACCACTACACCAAGCTGTTTCATTTATGAATGTTTCTTTTTAGTCTGACAAAGACATGGTTCATTTTACTTTTATCTCTCTGTTTTGCTCAGCTCCATGAGTGTAAAAGGCTTGACCTGTCAAATTCAAAACCAAGACTGGAAACTACATTTTTATTCTTATTAGTTTGCATAGGAATGTTATCATTTATGTGTCATTCATGTTATCTCACAGGTTCAAAATACCCTAGGTTTTTAACATCCATAGAAAAGTACCTGTAATTTGTCTGAATAAAGAGATAGTGTTCCAAGTTATAGCTGTGCTTGGGAGTAAATAGAACTCATATACAGTTTCAGGAAAAAATATCCTTCAAATTTTAATGCTTGCAATATATCATGCTTATAACGATTTAATTCTTCTTAAGTGTGAGCTTGAAACACAGAGATAGATATATTATACAAAGGCTGTCATTAAGTGAGTGATTGGCTTAAGATTTAAATAGCTCTTAACTAGGGTTGCCTTTTGCAACCAAGAAACTGTTGCTATGTTTTCAAACTTCTTGATGAATCTTAGCAACTATGGCCTGTTTTTCTGCCCATATAGCCTAAGCCATTTTCCCTATCCTTTTCCCCAGCCTGCTGCATCTAGACTCCTTTCTACACTTGGCAGGAAGAGGAAAGGAAAACAGAAAGAAAATTCTCAGGTTCTGAGTTTTATGTTTCTATCAAAAAGCTACTAGAGCATAAGAAACCAACCAGGAAGCTTACAAAGAATTGATTAAGACTGCAAATAGCAGGAATTATGCAAATCAGTAACAAAGAAGAATGTTTTAAAATTTATTTCCAATCTTTCCCATGTGGGGTTGCCAGGTCCTTCCTGGCTACTGGTGGGGGATGTTGGGGTTAGAGGACTCCTGGAGATTTGGGAATGGAGCTTGGTGGGGACAAAGACTTCAGTGGGGTATAATGCCATACAACCCACACTCCAAAGCAGTCATTTTCTCTAAGGGAACAGATCCTCTGCAGTCTGGAGATGAGCTGTCATTTCAGGGTATCCACAGGTCCCATCTGGAGACTGGCAACCCTGTTCCCAAGAGTTCACTGAAGCATATTTACAATAAACCCTTGAGTTAGGTAATGCTGAAAATGTGAGACCAAGATGTGAGCCTCACATATGAGGACCAATCTACATATTAACAAAGACTCTGGGCTGCCACAGAGGATGGTGTTCTATGTTACATTTTCCCAAGCAGAGCCAACAGCACATTGGCTTGCACATGGAGGTGCAGCAGTACTTCCTGCAGCAGCCCCAAAGAGCAACTAAATTCCTGCTCCTGAATCCCCTTCTCTCTCAGAATGTTTAAAAAAAACCAGGAAAGACTTTGCGCATAACCCCTGCTGCAACAAACCGTGATGCCGCAAACAAAGGGAGGGTTAGAGGATGACTTGGTGAGATGGCATGGCTGGGGGTGGGATCAGAAGGAAAGCTTCCTCCATTAGCTTTACCAGCCTGGGTTCCATCTCCCAGCCATATTAAGCCTCGTGCAATTGGCCAGGCCAGGGGGAGGGGGGTCTAGGAAACTGGTGCAGCTGTGTAGGACTCTGCTACAGTTATCCTGCCAAGCCAATGGCTCCAAGAAACCTGAACACAGCCACATCAATTCTCCCCTTGCCCCCCACAGGCACAAATGGGACCAGAGACATCTGCCCCCCCCCCAGCTTTTCATGTGGGTTTTCGGTACCCAACTCCCTAGATTGTACCTGTATATTCACTTTGCACTGTAAATAATGTCACCATTGTTTCAGGGATGTAACCATGGCACAGCTGATGCTAAGCCAATGTTCATATTTACATAATGATGTATTTGGAATTCTTTGAGGGCTCAGTGTGATCAAAAAAGGATATTACTTTATTTTTTCTTTATCTCCGGTCCTCTGGGACCAATCCAATAACATCATACCATTAGAATCTAAAAGTCTCTGACATTCATTTAATGTTTCCCTGAAATGTTTATTGATCAGGACTTTACAATTTTCTTCTGTATTTCCCCTCCAGTCTTCCTGATATTCTATTAGCTTGACAGTTTCTTTCATGCTTCTGTAAAGTCTACCTTTGAATTAATCATTATCTCTTCCCCCCCCCCCCAGTCACAGAATTAAAACTGATAAGCTATAATAACCCTTTACATCCGGGGAACTGCTAATATGCATCAATACTTATTTTCTTACAATATAGCTCTGCAAGAGTTTGATAAAGCTTCCAATTTAGTCTTTAAAATGCATCTTTCTTGCTTCTCTGTGGATTACTCCATCTCTCCCAATTTGAAAGTATGTAGCGATCTCACTGGACTGAGTGCTCCAAATGAGGAACATGCAGTGCTGTAGACTAAACAAAAACAACCACGTAACTTATATAGTAGTAGTCAACATATTTCTTTTTATGGGTTTCATGAGCTGTTTTGAGCTGACCAATTTACTGGTCAATGATGGTTGTACAAGAGACCCTTTTGTCTATCCTGGAAGCTTACTGCAGCCCTGCCAATGTCAGAATGGCTGCACACATCCTTCTATAATGATGTGCATCCCTGGCAGGTGTGAGGCAGAGTACTCTTCAGCACCCTTGGAATGCTTCCTCTGGCCCTTTGTGACAATGGATGCTTCCATCAAATATATTATTGATGGGTGAAAGAGGAGCAAGTAGGAACTAAATAATAGTTCAGCAGCAGTAGTTCCTACTTGCTCCTCTTTCACCCATCAATGATATATTTGATGGAAGCATCCATTGTCACAAAGGGCCAGAGGAAGCATTCCAAGGGTGCTGAAGAGAACTCTGCCTCACACCTGCCAGGGAACTACATAATAGTTCAGCAGTAGTGGAACAACTGAAGATGGCGCCGTACTAGCTCGTTCCGTGACAAGCTCTCGAGCCAAGCAGAGGGCCAGGAGCAAATGCACCTGGCAGACCTGAGCGGGATGCGTAAATCTCGCTCGCCGGTCGCCCCAGGAACCGGGAACAGCACCCTGAGGGTCCTACAGATATGTGGAGACTGAGTTCTCCAGATCTCCGCTGCCTGTGCTCAAGGTCATGATGGCGTCCTTGTCATAAACAATTATCTAAGCTTGAAACGATCAGCTGATCCTGCATTCTTCCCAGATTATCTCTTACCAGATTGACAAGAGCCGAAGTCTGATAAAATCAGCAACGTAAAGACTGTGAGTTTTCTGTTTGTTTTCCTATTCTTTAAAACCAGGCACCAGCTCCCCTCCTTCCCCCCTAACCAATTTACAACGGAATTCTTTCTTCGGACGGGAGGCAAGCCAGCTAAATACACTCGTTAAACAAACAAAAGAAAGAGTTTAAAGAAAATAAAGAGTTTAAAGATTTGTTAAAGAGAGTTCAGCGGGGGATGCTGACTTAATACGGAGATTGACAAACTGATAATTTCTGATCGCCTGAACTCCCACGAGACCTCGCAAGACCTTCTGCTTATAATCTGTGACTGTTTAGAACTATGGAAAAATTAACTAAGGCACAGTTCCTTCACTTGTTATGCGAAGGTAACTCAGAGATACTGAAAGCAGTCAAAAAGGCTGAAAAGGAAATCCAAGACACCAAGAAAGAGCTCTCAGACAGAATCGATGGTTTGAAAAAAATAGCTGACAAAAACACAACTCAACCGGCAATACACCAAACGAGAATTCAATGTCTGGAAGTTAATCAACAGGAGTGGGAGAGAGCTAGGAACGTAAAAATCAAAGGTGTCTTGGAAGAATTTGGGAAAACAGATTTAAGGAAGGAAAGCACCAAAAGCCTGGAAGACTACTTAGAGGAGGAAGAGACTCGGATTGACAAAATATACAGAGTCTATTCAAAAGCGACCGCATGGAAGAAGCAATCAAGAGACATCTTTGTGGGACCTGACAGAAAGGCGGCAAAAAATATTCCACCCAAAAAGCTTCAGGTGACGCCGCTGAGCTCGGTGGATCAAGAAGCACAAATACTTCAAGACCTGCCAGCAGATACATCATGGAAAAGAGCACAATTCCATCTTTTGCGACCACCTGAAGAATGTGACGAACAGTGGAGCAATTACCTGGTCTCTCTTAGGAAATACAGCAGCAACCTTTAGGTTAGGGCCAACATACGATGGGAACTGACTATATATTACTTGGGATAATAATAGATTGTATTCTTATAAGTATTAACAATTACTTGGCTAAGAAAGACAACAGTAACTTTTAGATTAGGACTAACATGCGATGGGAACTGTATATGTTTCTTTTAAGATAATAACAGACTATACTCTTACATGTATCAACAATTACTTCCCCAGCTGATTATTTCTTTTTCTTTTTATCTTTTTGTAAGCGCTTTATATACAATAAAAATAATAATAATAATAAAAATAGTTCAGCAGCAGTCACTGCTTCATTCTGGCCACAGCTTTATTGACTCCCCGCTGCACCTCCCTCCCCCCCGTAAAGAACATCAACCCATCATGGGCAGATCTGACCTCCTCACATCCAGTCAACCCCAAGAAAGCTGATTTCCAGTGGTTCTATCTGGAGCTATCAAGCTACTTGAATCTTACTTGTCTAGTTCTTCTCCACCTGCTGGAAGCCCAAGAGGTAGCAAGCATGGTAGAAACCCAGTGGGTGCTAGCCCCTATGTGATTTCTCCTGCCACCCAAAAATGTGAGCTGGCTGGGCCTCCCCTGCTTGGGGTTGGTACCATGGATCATCAGGTCCCAAGGTGACCCAGAGGGGAAAGAGGCCGGGAGCCAATGTGCAGCCCCTTTTATGGGCATACCAGCCTTTGATCATCTAGACCCCTCCCATCATGCAGTGTGCCAGATATATCTTGCATTCAGAATACATTGAGTAAGTCTGCCTTGCCTTGTCCCTCGCTTGCCTCCTTACATTCTTACATCAGCCCTGCCTCCTCCTCAGCCTTAGCAAATTGGACCACTGAGTCCCTTCCGTGTATTTTACTGAATAGTCATAGTTAACTAAAATATGAAGCTGGCTTGCTAAAACTCATATTATGGGAAGACAAAAGTCACTGGAAAAGTCAATCATGCTAGGAAAAGTAGAAGGCAGCAGGAAAAGAGGAAGACCCAACGTGAGATGGATGGACTCAATCAAGGAAGCTATGGCCTTCAAGTTGCAAGACCCCTGTTTGTGAGGCTGTTAACAACACAATGTTTTAGGGTCGCATAAGTTGGAAGTTACTTGACAGCACTTCTCTCTCTCTCTCTCTCTCTCTCTCACACACACACACACACACACACAAAACTAAATGAAATAATTGAACTATTATTTTCTCTGTGTATTTAGTTAGTCTTTACATAGGCTCCCTTTGTATCTGAACACTGTTTCATTTATCTTTAAATAGGACAGGGTCCTATTAAATAAAAGAGTAAGGCCACCTGGGGAGGAGTTAGGGCGGGCCCTGTCCAGGATAAAAACTCAGAGGGCCCAATCAGGAGCTGCGAAGCGGCTCCTGATTGGGCCCTCCGAGTGTCCATCCAGGGCCAAGCAGCCAATGGGGAGGTGCGCAAAGTGCCTTCCTATTGGCCCCTCACCAGGACAGACCAAAATTCCATTCACCCAGCCCAGTCTGGCTGCCAGTCTGCTCCTGACCACCAAAGGGAGAGGAGGTCAGCAGGGCTGCCAAGGGGGATGCGAACAGAGGCTTGGACAGGCTGTGCCAGCCCTTTTTGCCCCAAGGCTGTCCTAACTGCCATGTCCAACTGCAAATTGCCTCAGAACCCTGACAGAGCTGGCAGGAGGCTGCAGAGTGCTCCCCCTCCCCCCTTCAGGCCTGCTGCGATGGAGCCTCTGACAGGCCCTGACTGAGGGAAGGAGGCCTTTCCAAGAGCAACGTAGGGGAGACTGAGGGCTTTCCTTTTGAAGGGGGGGGGGACTTTCCCCTTCTGCCAAACAGTTGCCTGACAGGGAGGCCACAGAAAAACCCCTTCTCACTTAAAATACTGCTCTGGCCGGGGGTTAGACACAGCCAAGCCATGTGTCTTTCTTCTTTGCAACTCTCTGCAGATTTGAGGCCACTGCACAGCATTACTCTGCAGAGGAAACTGGCTCTTTTGTCTCCTGTTTCATCTGCACAACAACCCTGTGCAGTAGGCCTCAAGTCTTTCAATTCAACAACAACCTGTGTGGGAAGCCTTAAATGTTTCTTCTCTACAACAACCCTGTCCAAAGTAGCCCTTTCTGCCTGGGGAGCTGTAATTATACTCTGCAGGTGAGCTGTAATTCCAGGAGCTCTCCATGCCACACCTGTAGGTTGGCTAACACTGGGTTGGAAATATTCCTGGAGGTTTGGAAGTGGGACTTCAAAATCGTACAATGCCTCAGAGTCCAGCCTTCAAATGAGCCATTTTTGCCTGCAGTTGGTAGGGAGTGGTGCAGGAGTGTCCCTCCTGGCCTATGGGTTATGGCTAGCCCTTATCAGCAACTGTTTGTATTCTGGGGCGCAGACAGGCAGACCAGCATCAGTCCTGTGAGTCTGGAAAGTGCAGGAAGATCTAAATAAATATTTACAGCCTTTATGTAGTAAGCAATAGAGTACATAAATCCATTCTTCTAAGGAGCAACCATGAAAGAAGCATGTGGGCACATAACATTTTATCAACAGTGAAAAAATGGAGAAGAAGGAACAGGGTGGACACCTGTGTACTGTGACTACCCCATGTGTATTAGGGCAGAGGGGCATTTCGGTGTCTGTGGCCTAATTCCCACAAGAAGGAAAATGACGCAGAACTGGGGGGAATTGGTTGCCATGTAATCTTCCCCTAAGAAGAGTCTCCAGTCTGATTTTCCCTTCACATATCCGAAGACATGGCTCTGGAAAGCTCATCTGTAACCACTATGCCACAATTCCCAAAGGTCAGTCCTCTCCCACAATCAACGAACATTCCACACCACAGGTTCTTAACAACCCCATGCCCTTACAGACTGGACAACTCCTCCCCTTCCTCTTCCCACTGCCAAGCTCTAGCGCCCGTTGTATTCTTGGAGACAACGGGCTTTGCCCCTAGTAGTTTATATTTTCAGGAACCTCTGCCAACCTGTGATCCAGTTCTGCGCTAATATCATTTTTGCTTTTCTGGCCTTCTCACTGTAGCGGAATTTTCAAAGTTATCTCAGCCATTTGAGCAGTTTTTTTCATTTGACCCCAATTTACAGTGAACAGACAGAACCCTCAAAGTCTTGAAGGTTGGTCTGCCCCCTTTAAAGTTGCCACAGTAGCAATTGTGATTGTAGCTTGAAAAAACAATTAAGACACATCCTGATGGTTAAAATGCAGGAAAATTGATGGGCTGACTTAATATATCCAGTTCCTGCTGTGTACACAATCTGACACAATCAATAGCTGATGCCGGAGGAGCATATTTAATGGTATACGCTAGTTCATGTTTCTAAGGGGTTGGATATGGAACTTAGGAAATGGACTGGGCTCATGTTTTTATCACTGGCTTCCCTATTCCCCAAATAGCCTCTGGAAAGTCCTCTAACTTCCTGCATTGGGGATGAGGGAAGGGGAAGGCAATCAAGGTCCCTTCCATGAACTTTTACCATTAATATAAGGACACTATCCAGCCCAAAGTATAATTATTTTGCATAATATGTGTAAATGTAAAGTAATACACATATTTTACTCATATAATATATACACATATTTTACACAGACACTATATAAAAGCTTTATGGCTTTTGTTATAGGTATTCATGTAAAGTGGAGAAAATATCTAATGTAGCATAAACAAAATTAATGGTTGGCTATAGGAATCTGACAGCCTACAAATCTCTTCTGACTGGAAGGCACATGGTAACTCTACTCCTGTATGCCAATCATCTGTCTCATGAATGTTACGGAACATCATGGGCCAAGGCAAATGAAGCTCTGTTTTGCTGAAAGCTTACAAGCCTGTTATCCTAGCTTTAAGATCCACAGTGGAAAAGACCTACTGTTCATTAAAGAGGCACAACTGTGAACAGGGAGCAAATCAAGGAATTTTATCTTCTACAGAAAATAGTAGCTCATGTGCAGGGGGAAGGAGGGGGAAGTTTCAAACTACAATTAGATTTTTCCCCCCATTCCTGTGGGGTTCATTTTCAAATTCATGAATATTATGATGGGAAGATACAACTTTCTGCTAATGAACAAGGAGCTGACACTGCACTGGCTGCCCATTTATGTCTGGGCAAAAGTCAAAGTGCTAGTTCTTACCTTTAAAGCCCTAAATAGTCTGGAGCCACAATATTTTTAAAGGGACTGCCTCTTTCAGTATTGTCAAGCCTCACAAGCCCTGATCTTCATCTCTCTGCCATTAAAGGTGAGGCAGGTGGCAATCAGAGATAGGACTTTTTCAGTAGTGGCATCTTCAAAATGGAATGCCCTTCAGGTTCATCTGGGTCTCATGCTGCTCTATTTTAGTTTTGAGGTCAAATTTTTTTCTGTTCACCCAAACCTTTGAGAGTAATTTAAATAGGAGAAAGTCTGCTTAGGCTGGAGAAGCTTGGTGTAGTGGTTAGGAGTGCGGACTTCTAATCTGGCATGCTGGGTTCGATTCTGGGCTCCCCCACATACAACCAGCTGGGTGACCTTGGGCTCGCCACGGCACTGATAAAACTGTTCTGACCGGGCAGTGATATCAGGGTTCTCTCAGCCTCACCCACCCCACAGGGTGTCTGTTGTGGGGAGAGGAATGGGAAGGCGACTGTAAGCCGCTTTGAGCCTCCTTCGGGTAGGGAAAAGCGGCATATAAATACCAACTCTTCTTCTTCTAAAATAGAATACATTTAGCATGGGGATACTGAAGGATTTATCACATATGTCATTTCTACACAAATTGCAATGTATGAGTGGCTGTTTTAATCTGAATGATGAATTCATCGGTGACAAATATTTACAGACAAACTTTAATAGAAAAAATGGACCTCCAAATTTCTACCTGCTAATGTGTAATTAGGTAGCCTTTTTCTTTCTTGTAGCTCTGATGGCTGGTCATTCCTTCAGTATTTTGGGAGAATGATGGCCCAGTGTATTTTCATTCTCCCTCTTAGGACTGAAGAGACAACTACAAATGCATACCTTTTTCATCACCTGATGTAACACTTCGGGAGACTTGAAAAGGAAGTGGAAAAGTGCTAATTACAATTACCTAGTTCATATTGTATACTGTTATAATGGTTCATGTTCTTTGAAAACTGCCCTGAGCTGCAATGGAGGGCGGTATATAAGTGCAATAAATAAATAAAATGAATAAATGACAGAACTCCAAAAGAAGCCTAAATGAACAACTTTATCAGTATAAATACTCACACATACAATACCTTTATTGGCATAAAGCAGATTAACAAGATAAACAGAGACAGTGTATAAATACTTTAAGTACTTCATATACAGTATCTCAGTAATCTTTACCAGAACCCTCCAAGTAAAGTAATATAATAATCATACTGCAGCCAATGCAGAGAGCCTGCCCCCAGCTGATATTTTCATGAAATATGTGAGATTTGAACTAGGCACTTCGTGATTCACAGTTTCATCTATTAGCCATTAAACTCCTCTGTCTTTCATATGCTCTCACTAACAATCACATCTGTCTGCTTTTTGAAATGCATGCCTTTCAGAACAACACTGAGGTTGGACTCTCACAGGGCAGTTCTAAATCAGTGAAAAGAAAATGTATTGCCATTCTTCAGAAAAATTGCAGTGGTGTTATACCTTCATATTCTAATATAGCACTGCTTCCATATTTTCAGTGGTTTATTGCCTGGCTTCTTACAGTCTTCGAGAACTGAATAACAGTCAGTCCACATACTAGAGACAGTTCAAAAATAAGCCTGGCAAACATTAGCTGTGTGGAACTGTGATCGACAGATTGTACGATGGCTGTGCTCCACGATTATGGAACATTCTCCTGATTTAAAAGTCAAACTCTGGCAGTAATGGTTTTTATTCATGTGTCTGCACTTCATTCTATTGCTGAATAAAAGAAGATTAAAAAGAAGATATAGAGAAAGTAGTCTGGGTGAATGAAAGGAACTCTTCTGCACTGCAACCTTATCATATTACAGTCCACCACTGCAAGCATTTTATCCCAGTATGGCTCAAATTCTGGAATTGATTTGGGGTGAAGGTGCCTAGATTAATGGGAGTGAAGGCAGAGGAGGGGAAGGTTCAGTCTCCTTTACCATCAACTGCTTCTGACCTTTAAATTATATCCCACCATTTTTTACAGGGGCAGATATATGAACAAATAGGACTGCCACCACCTTGTCTACATGAATCCTAAGTGTAGAAACTGTGTTTTATGATTTAGAATACTCTAGAAATAAAATTAACTCGCTCGTGCACTTTTCTGAAATGAAACACATGCATGTGTTTGTATGCTTTATAGAGTTACCAGGACTCCCCTGTCAGAGGATGGGGACAGTATATGGCTGCCAGATTCAGTTTGGGAAACTCCTGAAGATTTGGGGATGGAAGCTTAGTGGGGTACAACTCAGTGGGGTACAACAACATGGAGTACACCCTCCAAAAAAATCCATTTTTTTCTGGGGGAATGAATATTGCAGATGATGCTAAACTAGGAGGCATAGAAAATGAGGGGTAGGAAACAGAGCAGAAGACAGATTCAGGATACAGGGTGATCTTGACAGGCTGGAAAATTGGGCTAAAATGAATAAAATGAATTACAATACTGAAAAATGTAAAGTATACGATGGGGGAGACCTGTCATGGCAATAGTATGTGTGAAACATGTTTCAGCAATGTGACTCAGTGGCTAAAAAGGCAAATGATATTTTGGGCTGTATCAAAAGACATGTCCAGGTTGCATGAGATGATACTTTGCTCTGGTTAGACCTCACTTAGAATACTGTATTCAGTTTTGGGCACCACAGTTGAAGAAGGATTTAAACAAACTGGAGCATGTCTAGAGGAAGACAACAAAAATGGTGAGGGGTTAAGAGACCAAGACGTATAAGGAACAATTGAGGGAGCTTGGTCTGTTCAGCCTGGAGAGAAGAAGACCAAGAGGTGATATGATAGCCATCTTCAAATACTTGAAGAGCTATCACATAGAGGATGAAGCAGATTTGTTTTCTGTTGCCCCAGAAGGTAGGATCAAAACCAATGGGATGAAATCAGTTCAAAAGAATTTTTGGCTAACCATCTGGAAGAAGTTCCTGTCCTGACAGTTAGAGTAGTTCCTCAGTGAAACAGGTTTCCTCAGAAGGTAGTGGGTTCTCTTTCCTTGAAATAAGCAGAGGCTAAATTCCCAAGATCATCCTGTATCCTGATTCTTATGCTATATTTGCTACCCATCCCAATTTAGTATCATCTGAAAGTCTATTCCTTCATCCAAGTCATTTATAAAGATGTGGAACAACACAGGATCTACTGTATTTCCCCGAAAATAAAACAATGTCTTATATTAATTATAGGTTTAAAAAAAATGCACTAGGGCTTATTTTCGGGTAGGTCTTATATTTATTGATGTAAAAAAAATGTTACATTTATTCCTCCCCAATTAAATCATATCTTAAGTGCAGGGCACAGATTCTGTCAAGCTGGGGGATTCTGGGATTGTAGGCGGAGCTTAAAGAGGCTGAGAGAGCAGGGCCAGGGCTCTGCACTGTGTATCACTGCCGGCAGGGAGACAAGTGGTACAGCAGCACGGTGTACAAGTGTGCTGCAGATTTGAATGTTGGCTGGCCCGATGCCCTGTATGACTGCAAACACCCCTACAAGAATACCCCTAAGGCTCTAAGGACCAATTAAAGGTAGGTCTTATTTTCAGGGGAGGGTTTATACTAGCAGTGCATGAAAAAGTACCGCTAGGTCTTACTCATTTATTTTGGGTGTGATCTGTCAACCAGGTACAGATCCATCTAACAATAGTAGGATTCAAACCACATTTTACCAACTTGTCAACAAGAATATCACGTGTTCTCTTTTTGATCCATTTCTTTTAATTAAGTTGTACCCCGCTCAGTTTCCCTGGAGAAAATGTCAGCTTCGAAAGGTAGTCTCTAGAGCAGAGGTTCTCAACCAGGGGGTCAGAACCCCTTTGGGGGTTGAATGACCATTTCACAGGGGTTGTGGCAAGGCAAACAGCTTGGCTAGGGGGGGGGGTGCACTGCCACTGTTGCTGTTCCTCCTGCAGGTGTCCATGCTTGGCCACTAGCTGCTCAAACAGTGCCTCCAGCACAACCCAGTCTCCCATCATGCACTCCAGGTGGTGGCACAGCTCACCGGGATAAGAGACAGAACTGAACTGAGAAATCCCAGGAAAAAGACAATTTTTATACAATCATGAATAATGGATCTTCACGCCATTGGTCAGTTTAGGTTTGATTTCTGTGAAAGAACACTTGCATAATTTTATGGTTGGTGGTTACCACAACATGAGGAACTGTATTAAAGGGTTGCAGTATTAGGAAGGTTGAGAACCACTGCTCTAGAGCATCATACCCCACTGAGGTTCCTCTCCTTCCCAAACCCCACCCTTTTCATGCTCCACTCCCGAAATCTCCATGTATTTCCCAACCCAGAACTGGCAGCTCCGACTGTGCTACAACTTAGTATAACATTCCACTCCTTAGTATATTTTCCTGTATTCAGTACCAGGCCTGAAGTTGCCACAGCATCTGTGATTTTAACCCCTCCCCCATTAACAGGGATGCACACTTTTTACACAGAATGTCTTTCTAGGGAATGAAAAAATAAATGAAATAAATCTAGGAGACAAGTGTTTAATCCTTGGAAAACAGCTTATCATGGAACATGGCCCTATTAAGCTTTAACAAGCTGAATAATTTCCTCCTTAATATAATGACTTCAATAAGTCAGGCAACAGCTAAGCCATTGTAGTAACATTTGAAATGTCAAACAATATCAACAGACAACCTTTTCACATTTGTTATTTATCTGTAGCTATGACACTGCCAAAAACATCAACAGAAACAGCAGTTTCAGTGGTTTAAAAAGTAATTACAATGGTTTATTTTTTAAGGGTAGATTCAATCTTCCTAGTAATAGACCATATAAGTATTTTATTTTAATAAGAAAATAAAATGGCCGCAATTCCACTATGTGTAAACATGGTCTAGAATCATTGTTGAGTTTGGCACTGCTTTCTCTTAGGTCCTCCTGATAACGAAAAAGTTACACACTGGTCTATGAAACATGTAAAATGGTGAATGAAGAATCTCAGTGAATGCACTGGAAAGCAATTTTGACTTAGGAAAATTTGTGGAGGAGAAATACAGGTATCTGCAAAAAATGGCCAATAAGTACTTCTAGAAAATTATTTAGCCCTCTCCTTTATGCCTCAGAATAATTTGTAAAATAATCTTATTTGGCCAGAAAGTTGCACCAGTTGGTAACACTTCTGTAATCAGCTTGTTTGTTCCAAGAGACAGAAGGCAACCTGGTTGGTTTCTCCCTGGCCTTGAGCAAGGTGAAATGTTGCATGGTAAGCTATTGTGCTATAATTATACCTTGAATGAAAGGGAAATTTAAAAAATTAAATCACCTTCATTTAAGACGTACTGCAATTATACAATTATATGCTGGTCTCAGAAGTTTTAGGGATTTGAAGTAGCTCAGGAATCTAATGTATTTCAATCCTAAAATACTGAAGAAAACAACTATGCTGAAAAAAACAAACAAACCTGTATACTTGGTTCAGATTTAACACAAATCATGGCTTATTTCAGCTGCAATTATTGAAACATTATCCTCAAGGAGGGACCTGGATATCTCCAAGAATTACAACTCATGTACAAAGTTAAGAAATCAATTCCCCTTGAAAAAAAATGGAAAATTTTGAGGAGGGACTCTTCAGAGTTACAAGCCCCCCCCCCCTCCAGATGGGGGGTTTAGGATACATTGCCTCCAGCTCCCATTATATCTCCAAGTAGGATCAGGAGAAAAATATTTTAAAAAAAACTGCTGGAGTGATGGTTCTTCCAGGAAAAATAAAGAAGTGATGTCATATGTCCCTGTGGATTGTGAGGAACTCTATAGTAAAACTGTGAAGTTTTCAGAGATTCCTAGTGGTGCCTGATGTTACTTCCTGAACATGATGTCAATATGAAAAACCAGCTGATAGAAAGCCTCAGTGCACCACCAACGTAGGAAGAGATGGGTGCTGGTAAGTGGGGCTTCCCTTTTAAGAGGGGTAGAGGCCAAAGTATGTCAACTGGACACGTTGTCTTGAGAGGTATGCTGTCTACGGTGCATCAAGGATGTTACAGAAAGGCTGGAAAAGCTCAAAAGCTCATCATTATATCTTCCTCCTCAGTCATGTGGGAAAATTGATGCTGCCTAGTGCAGAATGGAGAAAATTAAAAGAGACTTTGTGGCTCTGTGGTAAAAGGAGAAGGACCTGAGAGCACATGTTGTGTTTTACTTAGTTCTCCTTGTTGATGGCCATGGTTTAGGAACAGAAAGAAAAATAATGCAAATAAATGACTGGCTACATCATTGCTGTCATCATGAAAGGTTTCAATTTTTGGACCATGGATTACGTTATTGTGATGAAACTCTTCTCATAAAGGATGGTAGGAAAAATGTGCTTGTGAAAAGTCTTGCAGACCTTGTGAGGAGGGCTTTAAACTAAATCTAATGGGGGAGTAAGACACTACTTCAAAATCTAGTTTGATGACAAGTACAGTAGATGGGAACACTACAGATTTACAGGAAATGGCATATGTGCAGGCATACTTACAGGTAAATTCAAATACCAAAAGAAGCCAGGGTGACTACATAATCAGCTTTCAAAAGATTTGAGTAATAAATTAAATGCATTTAATATATGAAAGGAGGGTCTTATAACCAATGATGAATATAAACAAATAAACAATACTTGTAGGGAGAGTGTTAGAATAGCTAAAGCTCTGTATGAGCTTAGGCTAGTGAGAAATACTAAACTAAACAAAAAAGGGTTATTTAGTTATGCTCAAAGTAAGAAAAAGAGTAAGGACATGTTTAGGACCATGGTAAGGACAAGACAGTGAAACTGTAGCAGGTGAAAAAGAGACGGCTAAACTGCTCGATTCCAACTTCTCAGTTTTCTCTTGTGAGGGAAATCATACTCATTATGACAAAATCATATCACCCAATGAGGGATGGGAACTGCAGCTTAGGATCACTGTAGGGCTAGCCCATAAACAGCTAGTTTCTTTAAATGAAATTAAATCAGATGGGCTAGATGAATTACATCTGATGATTCTAAAAGAACTTGCAGATGTAATTTCTGAACCTCTATCCATTATTTTTGACAATTCTTGGAGAACAGGTGAACTGCCAAAAGATTGCAGGTGGGCAAATGTTGTCCCCATCTTCAAGAAGGGGAGAAAGAGGAACCGGGTAACTACAAATCCTTCAGTTTGATATCTATAGCTGGTAAAATTTTAGAACAAATAAACAGTCAGTCCTTGAGCAGCTAGAGCAGATGGCTGAGATTACTAAGAGTCAGCATAGCTTCTCAAGAAAAAGTCATGTCAGACTAAGCTTATCTCATTTTGTGAAAAAAATACTACCTTGCTAGATCAGGGAATGCTGTGGATATAGTTTATCTCGATTTCAGTAAAGCTTTTGATAAAGTTCCACAGGATATTCTTGTTGACAAGCTGGTAAAATGCAGTATGGATCCAATTACTTTTAGGTGGAGTGATAACTGGTTGACAGATAGCACCCAAAGGGTGCTTGTTAATGGTTTGTCATCCTAGTGAAGGAGAGCATATCTACAGTGGAAAGCATCTGGGTGAAAATAAGTGAGGGGAAAACAAACAGTGTGGTGGTTGGTGTCTGCTACCGACCGCCTGACCAACGAGAGGATGTGGATGCTGCACTTTGTGAGCAGCTTGAGAAAATATCCAAGTGGCAGGACCTTGTCATCATGGGTGACTTCAATTTCCCAGATGTGTGCTGGGAAACAAACTCTGCGAAGCGTCCTCAGTCCTGCAACTTTCTGACCTGCCTGGCTGACAATTTCATTTATCAAATGGTAGATGAACCCACAAGAGGTTCAGCCATACTGGACTTAATACTGACCAACAGGCAAGAGTTGGTGGATGAGGTGAAGGAGGTGGGGACCCTAGGGGGAAGTGACCATGTCCTCATAGAATTCCTTTTGAGATGGGGAGCCAAGGAAGCTTGTAGCCAGACACGGATGTTGGATTTTCGTAGGGCAAACTTTAATAAACTCAGAGACATGATGAGTGTCATACCATGGACGAGAATGCTGGAAGAGAAGGGAGCATATGAAGGGTGGGCGCTACTCAAACAAGAGCTATTGCATGCTCAATCAATGACTATCCCAGAAAGACGAAAACACTGCAGGAGCTCTAAGAAGCCTATTTGGATGAACAGAGAACTTCAAGAGGAACTAAGAAAGAAAAGGAAAATGTTCAGGAAATGGAGGAAAGGACAGAGCTCTAAAGAAGAGTACCTACAGGTTACTAGGCACTGTAGATCAATCATCAGAAAGGCCAAAGCTGAGAGTGAGCTAAGATTGGCCAGAGAAGCCCATTGTAACAAGAAAAGATTTTTCAGTTATGTGAGGAGCAAACGTAAAGTAAAGGAGGCAATAGGCCCACTGTTGTGTGCGGATGGACAAACTCTAACGAAAGATGCAGAGAAAGCAGAAAGGCTTAGTGCCTATTTTACATCTGTTTTTTCCCACAGGTCAAAGTGTTTAGGCACATCTAGAGATGGCCGTAGCCAAAGGATAGTGTCTGGGTGGCAGGTTAACATGGATAGAGAGGTTGTCAAGAGGCATTTAGTTGCACTGGATGAGTTCAAATCCCCTGGTCCGGATGAAATGCACCCAAGAGTACTCAAAGAACTTTCCAGAGAACTTGCACAGCCCTTGTCCATCATCTTCGGAACCTCTTTAAGGACTGGAGATGTCCCGGAGGATTGGAAAAGAGCAAACGTTATTCCGATCTTCAAAAAAGGGAGGAAGGATGACCCGGGAAACTACAGACCAGTGAGTCTGACCTCTGTTGTGGGGAAGATAATGGAGCAGATATTAAAGGGAGCGATCTGCAAACATCTGGAGGACAATTTGGTGATCCAAGGAAGTCAGCATGGATATGTCTCCAACAGGTCCTGCCAGACCAACCTAGTTTCCTTTTTTGACCAAGTAATAGGTTTGCTGGATCGGGGAAATTTGGTTGATGTCATTTACTTGGATTTTAGTAAAGCTTTTGACAAGGTTCCCCATGATGTTCTGATGGATAAGTTGAAGGACTGCAATCTGGATTTTCAGATACTTAGGTGGATAGGGAATTGGTTAGAGAACCGCACTCAAAGAGTTGTTGTCAATGGTGTTTCATCAGACTGGAGAGAGGTGAGTAGCGGGGTACCTCAGGGCTCAGTGCTTGGCCCGGTACTTTTTAACTTATTTACTAATGATCTAGATGAGGGGTTGGAGTTACTACTCATCAAGTTTGCAGATGACACCAAATTGGGAGGACTGGCAAATACTCCGGAAGATAGAGGCAGAGTTCAACAAGATCTGAACACAATGGAAAAATGGGCAAATGAGAACAAGATGCAATTTAATAAAGATAAGTGTAAAGTTCTGCATCTGGGTCAGAAAAATGAAAAGCATGCCTACTGGATGGGGGATACGCTTCTAGGTAGCACTGTGTGTGAACGAGACCTTGGGGTACTTGTGGATTGTAAACTAAACATGAGCAGGCAGTGTGATGCAGCGGTAAAAAAGGCAAATGCCACTTTGGGCTGTATCAACAGAGGCATCACATCAAAATCACAAGATGTCATAGTCCCATTGTATACGGCACTGGTCAGACCACACCTGGAGTACTGTGTGCAGTTCTGGAGGCCTCACTTCAAGAAGGACGTCGATAAAATTGAAAGGGTACAGAGGAGAGCAACGAAGATGATCTGGGGCCAAGGGACCAAGCCCTATGAAGATAGGTTGAGGGACTTGGGAATGTTCAGCCTGGAGAAAAGGAGGTTGAGAGGGGACATGATAGCCCTCTTTAAGTATTTGAAAGGTTGTCACTTGGAGGAGGGCAGGATGCTGTTTCTGCTGGCTGCAGAGGAGAGGACACGCAGTAATGGGTTTAAACTTCAAGTACAACGATATAGGCTAGATATCAGGAAAAAGTTTTTCACAGTCAGAGTAGTTCAGCAGTGGAATAGGCTGCCTAAGGAGGTGGTGAGCTCCCCCTCACTGGAAGTCTTCAAGCAAAGGTTGGATACACACTTTTCTTGGATGCTTTAGGATGCTTAGGGCTAATCCTGCGTTGAGCAGGGGATTGGACTAGATGGCCTGTATGGCCCCTTCCAACTCTATGTTTCTATGATTCTAACCTCTTGGAGAGGAATGAAAAGTAGAGTGCTTCTGTCCTGGATCCTGTGTTGTTCAACATATTCATAAATGATTTAGATTAGCGATCCCCAACCTGTGGGCCGCAGACCACATGTGGTCCTTCGACTAATTGGAGGTAGGCCCCGAAGGACGCTTTCTCTCCCCCCCCCCCAGCTCTTTACAACACACTTCGGGTGTTATTGTCTCCCATCACTCCCAGACGGAACTATCTCGTTGCAGAGAAACAAGCTCAGGTTTCCCATTGATTTGTCATTGTCCTTATGTTCATTGTTGTGGTGTGTCTGTATCTTATTTTGAAGGGATGTTTAAACATTACCATAGCGATCAGAGAGCGTTAGGGCAGTGGTTGAGAGTAGAGGAGTAAACTACCTGTCAAGCGCTGAGAGAACTCACAACTAGCTTCTTAATGATCAGAAAGCTTTATTGAGAAGTACTACACGCATCAAGACTGGCAAAGTCAAATCTGACCTGAGTACAGATTTGCTTCTTCTTATCAATACAATTATCCCGCTCAAAACTTGAAAGTTCCCAAGGGAGGGGAGAAGGAGAGAAGAGGCACAGGCAATTAAAACAGTGATACATTCTCATGGCCTTGACTGGGTGATAGCGAAACCGGGCCCAGCCGAGAGGCCTCAACAAGTGATAAGAGTTACAACAACATATATTTCACTTTTAATTGTTAGCAGGAATATAGGACCTGTAGCAACCAGGCGCCAAGCAATATAACTGTCATGGAAGAACTCAGGCTAATTTATGACAGAGATTCTACAATCCTGACATCCTTCCACCCTAAAAAGGACCCCCCCACACACTAGCCCGCATCCACTGGACGAGGACAATCTGGGAATGCACGGTGGAACGCCCGAAGGAGGCGCGGGGCTTTTACATTCGCTGCCTCCACCCACTCCCTCTCCCCCGAAGGGAAATCTTTCCAATCCACCAAATATTGGAGGCGACCCTTGTGCACACGAGAGTCCAAGATCTGATTGACTTTGTAGTGGGTGTCTTTATCAATGTAGACAGGCACTGGTGTTGAGAGCGGAGGGTGCCACACATCCGGCACCGGGGCTCGCCGCAGCAGGCTGGAATGAAAAACCGGATGCACATTCCTGTAAGTTTTAGGCAAACGCAATTCCACAGTCACAGCATTGATCAGCTTCACGATGGGAAAGGGCCCCACAAATTTGGGACTCAGCTTCTTAGATTGTTGCTGACAGCATAAGTTTTTTGTGGACAGGTAGGCAAGGTCACCCACCTTCCAGGCTGGTGCCGGTGCACGTTTTTTCTCTGCCTGGGACTTATAAGCTAGTTTAGCCTCCTCAAGGCTAGAGACAATATCAGGCCAACCTGCACTAATAGTTGCTGCCCATTTTGTGACTTCAGGGGCTTCAGCAGAAACGAAATCCCAGGTGGGTGCAGCAATTAAGTCTGTCCCGTACACCACCTTAAAGGGAGACACTCCTGTGGAGGCATGCACCCCGTTGTTGTAGGCAAATTCAGCAAGTGGCAAGAGGGCAACCCAATCATTTTGTTGGTGGTTAATAAAACAGCGCAGATACTGTTCAAGAATTTGGTTCACCCGTTCAGTTTGACCGTTGGACTCAGGGTGGTAGCCCGATGTCAGGGCTTGCTCTATCCCCAGCAACTTCAAAAGCTCCCACCAGAACTTGGCAACGAACTGTGGGCCCCGATACGTGAACAATCTCCTAGGAATTCCATGTAGGCGGATTATGTGGGTCACGAACATAGAAGCCACTTTGGCCGCTGAGGGCAAGCCCGCACAGGGAATAAAATGGGCTTGCTTTGAGAATGCATCCACCACCACCCAAACTACAGTCTTGCCCTGGCTGGGAGGCAGGTCCGTAATAAAATCCATGGTGACATCGGACCAGGGACGGGCAGGGGTGGGCAGAGGCTGCAGCAGCCCTCGTTTCTTTCCACCTGGGGGGTTTGGAAACCAGGCAGGTGGGGCAACCCTGCACGTATTTCTCCACATTGCTCCGTAACGTTGGCCACCAATAATGTCTCCTGACCAGGTGCAGAGTTTTCACGAAACCAAAATGTCCTGCGGTTTTCGCATCGTGGCAAAGTTTTAAAACGTCCCCACGCGCTGCCGCTGGAACGTAAAGGCGCTCCCCCTTGAAAAACAGGCCCCCCTTGTCGACTAGGTCAGGGCGGAGGGAAGCAAACTCAGAGTCCTGTAACACCTCCTTCTGAACCCACCCACCGGGAATCGGGTTTCCTTTCTTTGTTTGACTGCGCGTCACCGCTGCCATCCCCAATTGGGCGGGGGTGAAAACTGTGTTCACCAATGGGTCGCGCTTACTGTTGTACTGGGGCAAGCGAGAGAGGGCGTCCGCCAAAAAGTTCATTTTGCCTGGCAGATGCTTAAGAGTAAAGTTGAAACAAGAGAAAAACTCCGCCCACCGCATTTGCTTGGCAGAGAGTGAGCGGGGCTGCTCGAGTGCTTGGAGATTTTTATGGTCTGTCCAAACTACAAATGGGACGGCAGACCCCTCCAACCAATGTCTCCATGTGGCAAGCGCTAATTTTACTGCAGCTGCCTCTTTTTCCCAAATTGCCCAGTTGCGTTCTGCCTCGGAAAACTTCTTTGACAGATAGGCTAAGGGGTGCAACTTCCCATCCTCCCCCCCCCTTGTAGGATCACGGCCCCCATTGCCACATCCGAGGAATCTACTTGCACGGTAAATTGCTTAGTTGGGTCAGCATGGGCCAACACCGGTTCAGATGTAAAAAGGAGCTTCAGATTCTCAAAGGCTTCCTGACACCGGGGGGTCCACTGGAGTGGGGCGCCCGGTCGATTTGCCGCCTTTCCCCCCTCCTTTGTTTTCAACAAGTCAGTGAGCGGCAATGCCACCTTGGCAAAGCTGGGAATAAACGTTCTATAAAAGTTTGCAAAGCCTAAGAAGCTCTGGAGCTGCCTCCTCGTCCTGGGGGGTTCCCAGGCCAGCAAGTCACGCACTTTGCCTGGGTCCATTTCAATCCCCTCTTTGGAAACCCGGAAACCCAGAAACTCCACCGCGTCCTGGTGGAATTCACACTTCGAAAGTTTGGCAAACAGATGGTGCTTCCGCAGCCGGCGGAGCACTTCGCGGACTAATTTGGCGTGTTTGCCCACGTCTTCCGAATACACCAAAATATCATCAATGTAAACCAACACCCCTTGATACAACAAATCATGCATAATTTCATTTATCATATTCATGAACACGCCCAGAGCGCCGGCGAGGCCGAACGGCATGATAGTGTATTCAAATTGGCCCAAGGGGGTGTTAAAAGCAGTCAGGTACTCATGCCCCTTCTTTATACGGACTCTGTAATAGGCTTCTCTCAAGTCCAGCTTTGTAAAAATCCGGGCCCTCCCCAAATGTCCCAACAAGTCCTTAATCAAAGGCAACGGGTAAGCATTGCAGGTGGAAACAGCATTCAGCCCTCTGTAGTCCGTACAGAGGCGCAAGGACCCATCCTTCTTTTTCACAAAGAGGACCGGGGCAGCCAGGGGAGAAGTGGCCGGTCTGATAAATCTCCGGGCTAAGTTTTTGTCCAAGAACTCCCTAAGTTCCTTCATTTATCTAGGGCTCATAGAGTACAGTTTGGCTTTGGGAAGTGGCTCCCCTTTCTTTAGCTCAATTGCACAGTCTGTTTTACAGTGGGGAGGTAGTTGGTCGCATTCGGCCTCTGCGAACACATCCGCAAAATCTCGATACTCCCGCGGGATGGCAGCCTCCCTAGCAGTCCCCACTGCGGCCACGGCTCTACAGCTTTGAGCGGGTTGGGGCCGCACATGCTGCTTGCAACTAGGCGATGAAAACTTCACTGTTCCTTTCTTCCACTTCACTGTGGGGTCATGTTCCCGCAACCAGTCCAGCCCTAGCACACACGGGAATACGGAGTGGGGCGCTACTAGGGGTTGGATCTGCTCCCAATGCTTTTCAATGTCCAAGTCCATCGGGAGCGTTTTCACCGTAGCCTCCCCCCCTGGGGCACATTTCCCATCCAGTTGAGTAATGGGTAGGGGCTCCCCCAGAGGCACCTCCCCAACCCCCAAAGTCTCGGCTAGCGCTGGGCTAACTAGGGTTTTGGTACACCCCGAGTCCACTATGCAATGAACCCCCAATTTTCTCCCAGAGTTGGGCTCTGTGAGGGTCGCGGGCAAGAGGACCAGTGGAGAATCACTCACCGCGCGTCTGCCCCTGCCGGAGACCTGCTGGCGGGGCGCCTTCACAGCAGGCCGTCTTCGTTTCCCGACTGCTCCTCTGATTGAATTTCTTCATCCTGGCCGCTGCTGTCCTCCGATTCCTCCACCACGGTTGCAGCCCCAGCCGGAGCAAGCAGAGACTTGGCGCTTTTCTTTGGGGCCGCCTTCTTGGTTGTGGAAGCTTTGGCTAGGGATCCCCCCGTCGACTTGGCACCGGGTGATGTCTTGGCTGGGCATTGAGCGAGAAAATGGCCAGCCTGGCCACAACCCAGGCATAGTCCCTTTTCCATGCACCGAGAGCTCTCGCTCGGTTCCAGCTTAGCCTTGGGCTTGATTTTCTTAGGGGTAGAAGTCTTTCCTCCTGTCTTGTCAGCAATTCCTTTGTATTCGGCCGCCCGCTCCAGACGGCTTTCCATCTCCCCTGCCAGCTGCACCCATCCCGACACGGTCAGTGGGTCTTCTAAAAGGAGACACTTGCTGGATAAATCTCCGGAGAGCCCCCCCACGAAGGCATGCACTCTCTGGGGCTTAGTCCAATCCGGCACCGCAGATGAAAGTTCCTTGAATTCCCGGGCATACTCGGCCACCGTCATTTTCCCTTGCTTCAGGGCCTTAAGTTTCTTCTCCGCCGTCTCCTTTTCGAAAGGCTCCACGTACATCAGGCGCATGGTTCTCAGGAAGTGATTGTAGTTATGGACGGCTCTCGGATTGTAATGATAGAGGTCCATGAACCACTTTGCCGCCTTCCCTTCCAGGCACTCTCCCACAAAACGAATGCGCTCAGCATCATCATTAAAAGTGAACCCCATGTCCATCATGTAGGCTTGGAGATGCACCAGGAACGACGGGAAGGTTGACGGATCCCCCGAGAACTTGGCTTTAAACTTGTAGGTGCTCCGCATCTCCACCCCTCTGAGATGGGGAGGCAGGCGTCCCGGACCCCAATCCATCGGAGCCCGTGCTCCTCGACCAACCCCTCGACCAACTCCTGCTGCTGCTCTCGCCGCCGCCGCTGCTCTCGCTGCCACCACCGCCTCAGCCGCTCCACCAGCATCAGCCGCCGCGCCGTCCGCCACCCCGGCTCCGTCGGCAGCCGCCGCTCCTCTCCCAGCATTGGCCCCACCAAGGCCGGCGTCTTCTTCCTCCTGCAACTGCGCTGCTGCTCTCGCCGCCACCAAGGTTGCGGCTTCGGCTTCAGCGGCGGCATTCATCGCCGCCTCCTCACGCTCCCTCAGGGTGGGAAGATCCCCCAGCCTCCGGCCGCCGGGTTCGCGAAAGTCTACGTGCAATTCGCGCAGCAAGCGTCTCGCCTCACGCTGCTCTTCCGGATCCAACCGTCCCGACACATCCTGCAGCCAGCTGGTCACCTTGTCCAGTTTTTGTTGCAACTCGCGCACCTCAAAGGTGGACGCCATCCCTTGGCTGGGCACCCCCAGGGGCAGTTGCTCAGGCCATTGTTCATCACCCGTCAGGCGGTCGTACCTCGAAAGACGCCTGCGTTCGGTGATGTGCTTTTCCAGGAATTCTGCATGACCCAGGGTTGCCTCTCCCAAGGCTCTGACCATGCCCGAGCTATACGAGCCCGCGCCGGCCAAATCGCCCTGAGAGAGATCCCAATCCAGGCCTTCTTCCTGTTCAGTATAGATATTGCCTTCGTCCTGCATGTTGGCAGGCGAAAGGAGTTGTGAGATTTGACTTAATGTCAAGCGCTGAGAGAACTCACAACTAGCTTCTTAATGATCAGAAAGCTTTATTGAGAAGTACTACACGCATCAAGACTGGCGAAGTCAAATCTGACCTGAGTACAGATTTGCTTCTTCTTATCAATACAATTCTCCCGCTCAAAACTTGAAAGTTCCCAAGGGAGGGGAGAAGGAGAGAAGAGGCACAGGCAATTAAAACAGTGATACATTCTCATGGCCTTGACTGGGTGATAGCGAAACCGGGCCCAGCCGAGAGGCCTCAACAAGTGATAAGAGTTACAACAACATATATTTCACTTTTAATTGTTAGCAGGAATATAGGACCTGTAGCAACCAGGCGCCAAGCAATATAACTGTCATGGAAGAACTCAGGCTAATTAATGACAGAGATTCTACAATCCTGACACTACCACCCCCCCCCCCCCACCGTGCCTCAGTAAAAGGCATTGAGTGGTCCCCGGTGAGTGGTCCCCGGCGCTGAGTGGTCCCCGGTGATAAAAAGGTCGGGGACCACTGATTTAGATTTAGAAAACACAGCAGAAGACAGAATCAGGATACAGGATGATCTCGACAGGCTGGAAAACTGGGCTAAAATGAATAAAATAAATTTCAGTAAAGAAATTTAAGTAGGAAAAATCAAATGCATCATTATAGGAAGGGGGAGACCTGTCTCGGCATTAGTATGTGTGAAAAGTATCTAGGGATCTTAGTAGATCATACACTGAGCATGAATCAGCACTGTGACTCAGTGGCTAAAAAGGCATATGGGATTTTGAGCTGTATCAAAAGAAGTATAGTGTCCAGATCACGCAAGGTGATGGTACCACTTTATTCTGCTCTGGTTAGACCTCAGAGTACTGTGTTCAGTTTTGGGCACCACAATTGGAGAAGAATGTAGATAAACTGGAATGAGTCCAGAGGAGGACAATTAAAATGGTGAGGTGTTTGAAGATGAAGACATATGAGGAAAGAATGAGGGAGGTTTGTTTATTTGTGACAAACTGGTGATATGATAACCTTTTTCAAATATTTGAAGGGGTGTCACATAGATGATGGAGCAGGTTGTTTTCTGTTACCCCAGAGGGTAGGACCAAAATCTCAACAGAATGATTCCTCAGTGGAACTGGTTTCCTCAGGAGGCCATGGGTTTAGAGTAGATTAGATGTTTCCATAAATCATAGATTAATAGAATTGGAAGGGACCTCATGGATAATCTAGCCCAACCCCCTGCACTATGCAGGACACTCACAACCCTATCGCTCATCCACTGTAACCTGCCAAACCCTTAAGCCTTCACAGAATCAGCCTCTCCATCAGATGGCTATCCAGCCTCTATTTAAAAATTTCCAAATATGGAGCACCCACCACCTCCCGAGGAAGCCTGTTCCACTGAGAAACCACTCAGTCAGGAACTTCTTCCTGATGTTTAGACAAAATTTCTTTTGAATTAATTTCATCCCATTGGTTCTGGTCCATCCCTCGGGCCAAGAGAGAACAACTCTGCTCCATTCTCGATATGGCAGCCTCGATATGGCAGCCTTTGAAGATGCTTATCAAATCCCCTCTCAATAATCTCCTCTCCAGGCTAAACAGACCAAGCTCCCCCAACCTTTCTTCAGATGTCTTGGTTTCCAAACCCCTCACCATCTTTGTTGCCCTCTTCTGAACATGTTCCAGTTTGTCTACATCTCTCTTCAACTGGGGTGCCCAAAACTGAACACAATACTCCAAGTGAGGCCAAACCAGACAGAGTAAAGCGATACCATCGCCTCCCATGATCTCGACACGATACTCCATTTGATACAGACCAAAATCCCATTTGCCTTTTTAGTCACTGATTCACACTGTTGACTCATGTGCAATGTGTGGTCTACTAAGACTCCAGATCCTTTTTGCACATGCTAACTGTCAAGACAAGTCTCTCCCATCCTATATTGGTGTAAATGGATTTTCCTACCTAAATGCAGAACTTTACACTTGTCCCTATTGAACTTCATTTTATTCAGTTTAGCCCACTTCTTGAGCCTATCAATATCATCCTGTATTCTGATTCAGTTGTCGGTTGTGTTTGCTACCCCTTCCAGTATAGTATCATCTGCAAATTTAATAAGTATTCCCGCTAAACCCTCACCCAAATAATTTATAAATATATGTTGAACAACACAAGTCCCAGGACAGATCCCTGGGGAACTCCACTTGTCACTCTTCTCCAAGAGGATACTGAACCATTTACAAGTACCTTTTGGGTACAATCTGTCACCCAGTTATCGATCCACGTGACATAATTAGGATCCATACCCGTTTTACCAACTTGGCAACAAGAATATCAAAGTTTTCTATCACAGAGAGTCATTCCTTGCAACTGCCCAAAATGGTCCTTGAAATCCTGCTGTTGGGTGAGAGGGATATCACCCCAGAATAGGATTTGGGAGACATTTGGGGTAATTCTGGGAGGACAGGGAAGAGGGAGAAAATCATGCTCTTTTGCTAGAAAGAATCATTTTCATAGAAATGTTAGTCTGGATCATCATCATCATCATCATTATCACCATCATCAGATTTACTACCCACCTATCCCAGACAAACACGTTTTAATTCAGAAAAAAACTGGTTCTTTAAGGCTTTGGTGCCTTCTGTTCTTTCATGGCTTCTGAATTGCCTCTGGAAAAGCCGAAAATGGGTTAATACCAGGAGTGATTTGAATTAAGTACTCACAAGCACTCACATTGAATGCAGTCCACAAAATGCACAACAGCCCATAATGGTTAAATATCATGCAATAAATGGTATGTGGTTAATGACAATATGTAGTACAAAACTGTAATTATTGCGGCATGGTCACAGTTTAGTCTGATTTGCAATTATTGCAATTATTTCTGGTCATTTAAGATTACCTATAAAGTGCAATGAAATGAATACAGGATTGTTATATTGTATGCTAAAATTATAATGCTTTAGATGTTTTGCCATGTTAATGTCTCTACAATCATTCAGAATATAAGATAAATATCTATTTTTAATTTGAACAACAAATTATAAAAGGAACACAATGGGCTGAATTTTAACAATTGATGGACATTTCAACAGTATTTGAGTTGAGTCTGTGTCCCAGTTTTCTACTTCAGGCTGTAGGCGGTTGCTTACATAACTGAATGCTCTTCTATATATCATTTAAAAACTTTCCATGTAGAAAACAAGATATCTGATGTACTTTTCTAGTTTACCCATATCTAGGAAGGACCTCTTTGCCAGTTCAACCAGTCTCCTCTGCTATCAATTTCCTTTGCTAGAATTCTTTCTGAGTACTTTACATTCATCCTGACCACTGACCTGTTTAACTATCATGCAAATTAGGATGTTTCAATGATAGCTTATTCATTCCAACATTGCCAATCATTTCCCCACAATACTATTTGAAATAATCTCCTCAAAACATGAATCTACAGCTACAATTACAATTTGGAATAAATATTTTTTGCCCCTGCTCCCTGAAAACGTAAGTAGAGTGAGACACAGAAATTATGAAAGACAGTCATGCATTTCTGGAAATGATCTTGTTTTTGGAACAGAAGGTTGGGTTTATGTCTTTTGTCTCTTATACTGTTATTATTTTATCAATGCAGCCACAATCAGATAGTTAGAAGCAATGTGAAATACAGAAATTCTGTTTCAGACTACTTGATTTGAATCTTATGATGCAGATTCCAAAGTGTCTTGCTTAGCCATTTACTCCAAATGAACAGATATAACCTGGGTTATTTCAGTTTATTTGGTTATTTTGGAGTTAAACTGGTCTGTACCCTATTGCCTTTCAATGCAAGCTAGTTTACTGCCAGTCTTATGAGTAAATCCACACTGGCTCAAAGCTTAGGCTGGAAACCTTAGAGTGTCTTGTTTCTTTCCCATGTCCAAGCCACAGGAGTCATGACAAGAGGAACTGAGCAGCCACTATCTCCCTCCCATTCTTTTAATGTCAACAGCTCCCCAATCTCCCTTAACTGGTCACCCATGATTCAAGTGGATAGCCATGTTGGTCTGAAGTAGCACAACAAAATTTGAGTCCAATGGCAGCTTTAAGGACCAACAAAGATTTATTCAAGGCATGAGCTTTTGTGTGCATACATGCTTCATCTGACAATCGAACAGAGATCATTAAGAGTACAGATATAAGGAGAAAGTAAATTAGTAGCAAATTAGTAAACAGCATCACAATATCCTGGAGGCCATTCCACACATTGGCTAAAGTAGTGAGATGCCCACGGCATCTCCTAGCACTACAGTTTAAAGCGACAAACCGTTATTTTGCACGCCTCGACCTTCTCGCTACATCCATGCCGCCCATAGCGCTTTTAGCTTTCCTCACGTTTCCAGTCATGCTAGAGGCGAAAGCAAGGTGCTCTTATTTTGTGGCACTTCAGCCTGCCCTGTTCCATCAATCAAGTTGGAGAACCAATGAAACATAGAAATGTCCACAGACCTCCAAAATGCCCCTTTCCCTTTCATTGTTTTTAAAATCCAAAAATATATGTGGAGACAAACGTGCACATTCATTGAGCCATAGAGAACAGTCACATGGTGTTTTTAAAAAAAATTATCTTGAACAAAAAGAACTAAAAGCACGCCCACAGATCAACTAAATAAAGGCACTTGCATGCACACCTGGCTGCCATTGCTCTTTGCTGGCCTCTACCTGTTGCACGCTCATAGCTCTACGTTGTAATGGAGAATATCATTTTAGCCCTGGTCATTCAGATGCTCGTCCTTGCTGGACGTGTTCTTGCCACCTTATTGAAAATGATGACATATACCTTGGCTTTCCAAGAAAGGATGCTTCATAGAAGAGCACTCAGCATCCACTCCATGCAAAGGAACTCAAGGAGGGCTCGCATTGCAGCCAGGATGAGATGGCAAGCTCTTTCAGAGCTGCATTTCCCTAAGCAGGTCTAGGTGGACCAGAGAACTACTGACTGGTGGGATAATTTTGTCCTTTCCAACTGGAGTGATGAGCAATGGATCCTCAACTTCAGGATGTCCATGAAAATAGTGAACATGCTTCGTGGCCAGATGGAGTGCCAGCAAACCTGCATGAGGAGCCCCACTTCTGAGAAGTGTGTCACAGCTGCCTTGTGGTACCTTGCCATCCCTCTGTACTTACAGAATGTATCGCAGCAGTTTGGCTTAGGGATTTCCACCAGTGGTGAGATCGTGATGGAGTTCTGCTTGGCAATGGAGGCAGAGCTCTACAGCAGCGTTCCCCAACCCCCGGCTAAGGACCGGTACCGGTCCATGGATCAGTCGGTACCGGGCCTTGGCTCCTCCTTGTACGCCTCCCTGGCTACTGCCTCGGGGGCTGCCCTGCCACTCTGTTGCCAGCTCACCTTTGGTGTTCTCCAGCAGCCGCCATGGCTGTGGCTCCCTCTCGGCGTGGCACTGTGCAGCTGCTACAGGCAGCACCCCCCCTCCCAGCGGGTGGCAAGAAGTCAGGGGCGCCAGTGGGAAAGCAAGTGGAGCAGTGGCTCAGGCAGCAGCAGCGATGTCCTTTGGCAAAAGACAACCCCCCCCCCAGGGCCTCAGTAAAATTGTCAAGCATGGTGATAAAAAGGATGGGGACCACTGCTCTACAGCAAGGTGGTGTGCCTTGAAGACCAGCTAGGAGAGGTAGGTAGCACTTTCACCCTTTTAAATTGATCCCCCTTTTTTCCCCATGTTATTCCCATAGCAACAAATACTCGACCCTCCCCCCTCTTTTTTTCTCATCACTCTTTCTTCCCTCTTCCCACTGCAGAGTATGGATGATTTTGGGAGGCTTGGTTTCCTGCACTGCTTTGCTGCTGCAGATGGGACCCACATACCCATAAGAGCTCGGGGGGTGGGGCAGAATAAAGGAGTTTGGCAACAGAAAGGACTTTTGCTCAATTCTTCTCCACGGTACAGTGGACTATTCTGGACAGTTCATTGTTGCTGAGGTGGGCTGGAGTGGAAGGAGGCATGATACCCTTGTCTTCTGGGAGTCACACCTGAGGTCAACCATGGATGAAGGGGTCTTTGTTCCTGGAAACCCAACCATGACCATAGAAAGGGTTCAGGTACCACTGCTGATTCTAGGGGACACGGCATGTCCATTGTGCAAATGGCTTATGACTCCTTACTAGTGCCCACAGACCAATGTGCAAAGTTACTATGGTGGAGTGTGCCTTTGGATGTCTGGAGGGACAGTTTAGGTATCTTATGTCCGGGGTACATGTACATTTAGATAATGTCACTCCCCTCATCATTGCCTGTGTGATCCTACATTATATCTGTAAAGAGAAAGGTCACGACATTCCCTTTCCAGTGTCGGAGCCAGAACCAGTGGTCTTGCAGGAAGATGAACCCATGTCAAAGAGGAGAAAGAACAGGATCTATGATGAGGGTTGCAGGGTCTGAGATGCCATAGGCACTTACCTCTATAGGCACGGGGGAAAGTTTTGAGTCCTGTAACTCCCTTTGGTTTGTGAAAGTTTAATAAAGTTTACTATTTCGTTTCAAATGTCTGGTCTCTATGCTTTTGACATGCGAGTGAGGGAACAGTGCTGTCTTTTCACACACCATCTCACTGGCCGCAAGCCCCCTTTAAACGTTAATATTCTCTGATCTGACTGCACAGTGGGGCTTCCAGTAGTGGGCAGAACTGTGGGATTTAAAAAATGGCTTGTCTTGTCCCTACTGCATTTCTCTTCCCAATACAGACTAAAGAGGTCTACCTGGCATAACCAAGGGGGTGGCTTTTTTGGGAGAGGGAGGAAAACCCGCTGTGGGAAATGGCTAATTGCCACCAGTCCATTTTGTCCCTTTTAAAAGGAGGCTTCTGGTGGCAGGAAGTTTCTGGGGCTTGTAAAATGGCTGCCAGCTGAACAGGAAAGGACGGCGCCCCCTGTCTCATGCCTCGAGTTCCCCCGTGGGCAATCCCATTGGCAGAGCAATTGGGTACTTTTAAAATTTTAGGGGAGGAATGAATTAACATTTCTTTGCCAAACACATGTCATTTTGCAAGATGCCTCTGCCGAGGAAGGGTGCCTTTTGGCAGAAGGCTGAGCTGGAGGCACTCCTAGAGCTGCTGAGGGCATCCAAGAGCTTGCCAAAGCTCATGACAGGCACCCACAGCCTCACCAAGGGCACCGATATGGTCCTCACCAATGGGGGCGAGAGGGTATGTGCGCACCTGGGAACAGGTGCGCACAAAGTCCAAGCACATAAAGCTGGTCTTCTTGAAAAGCTTGGAGCAGAGGGGAGGGAGCCTAGGGAGAGTGGGCGCACCCCATTTAATGCCCAAATAATGGAGATCTGGGAGGCAACTGAGAAGCCCCCACTGGATCAGTGCAGGCATATGGGTAAGTTTTTGCTGGCTTTTACTAAGTAACAAAATATGTTATGATCCATACCCCACCCCCACCAAGTCTGGTTGCTGTAAGCGATCTGGTGCCTGGGGAGAGCTGCAGCCTTGACCTGGACTCCCACCTTTTCAGGGCTGGCAGGGTTTGAGAGGGGTGCGGGGATGCAAGGGGGAAATAGGACATTATAAGCAGCAAAGTAATACCCTTATAGAGTTATAATTTTATCTGGTAAACAGCTGTCACCCGATGACAGTCCATTTAAGGTTGTTTTTAAGATGCTGTGTCCTCTTCCGAGTCCCTTAATGAAATAACAATGCAAGTCCTGAGTCCCACCCCTTTAGGGCAAGAAATAACACACACCACATGATGATTTCAGTTTATTAAGGTGCTGGCAGCAGACCCAGTCCCTTGCTAATGCCTTCCTTCTTTCCCCTCATCAGCTGCCCTGTCTCCAGTGAAACTGGGCTCTCAGCCCCCCGCCTCTCAGTTAAGCCAGGCTTCTCATGGGGGAGATGTGGAGGAGGGAATGGAAGAGGAGCCGTCCACCTCTACCAGGGCGACATGTGAGAGAAGGCTCCCTTCCTTATAATTTGTGTCCTGATACAGGGCTGCATGGCAATCCAAAAGTTATATTCAACATAGTCCTGACTGCAACTTTCTCAAACCCTTTTTCAGTAGAGACAGTCCTCGCTCAGTTGAGGGAGCTGGCAGGAGCAATGGAGGCGCAAGAGGAGCAGTGCGACAAATCCTGTAATCTTGCAGGGAGTACTGTGTGTGCCCCCCCTCACCTTACAGTTGCAACCCCTTTTAGGTGGCCATGCTCCTCTTACTGCATAGTCACAAAGCTAGAAGAGAGAATGGATGCTGTTGATGGCTGGAGGAAGAGGGCTGGCAACAGCTTTCGTAGAATTTCTGCCTGCTCCAGGAGCCTTTGGCCAACATTGGTCAGCAGGGGGACACGCCTCTGTCTCCTGGACCTCTGTCCTGTGTTGACAGGGCCTCTCTCTGGACCTTTTCCTCTGAGGCCTTCTGCTGTACAGGAACCTCCTCCTCCTCTCCCTCCTCCTCCTCCTCAGACTGTTCTTCTGGGAAGTCAAAAAACAGCACACAAAGTCAAATTGTTGTGTTGCAAGACCATCTCCACAACCCCCCCCCCCCCAACAGAAATCCTTTGCAACCTCTCTGCAAAGGTATTTCCCTCTTCCCTTTATACATATCACAGTAAAACAGCAATTGACCCCTGATGAACAGGCATGAGGTTCTCTGTGCAGCTCACCTGCTGGTATCTCCCTTGCCACTCAGGATATCAACTTCCCTGGAGCCCATGGCTGGTCTTGAATGAAACTGGGGATGTATTCTGTGGGGATTAAAAAATGTTTTTTCAGCACCAAAACAGGATGGTGAAAAAGGGTCTATCAAACTCACCATTCCAGATGGCAAGCCTTGTTCCTGTGTTGTCAGGTCCTTCTGTACAAATGAGAAAACACACACCAAACATTCTCCCTTCAAAAAACAATAGAGAACTACACACCTGTGTAGAACCACCGGAGTCACTGTCCCTGTCTTCCCCCACAGAAAGGCATAACACCAATATCATTCAGGCAAGATCTCCCCCCCCCCTCATTTCTGCAGATGGTCATGGCTCATGGAGCTGTGTCTGTATGGGAAAATAGAAACAAGATCTCAAGCAGGCAGAAACTGTACTCCTCTCAAAACAATTCCAAAAGGACAGGCCCTTTGCAAACTTTTGAAAGAGCATCTTGGCAAGCATGCCAAGCACCCTTGGAGCAACGAATAAGCATTGAAACGTATGCTATCTGTCAATGTTTAAAGAAAAAACTCACCAAGCTGCCCAGAGATGCAAGCTTACCTGATGTGAGGGGTGTTGGGTGGAAGATGCTTTCTTCCTCTCCTGGTATGATGGCCAGAAGGTCCAGGATGACCAGGTCCAACCCACGTCGCTGTGGCTGAGAACGCGGTTGAAGCCTTCCAGAAGAGGGTCCCTCCTCTGGATCCTGCAGCTGTGACTGAGCAGGTTGTGAAGGAGCCTTCTGCCTCACCATCTTCCCACCTGCTTTGGCCTCCTGTCACCATCTCCCTCCCCACAAATTGCACAATGCATCTCAAAATAAGGGCAAGTGACTCGAGCAGCACAAGACTGCTTGTTGTGCGCGATGCACCAATTGTATTTGGCATGCATCATTTGGACCGGCACTCCAGGCCACTTGTCTGGTGGCCAAGGGCTCACATCCACATAGCCACCTCTTCAAATACCTCCCTGTTTCGGTGGGAGGATTTAAAGGCATCCTGGATCCTCTCCTCCGAGAATATGACCATAAGGTCGCAGATCTCCACATCCCTCCAAGTGGGTCCACTGCCAGTGCCCAGGACAGAAGAGGACTGCAAGGTGGGATCCATTTTCCTCTGGTTGCAATAGTCAGAAAATGGAGGTTCAGAGGAAGGTCCAACCTTACAAACCTTCTTCCCACCTAAGAAGGGAAGCTGGAGTTGTAAGTTCCTGATTTGATGACAGTCAAGAGGGGAGGCTATGATTGAACTTCTGTAGTCACGAGTTGCATTCAAAACATCATGGGAGCATTTTCTTTGTCCTCAAGACACGCGGCCACCTCCAGCATGCTTGCTGGCGCATGTGCACGTATGCATTTACACGTGTATCCATGTTTTAATTTTTTAAAGTTGGAACACGTGAGTCAAATTTTAAGATCAAAGTACATTGATGGGTTTTTCCTCTTTTTTAGATTTCAGCAGGAGGCAAAACACTGCAGTGTTCGTGAGGCAGGGAGTTCTGCCATGAACAGCGAGGAGGTCTTAAAACCAGAATGGGTCTGTCACCTAATCAGGGTCCCGGTGGTGTTCCAAAGACATTTGGGGACTACTACTTCAAGCAGCATTCCACTGTCCCTGGCAGATGTTCTTTTTCCTCAAACCATGTGGACACCTACATATGCATTTACACATGTGTCCATGTTTGAGAAAATGTTGATACGAAAACTGAAAGTGCAGGGCACTATGAATACCAAAGCCATGGAGACAAAAAAAAAAGGCTCTTTGACGTTATGAGGCTCACATGTGCGGTTCTAAAGACAGTGGGGACAGTGCTTTCTGTGACTGTAAGGCACTTCTTTATTGGTTGACTAGATCCCTTCATTTGCCTGGGCAAGCCACATGTTCGCTTCTTTGTTGCTCCAGGCTTTTCAACTTTTTTTTTAAAGGGCAATCCTGTCTCCTGGAAGCTGGGAAATTCTTCTACTGCTATTTTAAAAACACACCTATCTTTTGCTGGTGTGCTGCTGATTCCTTGCAGCTGGTGCTCCAAAAGAAGGAATGTGGCCGGAGTACTGCAGGGAGTTTGTGGTTTGTGTATGACGTCATGTGGAGTGCCAAAAATGTAGCATCTTCAAAAGGTAAGTACTACACTACTTTACAGTTGTGTGGAATGGCCCTAAATATGCAATATGGTAATAGCTTGCTAGAAAAGCAAATCAGTCCTTTTCATTAACAAAAACATTGGGGGAATAAAGGTTAGTGATTAATGGCAGACACTTTCCCAGTTGTGAAAAGAAGTAATTAAAAGAGACTTGTTGCTAGCCCCATTCATCTCCACCCAAACATGGAGGAATCCCTATAAGTGACAAGCTGTGCTGAGTTTGTCATCCTGTCCTGAGACCAGAGACAGATACCCAGAGAAAACCTGTGGGAAGACAAGCCCCAAAAGGACAATAACAGAACACCACTAGTAGTTACATATAGCTCTCAACTCAAAACAGTTCAGTTCATCATCAGTAACTTACAGCCTCTACTGTATTCACAGTTAGGATTTAAATAGCACTTTACATGAGTCCCAATAGTGTCAAGCAGGTACAAAAAAAAGTTGAGAGGAGAAGCTACTTAATAATTTGAAATCCTATCAAAGATACATAGGGGCTTTTCGCACGCCTTCAAAATCGCACAATGGTTGCCAATTGAAAACGTTACTGATTTGCCATTATGCACAACGTCATTGACAATCTGCCACACACCTGAAACCAATCCGCAAAAAGCGCTTCCTTGTAGCGCTTTCAGGGAAATCCCCAAAAGTGGATTCACCCTCTGGAAAGCGCTACACTCCTGCAACCAATCTGCAACACTAGCGGGAAAGTTCTGTGCGTTACCATTGTTGTGGTTTCTACAAAGTCCCTCCCCCTGGCTCTCTCCTCTGATCTTCCGGCGAAGCGATCGCCATTTTTTTTTCTCCGAGCGAGCGAAGTTCAACCCACCAGCAAGCCTGTTTAGAGGCTTCCCCGGCTTCAGTCCCTCCCCAGAGCTGTTTAGTCACTAAGCACAAACAACAGAGAAGCCCGTTTGCTGATGTATTTTCCCTTTATTTTTTACACTGTTTTCGGCTGAAAATCGGGCCCGTGAGGGGGGGGGATTTTTTTTTTCACTTGGGGGGAGCGTGGCAACGATGAAACGACAGCTCAAACACACCTGCCAGCTGATGGGTCTCTCCGTTGCAACGAATCAACACATATTCGTTGCAATGGGTGTTTTTTTTTTTTTTAAACCTTTCTTAAAGGGAAAGGGGCTGTTTGGGAGCATGCTAACGGTTGCCCATTGGCTGCTTGACGGCCAGGGGCGGGACGAGCTCGGCAATAGCGCTTCCTTTCTAGCGATTTTTGCTGAGATCGGAAGCTTGTGGGAAACTATAGAAACGCAACTGGATTTCACTACAAAGTCAGGTATGCATAATGACGAATTCCACTATTTTAAATGGCGATTTTTCGTTCAGCAAACAATTTGCTACAAGGATCCCGGTGCGGAAAGCCCCTTAATATTTATTCCATTATATCTAAAATGATGCAGCTTTCTGAAAATGTAAATGTCAAATGGTTGTTATTTTTAAAGTCATGTTTATGGGCATGACTGCCCATAATGTGGATAAGGCTGTCCAAATGTGGATAAGGCTGTCAATACTTGCTACTTGAAGCCCTTGACATCATAAATAGAATAGTCAACCAGATAGTGGCCGGAGATCTCTTAGGATTACAACTGATCTCCAGGCAACAAGGATCAGTTCACCCGAAGAAAATGTTCACTTTGGAAGGTGAATTCTATGGCACTGAAATTCCATGCCTCACCCAATGCAGCCCACCTCGGGCTCCACCCCCACCCCCCAGATTTCCAGGTATTTCCCAGCCTTGAACTGGCAACCCTATAGATATCATAGAATCATAGAATCATAGAGTTGGAAGGGGCCATACAGGCCATCTAGTCCAACCCCCTGCTCAACGCAGGATATAACTGACTGCAATTCCAAGCAGAGTTTCACAAGAATAAATGCAATGGTTTCAGTGGGCTTAGACGGGAGCTACTCCATTCTGGATTGTAGAAGAAGAGTTGGTTTTTATATGCCGCTTTTCTCTACCAGAAGGAGTCACAAAGTAGCTTCAATCACCTTCTCTTTCCTCTCCCCACAATAGACACCTGTGAGGTAGGTGAGGCTGAGTTCCTCAGGGCCTGCAAAAGGGAGCTCCTCCACCAGGATTTTGGTTGAGGTCGACCTGTGCCATCACTTCCCGAGGGCCCTTTTTGTGAGCCTCCCTTCTATGGCACCCATCATAATTCTGCCCAACCCACTGGGCTATCTGTATGAGTTAATCTAATGTTCCCCACATTTTTCTACATGTTCCATGTTGCTTGTTGTTTCACTTAATTCATTATTCTTCCTGTTTCATGTGAACCGCCCTGATAGATAGATAAATAGATAGATAAATAAATAGATAAATAAAATATTACTTCTCCATCAAAACAGCTTTATCAGTGCTGTAGCGAGCCCAAGGTAACCCACCCAGCTGGCTGCATGTGGGAGAGCATGCTAGATTAGAAGTCAACCCGCTAACCACTGCACCAAATTGTACCATTACTCTTATAAAATTTAGCAACAGGTCCTTAAAAGTAAGAGAAAAAAATCATGCCTAACTATATTTACTTCCCCTGAAAAGTTACACAAAGTTTTGAAAGTCAAAACAGACCTAATATTATTTTACTGACAATGAAATGATTCATTGTGAAACAAGGAATAAAGTTTTAAATCAAGTGCCTTTTCCTTGAGCTCACACTGCTCTGGTCTCCCAGAAGGAAACTTATCATTATAACGAGAGAACCAGCACTCTCGCTTGTTCCTGCCTTTACCTTGTGCAAGAGGCTTCTCATGATATGGAGGAGGAATATGATAGATTTTGAATTTGCCAGGATAAATGTCAAAGCAGTGTCCTCTTTTTTATATCACTGTTCTGTATCTTTGCCAACACAGAGAAGTACACCACCTTTTTATACTCTTTTAAATGTTTAATGACGGCAGCATACAATACAGTGGATATAAAAGCTTTCTGCTCAGATTTCATTTTATGGGATAAAAATGGTCTTTTGTTTATGAGAAACAATATGTTTTTTTCAATGAGACACAATCTTTTCATTTAACTTAAGCACTTTTCAAAAAAGTATTTCCTTACTCAGATTAAACACCCACACTGCTAAATAATAAAATGGGACTATCCTCCTAGATGATTCAGACAGAATTTTCATTATTTAACTGGGAACAAAAAGTTTAAAATGCATTGATGTGTGTGACTCCTTTCTTTTCCTGTTTCTACCCAGTGCAGTCAAACTTAGCAGGCTGCATATCTGCTAGTATTTTGACAGATATATGGACACTTCCAGTTACTCAAAATGGTTTTGACTGGAGTACTCTTGTCTAGTACTGCAGCTATATTTTTGTACTTCCACACATGATCCACATCTATCAGACGAGCACCATGGAAATTATGCTAGTGGTGCAATCCTATACAGAGTTACTCTGGTTTAAGCTTTTTGATTCCAATGGACTTAAACACAGAATTCTAATGTAGGTGAAGTTGGTCTAACATACAGAGTCTCATTCAGAAGACCATTTAGTTAGCATTTACTTAAGATTTACTCAGCTAATAGAGCAGGCTAAGAGAATGACACACTCAATTAAGAACCTACATTAGTGAATAATGACAACAAAGAAAGGTCTCTTTGTAGACCTTTGAGCTGAGAGAATGAAAAGAGAAGTTTATTTAATGTATTCCTGAATAGCCCAACTCAGCAAAATGGGATGGGTATATCTGGCCTGCAGCTACCACTGACTTGTGTCCCTCTTACATATTTCCACATAAGATTAGGGAGAAAAATATAACATTATGTTAAGTATTTTCCCATTCCATCTCCAAGTTAATAGCAGCTGTTCACCCAGTTGGAGAGGGAGGATTATATCACAGCTATCTAAAAAAATAATAACCAAGGAGTCAGGGTAGAAGATGTTTACTTAGGATTCTTCACTGTTCAGCCAATAACTGAGGGAAGATTTTTCCTTGCTTGGAAAAGATGGATGATTCAGCTTGCAAAATGGAAAAGGGAAAGCACAAACAGCAGGGAAATAGGAAGGAAAGCAGCATGGAGGACTAATACCTACAATCAGGAGAACATAAGGGCAGGAATAAAAAACCACTGGGATTGGCAGCTGAGAACATGGATGTTTTAATATGAGTTCCAGTTAGGTAGATTATAACGCATCAGCCTTTGGAACAAATATGTGTGTGTGTGTGTGTGTGTGTGTGTGTGTAGATATAAATGCATATATAACTGGATAATGTCCTTAGCTTCTTTTGAAATGTAACTAAAATTACAACATTTGTGAAAAGGAAACATAGTATTTTAAAGAATTGTCCCATGATGGAAACCCTTGTCATTTTTATTTTAACATTTTTATTTTAACAATTTAGAATTTGGGCCTAGGGAGCAAAAGGTTACAGTTGGTAAAGAAGCAGGCATATTGACATTAAGGCCAAATGCGGCCTGGGTCCTATTTACTTGCGAGACCGCTTGGTTGCTTATGCGCCCCACAGAGCTCTTCACTCTGCGGGTAAGAATCTACTAGCTGTCCCGGGCCCCCGGAATGTTTGCCTGGCCTCAACCCGGGGCAGGGCCTTTTCAGTCATGGCCTCAACCTGGTGGAATGAGCTCCCTGAGGAGCTGAGGGCCCTGCTGGAATTGTCAACTTTTTGCAGGTCCTGCAAGACGGAGCTCTTCCACCAGACATATGGTTAAGGCCTGGTGCTTCTATCAATGCCTTTAGATCTAGCTTCTCACTCCCAGAGGGGAAATGCTTGGCCCATCGGCTGAAGGGGGGGGGGGGGAAGCTTCAGTCCTAGACCCATCCCAGTCAGGTTTCCAGCCTGACCATTGGGTCAAAACAGTGCTAGTCCCCCTAATGGATGACCTCCACCACCAGCTGGACCAGGGCAGGTCAAGTGTGTTACTTGATCTCACAACAGTGTTTGACATAGTTGACCATGATCTTCCAACTTGCCACCTCACCAGTTCCAGATTAGGAGGGTCATCCCTCCCATGGCTGATCTCCTTCCTCTTGGGTCACAGACAGAGGGTAGCAATTGGAGAGAAACAATCGAGCTGCTTCCAACTCACTTGGGGAGTTCCACAGGGAGTGATCACTCTCCAATCATATTCAAAATCTTTATATACCCTCTTGTCCAGATGGTGTGGAAGCTTGGCCTTGGATGCCATCAAAATGCAGATGACACTCAGCTCTTCCTCCTAATGCATGGCCACCTGGACTCACCCCCAGAATCTTTAGCTAGATGTTTGGAAGCAGTGACAGGATGGCTCAAGCAGAGTCATCTGAAGATCAACCCTTCAAAGACAGCCTTCCTATGGCTGGGCAGGAAAGCTCCATATGAGGAAGCGTGATTGCCCAACCTGGATGAGGTGTGACTGTCAGTGGCTCACTCCAACAGGTACCCAGGTGTGATCCTGGATGTCTCCCTCTCTATGGAGGCACAGATCACAAGAATAGTGCAGCTAGTGTTCTGCCATCTGTGCCGAGCCAAACTACTAGCACCTTACTTGGCCCAGAACACCTATCCACAGTGATCCATGCACTGGTCACTTCTAGAGTGGATTTCTGTAACTTGCTTTATGCAGGCCTGCCCTTATCCCTGATCTGGAAACTACAACTGTTCCAGAATGCACCTCAAAGAACACTACTACTACCCAGAATCTTAGTTGATGTTTGGAGACTATTTAGAACTCATGATAGAAAGTGAGCTCTGGGTTGGGGGTATTTTCTTACACTTTTTATAGCTAGCAGCATTGCTATTTTCTACACTGAGACTGGGCATATCAAGAGTTGTTTGACGGTCATCAGAGCAGTAGATGGCATATTGCTGGCTTTGGACTCTTTTGAACATAAATATTGATTATTTTCAATAGAGCATTATTGCAAGAAGACTGAAATAGAAGTTGCTTTTTATAGTTTTGTGGAAGCAAGAATGATTTGAAATGTTTGAACTCAGTAATGATAAAAAGTAAAATATTCATGCGTCCCACATAAAGCTTTAAAGAATATTAACAACCATAAAATGTCCTTTCAAAAATGGTGTAGGCTAATGATCAATAACCAACTCACCCACCCAGATGTTTCAGCTTTGTCAGCTAATTTCTTTGTTGATAAAATATTAATGGCAGTGAGAAATTTTCTCCAAAACATACTAATTGCATATACAGTGTCTCAGACTGAAAGGAATGTTCTTTAACTGTAGAGGATATTTGTTGGACACCAAGGAGTGTAATGCTCTCTTAACTAGATGTTTACTGAGAGACAGGCTTCCTGGACATTTACTGGGAGGTAATTTTCATTACTGTGATTCAATTTAATCATACAATACCATGGAATCAATTTCACACTGGCTAACATAGACAGGTCAATTTGGACAAGTATATCCTTCAATCTGTTTTAAATTTTCACTTTAGCTGCCAGGGGCTTTATACCATGGAAACATGCATGAAAATCTCAGAAGATTATATAAGAAATTCAGTTTTTCATTACCAAGTAGCCTTTTTCATAAACGATTGGAATATTTTTTCCTTAGGCTGTCTCTCAACTAAAGCCAACATTAAAGATGGGGAAATGGACAACTTTCAGTATTGGAAATATTCCAGTTTCAGCTCTGAGAAGTTCCGTTGGTATATTCTGAGCACTGATTTAAGATTTATGTTTTCTTGGATTTGTAATTCTTATGAGCTACAATGTCCCCCAAGTTTTTGCTTCTAATATCTCAAGAAAGGAAAAACTCTTTCTTTCTTTCTTTCTTTCTTTCTTTCTTTCTTTCTTTCTTTCTTTCTTTCTTTCTCTCTCCCTCCCTCCCTCCCTCCCTCCCTCCCTCCCTCTCTCTCTCCCCCCCCCACCCAAGGAGTTTAAACTAGTAAACATGGGTCCATTCTAAAACAATTTCAATTTGTTTGCTTGCATGTTTGCCCTGCTCATCCTGGCTTCTAGAAATCTAGGGTGTGGGAATGTTGTCTTAGACTCTTCTGAGTTCCAGGAGATGCAAATACTCTGCCTTGTGTCAGGATCAGCTCCTGTTCTCTGCCATGATCTCTGTCTGATGAACCTGTGTGACTCCATCTTGCCTGTTGCATATTTTGCTTTGTCCTTGTGACCCATGTCTTCTCACTGTTCCCATGTAACCACGTTTTGTAGTTGTCTCCTTTGATTTGCCTGCTTTGATCCCTGTCTGCTCACACTGTATATTTCCCCCCTCATTGTGAAACATTGTTACAAGGATTCTGCGGTTCCTGCGAAAGGCTTATCAGCTAGCCGGCAGCGCCGGCTTGACCAAGGCCGCGCAAATTTCAACACCTCTGGCAGGAAGCCTGGGATGGCACCTGGGAGAGGGGGCACCCCCTCCTATGGGAACACTCAAGTTTTGGGCGGGAGAATTGTATTGATAAGTGCTGGTTGTTCCTGTGTTGTGCAGATTTGACTTCTAAAGTTATAGTGACTAGACCTAACTTCCATTAAAGCTTTCTTTCCATAGAAGTTTTGTTGTGAGTTTTGTCAGCACTTGACAGTAAGTCAAATCTCACAATGCCTTTCTCTTTGCAAGATGGCCGTGCAAGACGATGGCACCCTTTTAAGCGACTACGAGGACGAGGAGGACCTGGCTGCGAGCGACACCGAGGATGATCTCGGGGCGCTGGGCTCTCTCAACCTAGGAGGCACGTTGACCCAAGGTGGTGCTACTCTGACCCCCTTGAGTACCCGGACCAAGACCACCTCCCAGGTGCTGATACAGTCTGGGATGTCGAAGGCGCTGGGCAGCTTCAGCCCGGCTCCCCAATTCTTCCTGGAGAAGCATGTCACTGAACGACGCAGGCTGTCCAAATACGACCAGCCAACGGGACAGGAGTATTGGCCCGAAGTGCTGCCGAAAGGGGTTCCAGATCACGGGAACATGGCGGCGCTCAAAGTCATGGACCTCAGGGACCAGATGAGCCGAGTGGGAGACTGGCTGCATTCGGTGACCGGTGAATTTGGACCAGAGTCCCGGAGAGTGGCACGCCGTCTTCTCCAAGAGTTGCAGGCAGCCTCCCCCAGGCCAGGAGGGAGACTGCTTATTGCCCTTCCAGCTCCACCGACCCACGGAGCGCAAGCCCAGGCGATGGGCGCAATGGGGACGGGAGCCGGAGCCAGGACAGGAGGGGCTGGGAAAGCCGTGGATTCTTCATCCTCAGAAGAGGAGGAGCAGCAAGGCGCTGACCTGTGGGCTGGCACAGAAGGGGGACAGCAAGGTCCCCGTCCGGGTGAGCAAGGAGCAGGAGCCGGGGACGGTGACCAGGGCCAAGGAGCTGGCCAAGGAGCTGGCCAAGGAGCGGGAGCCGGGGACAGCACCAGACGGGCAAGAAGACGATGGGGTACTCGCCCCCGACCCCGTGTGCCTGATTGTGACTGGATGGACGCCCAGGGGGGCAGGTTGCCCCCACAGCTGAGGGGAGCGGAGATCAGACGACTCTACCGTTTCAAGACTCGATTCACCGGAGACCCCGAAACCTTCCCGGGATTTCTCGTCCATCTGCAGGCATACATGATGGACGTGGGATTCATGTTCCAAGACGACGCAGAGCATATCCGGTTCTTGGGCGACTGCATGGATGGCGAGGCGGCCAAGTGGTTTATCGATTTGTATCGGTACAACCCCACAGCAGTGCAGAGCTACGACCATTTCATGCGAGCCATGAGAGAGATGTTCGTGGTCCCGTTTGAGCGTGTGATGGCAGAAAATCAGCTGAAGTCAATCAAGCAGGGACCAAAGTCGGTGGCCCAGTACTCCAGGGAATTCCAGAAGTTGGCCGCTTCGGTACCCAGCTGGACTGAACCCCAGTGGGTGCACGCCTTCTGTGAGGGGCTGAACGAAAGCCTGGCCTGCAAGTGCCTGCACCTAGATGACCAAAAAACGGTGATGGGGTGGGTCCGCCTGGCCAGGGAAGTGGAGCAGCGTCTGAGAGTGGCAGCAGAATTAGGGGGAGGCAAGAATAGGCCCCCCCAGAAGACCTCCACCCCCAAGAAACCTCCGGTGGCCAAGTCTTCGAGAGTGGACGTGGCGGAGTGGGCTAGGCACCGAGAGAAGGGGTTGTGCCTGGGCTATGGCCAGTCAGGCCACTTACTCGCCCAGTGCCCCTCCAAGAGGCCACTGCCGGCAGCGGGGAGCAAGGCAACCAGCGAACCCACCACATCTACTGGGACAGCAGCTACTGGCACTGCGAAACGGAAGAGGACCACCAAGAAGACCGTGCATTCTCTGCTTGCCCTGTTGAGCGGCACTGTGGCTGTTCCCAGTTCTAGTGACGGTGGTATGGGTGAAGAACCCAGCTCCAGAGAGCAGTTGGGAAACGAAGGTGACCTGCTGTGAGGAAGCCCCTCCAGCAGGTCCCCGGCAGGGGCAAATGTTTGGTGAGTGCTCCCCCTTTTGTTTTTCTTCCCATGACTTTGACTGAACCCAAATCGGGGAAGCAGTTGGGAGTATGGTGCATAGTGGATTCCGGGTGCACTAAGACTTTGATCAATCCCCCGCTTGCTGAGACTCTGGGGGTCGGGAAGGTGCCTCTGGCAAAGCCCCTCCGCATTGCTCAGTTAGATGGGAAATGTGCCCTGGGGGGAGAAGCAACGAGCAAGACGCTTCTCTTAGAAATGGACGTGGCAGATGGAACTGAAGATGGCGCCATAAAAAAAAGCTGGACTTCTGTTCAGCTCTTAAGCCATGCCGAGGGTCAGGAGCTTCTGCACCTGGCTGACCTGAGCAGATACGCAAATCTGCTCACCGGTCGCCCTAGGAACCGGGAACGGCATCCTGAGGGTCCTACAGATCTGTGGGGAGATAGGAAGACCTCCCTGGATTAATAGTGGCTCGTGCTCAAGGTCACGATGGCGTCTTTGTCGCAAACAACTTTACAAGCTTGAAACGACCAGCTGACCTTACATTCTTCCCAGACCATCATTTACCAGATCGACAGGAGCAGAAGCTGACAGAAGCTGGAATCTGCAACAGTAAGAATTGAAAGCTTTCTGGCTTTTCTCTCTCTTCTCCCACAAGCTCTTCCCTCCCCCCCCCCTCAACCAATTCACAAGCGAATTCCTTCTTTCGCCGAGTGAGAGACTCCCAGCTAACTATACCCATTAACCAAACAAAGAGAGTGCTTTGAAGATTTATTGGTGAAAGTTCAGTGGGGGAATTTGACTTGATACGGAGATCGACAAACTGATAATTTGGGATCGCTCGTGCTCCCGCGAGACCTCACGAGACTTTCTGTTTATAGTTTGTGACTGCCTAGAACTATGGAAGAATTAACTAAGGCACAGCTTTTCCATTTGTTATGCAAAGGAAACTCAGAGATACTGAAAGCAGTCAATAAGCTGGAAAAGGAAATTCGTGGGACTAAGGGGGAGCTTTTGGATGGAGCCCAAGGTCCGGAGAGACCAGCTGATGACGTAGCTCAGCTAACAGTAAATCAAGTGAAACTTCAATGTCTGGAAGTTAATCAACTGGAGGGAGAGAGTGCCAGAGATGTAAAAACCCAAAGTACCTTTAAAGAACCTGGGAAAACAGATTCACGGAAGGAAAGTACCGAAAACCTGGAAGTCTATTCAGAGCAGGAAATGACTTGGATCAGCAAAATAAAAAGAGTCTATTCAAAAGCGACAGCAACTAGGAAGCTATCAGGAGATATTTCTGTGTGACCAGAGGAAGAGATCCAGATTGACAAAGGATTCAGAGCCCCCTCAAAGGCGATTACAAGCAAGAATCAAGTAAGAGATTTCTTTGGCCCTGACAGAAGGACAATCAGAAATACTCTACTATGGAAAAAAACACAATTTCATTTTCTGCGACCACCTGAAAGATGAGCTGAACAATGGAGTATTCTCTTGGCTTCCTGTGGGAAAAATAGCAGTAGTAACCTTTAGGACAGGTTCAATATATGAAGGGAACTGACTTTATATCATTTAAGACAATAATAGAATATATCCTTATAATAGATTATACCCTCCTATGTATCAACAACTACTTTGTTAAGAAAGTAATAACTCCTAGATCAGGATTAATATGCGATGGGAATTGAATATGTATGTTAATATGTATGCTAAAAGAGGATGACAAACCATATTTTATAGGCATTAACAAGACAGTAGTAATTCTTGGGTCAGGGACAATTTATGAAGGAGACTGACCTAATATCACTTAAGATAATAACAGAATGTATTCCTATAACAGATCATACTCTCATATGTATTAACAATCGGCTAAGAAAAATGGTAAAAACTTCTAGATTAGGAATAATATGTGATGGGAACTAAATATCTATGTTAAAAGAGATGGCAAACCATATCAACTGGTTGCTTTTTCTTTACAACTTCTCTGTAAATGCTTTATATAATAATAAACAATAAAATTATTATAATAAAAAATAAAAAATAAAAATAAATTAAAAAAAAAGAAATGGACGTGGCAGAACACTGGGGGGAAATACAGCCCGTGGTGGCTCCCAGCTCTGCCTTCCCTTGTGTCCTGGGGTTAGATTGGCTGTGCAAACATGACCCTATGGTGAGCTGGAAGAAGGGCACGGTCAGTTTTCAAGACCCGGGGTATAGGACGCACTGGTGGGCCAAGCCTTGTGAATCCCTGCCCAGCGCCTTCCCTGTGTTGGCGGCCGTGGCTGATGCCGGGGAAGGGGCTTGCCCAGGGAGTATTCGGAGTTCTGAGATGTTTTCATGGAGACGGAATGTGACCAGCTGCCCCCTCCACCGCAAAACCGATTGCACGATTGAACTGAAACCCGGGGAGCCGCTACCAAAGGCCAAACTTTATTCTATGAGCCCCCGGGAGATGCAGGAGCTGAGAGCTTTTTTGGACAAGAACCTAGCCCGTGGATTTAACCGCCCGGCCACCTCCCCCTTGGCAGCACCCGTCCTCTTTGTGAAAAAGGACAGATCTCTACATCTCTGTACCGACTATAGGGGTCTGAATGCGGTTTCCACGTGTAATGCTATCCGCTGCCGTTGATAAAAGACTTGTTGGGGCACCTGAGGAAAGCCTGTATTTTCACAAAATTGGATTTGCCGGAAGCCTATTACCGGGGACACATAAAAAAGGGGCATAAGTACTTGACTGCTTTTAACACTCCTTTGGGGCAGTTCAAATATACTATCATGCCGTTCGGCCTCGCCGACGCACCGGGCATGTTCATGAACATGATTAATGAAGTCATACATGACCTATTGTATAAGGGGGGCCTGGTTTACGTAGGCGACATTTTGGTGCATTCTGACGATTCGGCTGAACACGTGTCTTTGGTGCGAGAGGTGCTGCGCAGGCTCCGGAAGCAGCACCTGTACGCCAAACTGTCTACATGTGAATTTCATCGGGAGGCAGTGGAGTTCTTGGGGTTCCGGGTGTCCAGTAGCGGAATCGAAATGGACCCTGGTAAGGTCCAGGACTTGTTAGCGTGGGAACCCCCTCAAACGCGGAGGCAGCTCCAGAGTTTCTTAGGATTTGCTAACTTCTACCGGTCCTTCACCCCCAACTTTGCTAAGGTTGCGCTCCTTCTGAATGATCTCTTGAGAACTAAGGAGGGGGGCAAATCAGAGGCATGCCTGGGTGCACCCTTAGGGTGGACGCCAACCTGCCAAGTGGCTTTTTAAAACCTAAAAGCACTGTTCACCTCTGAGCTGGTGCTCGCCCACGCAGACCCCCTGAAGCAGTTCACGGTGCAAGTGGACTCCTCGGATGTGGCCATGGGGGCGGTGATCCTCCAGGAAGGTGGGGATGGAAAATTGCACCCAATCGCCTATCTCTCTAAGAAATTCTCCGGTCCGGAAAAGAACTGGGCGATTTGGGAGAAAGAGGCTGCCGCAGTAAAACTAGCCCTGGCGACTTGGCGGCACTGGCTAGAAGGGGCGGCCCTCCCGTTCGTGGTGTGGACAGACCACAAGAACTTGCAGGTGCTCAAGCAACCCCGCTCACTGTCCGCCAAACAGATGCGGTGGGCGGAGTTTTTCTCTCATTTCAACTTCACTCTAAAGCATCTGCTGGGCAAAACAAACTTTTTGGCTGATGCACTCTCGCGCCTCCCCCAGTATGACAGCAAACGCGACCCATTGGTAGACACGGTGTTCACCCCTTCCCAGCTCAGTCTGACGGTCATGACACGCAGCAAAACAAAAGGGGGAGGGCCATACCCAGGGGGCTGTGTCCAAAAGGACATCCAAAGTGACCCTGAATTCGTGACACTCCACCCCTCCCTTGAGGAGAAGGAGGGTCTATTATTTAAGGACGCCTGTTTGTACCTCAGGGCGCCCGGAAGGAGGTTTTAAAGTTGTGCCATGATTCCAAACCTGCAGGGCACTTTGGGTTTGTGAAAAATCTCCATCTGGTCACGCATCACTATTGGTGGCCATTGCTGCGCAAGGATGTGGATTCCTACGTTCAGTGTTGTCCAGTCTGCCTGACTTCAAAACCCATGGGGGGAAAGAAGGAGGGACTGTTGTAGCCACTGCCCACTCCTTCCCGGCCCTGTTTGGATGTTACCATGGATTTTATTACTGATCTTCCCCCCAGCCAGGGGAAGAGTGTGATCTGGGTAGTGGTAGATGCCTTCTCGAAGCAAGCTCACTTTGTCCCTTGCGCGGGGATGCCCTCGGCGGTGAAGCTTGCCTCTCTGTTTGTCACCCACGTATATCGACTGCATGGGATCCCTTGTAGACTGCTCACGGATAATGGCCTGCAATTCATTGCCAAGTTCTGGTGGGAGCTGTTGAAGCTCCTGGGCGTGGAGCAAGCTCTCACATCAGGTTACCATCCCGAGACTAATGGACAAACTGAGAGGGTGAACCAGATTTTGGAATACTACCTCCGCTGTTTCATCAACCACCAGCAAAATGATTGGGTGTCTTTACTCCCGCTGGCCGAGTTTGCCTACAACAATGGGGTGCATGCGTCTACAGGGGTTTCCCCTTTCAAAGCTATCTATGGGGTGGATTTGACTTCTGTGCCTACCTGGGAAATCTCTTCCACTGACGCACCCGATGTCCAGAAGTGGGCAAGTGGAATCTCCCAGGCTTGGCCGTCCATTGTCATGTGCCTGGATGAGGCAAAACGCTCCTATAAGGCTCAGGCAGATAAGAAACAGACAGCTTGCCCAGTGTGGGCTGTGGGGGACCTTGCCTACCTGTCCACTAAGAACCTCTGGTGCCAACAGGCCTCCTGGAAATTGAGGGCAAAGTTTGTGGGTCCTTTTCGGGTGACATGTTTGATCAATGCAGTGACTGTGGAACTTGCCCTGCCTAAGACTTAACAGGAATGTGCACCCCGTTTTTCTTTCCAGCTTGCTAAAATGTGCCCCACATCCGGATGCTTGGCACCCTCCATCTGCGGCACCCATCCCCGTTTTCGTCGATAAGGACACTCACTACGAGGTCAACAAAGTTCTGGACTCTTGTTGGCACAAAGGCAAACTGCAATACCTGGTTGATTGGAAGGATTTCCCCATGGGGTACAGGGAATGGGTTGAGGCCTCCGATATCAAGGCCCCCAGACTTCACGGGCTTTTCACAGGGAATTCTCGCAGTGCCCACGGCCTAGAGACAATGGGTGAGGGGAAGGTGTTTTTGGGCTGGAGGGATGTCAAGATCAGCTCCTGTTCTCTGCCATGATCTTTGTCTGATGAACCTGTGTGACTCCATCTTGCCTGTTGCATATTTTACTTTGTCCTTGTGACCCATGTCTTCTCACTGTTCCCATGTAACCATGCTTTGTAGTTGTCTCCTTTGATTTGCCTGCTTTGATCCCTATCTGCTCACACTGCATATTTTCCCCCTCATTGGGAAACATTGTTACGAGGATTCTGTGGTTCCTGCGAAATGCTTATCAGCTAGCTGGCAGTGCCGGCTTGACCAAGGCCGCGTGAATTTCAACACCTCTGGCAGGAAGCCTGGGATGGCACCTGGGAGAGGGGGCACCCCCTCCTATGGGAACACTCAAGTTTTGGGCGGGAGTATTGTATTGATAAGTGCTGGTTGTTCCTATGTTGGGCAGATTTGACTTCTAAAGTTATTGTGACTAGAACTAACTTCCATTAAAGCTTTCTTTCCATAGAAGTTTTGTTGTGAGTTTTGTCAGCACTTGACAACTTGTACATTAACAAAGTTTGTGTTCAGTGGCAAGATCAAGGCATAAGCTTTTGTGTGCATGCACACTTCTTCAGATACATGAAAGCTTATGCCTTGAATAAAACTTTGTTGGTCTTAAATGTCCCACTGGACTCCAGACCAATATGACTATCCACTTGTATCTATTTGCACATGAACAAAGATTCTTAGCATTTCTCTAAATCTAAGTTTATTCCTTCTCTGTCACCTCTCCTTTTATTGTCAACTTTCTCTCCGTGTCCCTCACAAATCATCCCTCTGACTCTCTCCCCTAACCATCTTTCTGTCCTTTAACTTTTATTAGTTGGCTGTAACTCAAACCCACAACTTCTTGGCCCTCATCTTCTTTGCTCTTCTTGGTTCTTTTAGTCCCCTAGTAACAGAAATGGCAGTATATACTGGTGCCATCATCCTGCTACACCATCAATAACCTTTGTCTCTGGTATGCTATCAGTTTGCCGATGGGGATACAGGCAGACAATCTCTTTAGGAGAGAGGAGGAGATGTACATTGGTTTATCAAAGCATGAACCGTTTAGATAGGGCAACCTACTAATGCTTTAAAGACGTGAACAAGGAGCATCAGCCAGATTATCAGTCTTCAATCTAGTGGATAGAAGAGATTTTTATCTAGCTATCTTGAATCTCCATAGTTACTCCAGTTTTTGACAAGCAGTTCACCAGATTTCTCCTTTATCTTAACTTCACATAGCTATTTTATGAAAAGTTCCTAAGCTACCAACAGAAGTCTGCATCTTTTCTGAATATATGCAAATAAGATCCTGACATCCCAAATAAAAAGAACTGGAGATGTCATAGACAGGAATAGGGAAATAATAAATATATGCATTAATATAATTAACATTAAAATTAAAGAAGACTGGATCCCCATATAGCCCAGCATTGGTACAATTACTTGGAAGTGATACCATGCTGCATATGAAGCCAGTGATCCCCCCCCCCCACACACACACCACCACCACCAACCTTGTGAGGTCAATTAGGTGGAGAAAGAGTAACAGGCCCAATGGCAGCTAGCAAGGCTCATGGCTGAGTAGGGATTTTGACCGGATATTCCCTAGTTCTATCTGAACTCTTAACACTGGCTTTCTCAAAAGAACAGAAATTATACTGGTCTGGGGGAAGGTAGCACAAAAAGGCAAGAGGCTGTAGAAGCCAGTGATTGCAGGAAAAATGGTAATTCTTGCAGATATCCCAAATTCATATTATGTTTCAGTATATTGCTTCTGTAGCTCTTCATATAACACTTCATTTCAGCATTCATAGAGTTTTATTGATAAGAATCACAATCTGTTGCTGCCTTCACAGTTGGTAAAGAGTGAAAAGGATGGTTTTTTAGATAATAGCTGTTTTTATTTAGCATTTCAAAGGCTCTGATAAAGCCTTTTAGATTACTGAGGGCATGATATCTTGGCCTATATTGAAGTATTACAGAATGAACTTTCTTCTCCCTTTGGTAGGTATTAAGAGTTTGTGGATATGTACCACTTTCTTATGATCCTTGGCATAATAAATGCAAACCCTTTAACACCTATCTATATGCTGAGCTTACAAGGGCTTTTCCAGCAAAGGGCCAGTAAAGAGCTTCCTAAATGGAGAGGAATGTTGGTTAGATACATGTGATCTCTCTCTCTCTCTCTCTCTCTCTCTCTCTCTCTCTCCTAGAGAAAAAGAACAACACCTGAACTATTTGTTGAACAATTTATTATGAAGCCTCTTACAATATGTAAACTATATTCCCTTTTGAAAGAAATAGAAATAGATCAAAAATGAAAAATAAGACAATTGTTGCAACTTGGAATGTGGTAACTGTAAGTTTTGAACATATTCAGTAGAAAAGTTTGGAGATTTGGGTGGGGGCACACTTTGCTTCATAAGAAAACTTTTGAAAGAGGAGCTGAGCTTTAAACAGTGTTTTGATTTGCCCATCACATTTTGCAAGTTCTGGGTATATTGGGGCTTTAAATCAATTACCTAAATAAGTCACATGGAAAAATGTTTCTTTGCTTCTTGTCCAAATTCTGAGTATTTAAAAGCAGTCTGATAACTAATGTTTAGACAGAGTCATTTACATGGTATCTGTATACTCTCCCTGACCAGATAGGGCCATTTTTTTTATTTACAGTTCACAACAGACATTTCTTACAGCCATCCATAGGTCCTCTTAATATTTAATAAACTAGCTGGGGGGTGGAGGATGTCCAGGATGTCTGAGCTTGAATCCGGCCCAATCAGGGTGCAGCTGGTGAAGACGGCCACACCCTGATTGGGCCGGCCCTTATAGCTGCCACCTTCTTTCGCTGGCAGCTCGCCGCTCTGCTCGCAGATGCACCTGGCTGCAGGAGCCAGCACGTCTGCCACCATCCACTGCTCTACCTGGGCAGTGGTGATGAGCTGCAGTGGGCTGCCACACCACCACCAAGGGCCTGCCTGCAGCAGTGCTGCCAAAAATGTTCATCCAGCCGCAGCAGCCACAGAACACAAGGCAGTGACGGCGAGCGACTCCAACAGCGCAGCCACGAGGAGGCACTGCCGCCCGCGGAGCATCACCACCATTGCCACACGCCCTGTTGCAGAGGGCCCTCACGGGATCTGCCACAGACGTGCCAGACCCACCACTGCCTCAAAGGCAGGTCAGCAGCCACCCGCGGCCCCCCACGGCCACTCAGCAAACAGTGGATAGGAGACCCCAGCACACACCACAGCAGAGGTACTGTGGGTGGTGGTGAGGTGTTGGCAGCCATTGTAGTGCCCTTGAGTCCAGGAAAAAAAACAGTGCTGCCACCTCTGGCTGCCATGCTTCCCCAGACACCAGAGACAGGATGCTGCCAGGGCCCGGGGTACCAGCAGCCAGCCCCAAGCCCGCCTACTCCAAGCCTCACACACCCTTGTCCCACCGCCACTGCAACTGGCATCCGGCCTCTGCAAACTCTGCACTTGAGCCTCCCCTGCGCTCTACACCCTCCAGCCACCCCTCCTGCGTTGCTCCACCTGCTTCCTCCAACCCTCCCAGGAGACACTGCCTGCCTGGGGCCAATGCCCGTGCCGCTTCACTCCTCAAAAGGTCTGCCTCCCCCCCACACACACACACCCTTTGCCCCACTAGCACCCACTGCATTACAGCCTGCGGGGCTAGTCATATTATAAAATCACAGTTAAAACAGTTAAAACATTATTAAAGTATTACCTACATTTGTCAAATTCCAGGTAGGTCCTAGAGTCCTCTTGTAGTAAATTAGTTCCCTTGGAAGAAATGCCAACTTCAGAGGGTAAAATGTAGGGCATCACATCCCCACTGAGTTCCTTCCCCCCAGGTTCTGCACCAAGGCCAGTTCCAGGTTTTGTAGGCCCTTGTCAAAGAGTATAACTGGACCCCCTTTCTCATTTTGAGTCCCCATTGGAAGAAACACAAGGTACAAATGAAGTACATAAACATATATCTCAAATAAACCCTGAGAAGTAGGATAGAAAAGCTACAGTAACTTGGTCAAGATTATACAGTGAGCCTAGATCAGCCTTTCTCAACTTTTCTTGCCACTGAGAAACCTCAGAAACAGTCTCCAGGCTTCGAGAAACCCTAGAAGTGGCACAAAAATGCAGAATATGGTTGAGAAGCTGTATAAAACCCCACCCATGGCCCCTCCTCTTCCCACCTCTCTAGGCCCATCATTGTCCATTTTGGGAGGGGTGGGTGGGTCCACATGACCATATATGGTTAGATCACCCAATAAATGTTAAAATATATTAAAATTAATTAACTCCAACCCACTTGGGAACACCTTCCAGAGTCATCAAGAAAACCTGGTCCAGATTAAAACTGAGTGATTATTTTTTAAAAACCTATTTAGAATGTAAAATTAGATCTTATGGACCATGCTAGTTTATTAAACTATTAAACAGAAGCAATAGAAAAATGCCCAATTTATTAGGACTAAAAATCACAGCTAGATTTAGAATTTTATATTTTTTTCAAAATTTGATCACGGGTCTGCAATTTAAAATTACCTCATAATATGAGGTTTTAGTAATCCCTAGAAGTACAATGTGTCCTGGGAGTAGCAAAAGGGCTCTAAGAAAGAAAAGGAAGTGGAAGCGGAGCAAGCTTTATACTTGACAACAGAGCAGAATATATATTCTACTAACACTAATATCATGACTCTGGATGAAACAGAGAAGCTGACAAGCAAGAAAACTATTGAGTTGATTCAGGGATAAGGACTCAACTTCCAAAAATATTAATCAAAATGTAGCCCAACCTCATCAGATTTCAAAAGGTAATAAGGGTTTACCTGATTAGTATTTGGATGGGAGACCACCAAGTAATACAAGGCTCCTAAGTGGAAGGAGACAACGGAAAACCACCTCTGAATGTCCCTTGCCTTGAAAACGGCATGGGGGTCACCATAAAATAGCTGACATTGGGCCAAAAACAAAAGAGATTACAGGTCCAGATCACTGATTTCAAACTCTTCCCATGCAGGGATCTATCATTCCAGTCGCAGGCCATATTTGCTGCTTCCAGGGGCTTGTTATTCCAGTCCCAAAGTACTGATTTTATTTCTAGGAACCATCATTTCTAGGAACCATCAGTCCACTCTGATGCCTGTCATTCTAGTAACAGAATGCTCCTGCTACTCCCAAGAATTTTCATTCCACTCTGGGAGGGGAGAAGGGAGGGAGCAGGATGGGGAAGAAGCAAGTTAACAAGGAGGTGACCCCTCTCCCAAAGTACACACAAACAACTCTTCAGAATGGCTAGCAACTTAATTAATTAATTGTTTAGATTTATGTCCCACTGTCATCAGGTTTGTCTCATGGTGGGTTAACTATGATAAAATATAAAAACCCCACAAAGATTAAAAGTCAAAAACTAAAAACCCAGTAATAATTGGTAGCACCAAAGAGAGAAACAAACAAAAGGAGAAGTCCCCATATTTCCTCCTTCCCCCTCCTAACACCTCAGGGAAGAATCCTGGAATGCTGATCATTCCAATGTAGATCGTAGCAATTTTGTATGTGGAGAGGCACCTAGCTCTCCTACACCCTGGCCTCAACCAAAAACCTGGCAGAAGAGCTCCATCTTACAGGCCCTGTGGAACTACAACAGCTCCTGCAGGGCCCTCAGCTCTTCCATGAGCTCATTCCACCAGGTTGGGGCCAGGACTGAAAAGGCCAGGTGCACCACACGGGGGCTGGGAACACCTGCAGAGTGCAAGGGCCTGCAGGGGGCATAAGGTGATAGGCAGTCCCTCAGGTATGTGGGTCCCAGTCCGTGAAGGGCCTTAAAGCTTAAAACCAAAAACGTTAACCTGATCCAGGCTGCAAGTGGCAACCAATGCAGCTGCATCAGCACCAGCTAGATATGGGACCTTCCAAGGTGTTCCTGTGAGGACACTAGCAGGTCCATTCTGCACCAGCTGCAATTTCCAGGTCAGGGACATGGGAAGACCCACATAGAGTAAGTTACAGAAGCCAATCCTGGAGGTGACTGTTGCATGTATCACTGCAGCCAGGTGATTTTATGTTTATTTATATTTACATTTATAGGCCACCCCTCTTGAACCAGTCATGTCAGAGTCTAGGAAACTGAACAAGTGAAGCAGGATTCACTCCCATTTGAAGTATATTAAAATGTATAGAGCAGAAACTCCTTGTTTTACTTCTAAATTTGAACTTTTGACAGAATTCCATAATAAAACCTATTATTAGAAATCAGCATATAAATAAATTTATGAAGCATCAAAGCTGTGGTGATACAATGTCAAGGACATTTTTCAAACTCTTTCTGAAACTTTATGGATATTCAGAGTTGAAAAATTAAAGATCCATCGTCAAGACAAAAACATGTGGAGGAAGAAAAAAAAAGAACTAAAGTGAAGCAGTATTCAGAAAGCCCAATGCTCCTTGCATCTTCATTGGACACTCTTGGGCACCGGTGAGTCCCATGGTAGTTGCTGTACTACTAGAATACTGAGTGTGATGTGGTATAGGAAATTCTTAAACAATCATTGGCATAAATCAAATATAATTCTAGATAAATTAAACATCCTGACTTGCTGCTGACATTAATTAGTTCCTGGAAGTTGATGTTAACTGCCGATAACAGGTAATTAATTATTCAGGTTTTGGGGGTGTTAAATGAAAGAGGATACGCTGAGTAGTAATCAGAAACTAGAAGACAGAGGCTAAGAAATAACAAGAGAGTCATCCTAGATTCCCCACATTTTTCTACTGTTCCATGTTGTTTGTTGTTTCACTTCATTAATTATTGTTAATCTAAGTTATCTGTAATGTTTCTGTTCTGTTTAATGTGAACTGCCCTGAGCCTTCGGGGAGGGCGGTATATAAATATAATAGATGGATGGATGGACATACGGATGGACGGACGGACAGACAGACAGACGGACATGTAATATATTTATTAAGATTTTTATCTGGCTATTGTGATAATAAAGATGTGACGGTGATACAAGGACAAAACTATTCTGACTAAAAGTACAATTCTAGAAGAAAAAGTGCAGAATGTCTCTGAGAGTACAACACAACATAGCAAAATACTGTAAGGAATTATGTATTTGTAAACTGTGTTCTCACCATGAGCAGCCTGAGAAAAAAAAGAGGTGTATAATGAGTGGAAGGCAGCCTTATTAAATCATGATTTGTCTGCTCAGGCTGCAATTCTAAGTATTCTTGCTAGGTATTAGGTCCCACTGAACTCAGTGTATATATATGCTTAGCAGTGTACTGCTATGCTGTTGCATTTCTTTCTTAAGGGATTTCCTGACAGTAGCCTTTTGCCTTGCCATATGAATTAGCAGAATAAAAGGATGGGATTCCTTCCATGGATGGACATGGAAGGACATACATTCCATAAATCTATTCATAAAAAATGAGGAAATGGGCTCTATAATCTCAATGACCCAAGGAGGGATTATAGGAATTATCTAGAATTATGTTGACTCTGGCAGCTTGGTCTCTGTTGTCTAGCTTGGTGTAGAGGTTAAGAGCGGGGCTTCTATGCTGGTGAGCCGGGTTTGATTCCTCACTCCTTGACATGCAGCTAGCTGGGTGACCTTGGGCTAGTCACAGTCCTGTTAGGGCAGTTTCCACAGAGCGGTTCTGTCAGAGCTCTCTCAGCCTCACCTACCCCAGGATGTGTGTTGTGGGGAGAGGAAGGGAAGCTGCTTTGAGACTTCTTTGAGTAGCGAAAAGTGGGGTATAAGCACCAACTTTTCTTTATCTTCTTTTTCTTCTGTTGGGTTGGACAATCAGAGGTATATCTAGCCCATTTGCTGTCCAGGGCAGGTGGGCAGGGTTTGGTGATTTAGGGGCAGGGGCTGTTTTGGTGATACAGGAAGTGGTGGTTGGTGACGAGGGGCCTTGGGATACGCCTCATCTCTGTTTCCCAGGGGATTGCAGTGCTCATTTCTCTTTTTTGGCCGAGGATGCAAATCTGGTGGGAAAGGAGGCCCTGCCTATCCAGAGTAAAGCACACTGTTCCCCATTCTCCCTCCCTCCTCAGAGATGGGCAAGGCATGACCCTGCATTTGTCAGCCAGCCCTGTGCCGGGCACTTTGGAGCACAGGTTTCTTGAGGGTGGCCATGAGTTGAGACCCTGGGCAAGCTACTTTGACTGATTTCCAGCTAGACTGGAGCTATGGGCTGGGTTGTCACCAATATGTCCCCTGCAAGTCAATTCATTCTGCAGGTGCAAGCCTGTTGGAGGTTCCTGGCCCATGAGAAGTTTATCCGGCCTTGACCAGGGCCAGGGCCTTTTCTGGTCCTGATCTGATAGAATGAGCTCCCGGGAGTGCTGAGAGCCCTGACAGAACTAGCTCAGTTCTGCAGGGCCTGCAAGACAGAGCTCTTCCACCAGGTATTTGGTTGAGGCCAGAGCAAGTTACCCCCTTCAAGGATCGCTGCCTTGTCGTGGCAAGGGGGCTTGCGTAGTTCAGTAAAGCTATGAGCTATGCCGTGCAGGGCCACCCAGGATGGACAGGTCATAGCTGAGAGCTCTGACTAAAGGTGATCCACTGGAGAAGGAAATGGCAAACCACTCCAGTATCTTTGCCATGAAAACTCTATGGACAGTTCCAAAAGGCAAAACAATATGACGCCGGAAGATGAGCCCCTCAGGTCGGAAGGTGTCCAATATGCTACTGGGGATGAGCAGACGGCTAGTACGAGTAGCGCCAGAATGAATGAAGCAACTGGGCCAAAGCCGAAAGGACGCTCAGTTGTGGAAGTAACTTGTGGCGAAAAGACAGTCCGATACTGTAAAGATTCGACTGAACATCGACATTTTAGGAATCAGTGAACTAAAATAGACAGGAATGGGTGAATTTAATTCAGATGACCATCAGGTATACTACTGTGGACAAGAATATCGCAGAAGAAATATCCTTCGTAATCAATAAGAGAGTAGGAAAAGCAGTCTTGGGATACAATCCCCATAATGAAAGAATGATCTCAGTTCGAATCCAAGGCAAACCATTCAACATCACAGTAATCCAGGTCTATGCCCCAACCACTGCTGCTGAAGAGGATGAAGTTGATCAGTTCTATGAAGCCCTACAACACCTTCTAGAAGCAACACCAAAAAATGATGTGCTTATCATCATGGGGGATTGGAATGCTAAAGCAGGAAGCCAAAAGATAACCGGGATAACGGGCAAGTTTGGCCTTGGAGTATAAAATGAAGAAGGGTACAGGCTGGTAGAATTTTGTCAAGAGAATACAATGGTCATAGCAAACACTCTTTTCCAACAACCCAAGAGACGACTCTACACATGGACATCACCAGACGGTCAACACAGAAATCAGATTGACTATGTGCTCTGCAGCCAAAGATGGAGAAGTTCTATACAGTCAGTAAAAACAAGACCAGGAGCTGATTGTGGTTCAGATCATCAGCTTCTTGTTGCAAAATTTAGGCTTAAATAGAAGAAAGTAGGGAAAAACACTAGACCACTCAGGAATGAACTAAATCATATCCCCGACGAATATACAGTAGAGGTGACAAATAGATTTAAGGAATTAGATCTGATAGACAGAGTGCCTGAAGAACTATGGACGGAGGTTCGCAACATTGTACAAGAGGTAGCAACTAAAACCATCCCAACGAAAAAGAAATGCGAGAAATCAAAATGGCTGTCTGAGGAAGCTTTACAAATAGCTAAGGAGAGAAGGGAAGTGAAAGGCAAGGAAGGAAGAGAAAGATACACCCAACTGAATGCAGAATTCCAGAGAAAAGCTAGAAGAGATAAGAATGCCTTCTTAAATGAACAGTGCAAACAAATAGAAGAAAACAATAGAATGGGGAGGACCAGAGATCTTTTCAAGAAAATTGGAGATATGAAGAGAACATTTCATGCAAAGATGGGTATGATAAGGGACCAAAATGGTAGGGACCTCACAAAAGCAGAAGAGATTAAACAAAGGTGGCAAAATTATACAGAAGATCTATACAAGAGTGAGCTGATGACCACAATGGGGTAGTTACTGACCTGGAGCCAGACATCCTGGAATGTGAAGTCGAATGGGCCTTAGGAAGTCCGAGCAACAATAAAGCTAGTGGTGGTGACAGCATTCCAGTTGAACTATTCAAAATCTTAAAGGACGATGCAGTAAAGGTGCTACACTCAATATGCCAGCAAATTTGGAAAACTCAACAATGGCCACAGGATTGGAAAAGGTCAGTTTACATTCCAATCCCAAAGAAGGGCAATGCCAAAGAATGTTCAAACTACCGTACCATTGCACTCATTTCTCATGCTAGCAAAGTTATGCTCAAGATCCTACAAGCTAGGATCCAGCAATATGTGGACCAAGAACTTCCAGAAGTACAGGCAGGATTTCAAAGAGGCAGAGGAACTAGAGATCAAATTGCCAACATACGCTGGATCATGGAGAAAGCTAGGGAGTTCCAGAAGAACATCTGCTTCATTGACTATGCTAAAGCCCTTGATTGTGTGGAGCACAACAAATTGTGGCAAGTTCTTAAAGAGATGGGAATACCAGAGCATCTTATTTGTCTCTTGAGAAATTTATATGCAGGTCCAGAAGCAACAGTGAGAACTGAACATGGAATCACTGATTGGTTCAAAATTGAGAAAGGAGTTTGGCAAGGCTGTATACTGTCGCCTTGCCTATTTAACTTGTATGCGGAGCACATCATGAGAAAGGCGGGATTAGAGGAGTCACAAATTGGGATCAAGATTGCAGGGAGAATATCAACAACCTCAGATATGCAGATGATACCACTCTAATGGCAGAAAGTGAAGAGGAACTAAAGAGCCTGTTGATGCGGGTGAAGGAGGAGAGTGCAAAAGTTGGCTTGAAACTCAACATCAAGAAAACAAAGATCATAGCATCCGGCCCTTTCAATTCCTGGCAAATAGATGGGGAATAAATGGAGATAGCGACAGATTTTATTTTCCTGGGCTCCAAGATCACTGCAGATGGGGTTTGCAGCAAAGAAATTAAAAGACGCTTGCTCCTGGGGAGGAAAGCTATGGCAAATCTAGACAGCATCCTAAAAAGCAGAGACATCACCCTGCCAACAAAAGTGCGTTTAGTCAAGGCTATGGTCTTCCCAGTTGCAATGTATGGCTGCGAAAGTTGGACCATAAGGAAGGCCGAGCGTCAAAGAATTGAGGCTTTTGAACTCTGATGCTGGAGAAGACTCTTGCGAGTCCCTTGGACTGCAAGGCGAACAAACCGGTCAGTCCTAGAGGAGATCAGCCCTGACTGCTCCTTAGAAGGCCAGGTCCTGAAGCTGAAACTCAATTACTTTGGCCACCTCATGAGAAGGAAGGACTCCCTGGAGAAGAGCCTCATGCTGGGAGCGATTGAGGGCAAAAGAGAATGAAGCGGCTCTCAGTTGCTTCCTTGAGGGCGGCCTGATGCGTCGGGAGGCGCTAAGCGCATCAGGCTGCCGGCAAGGGAGCCCCCGGCAGCCGCGCGGAGCTCTCTCGCCGCGTCAGACCGCCCACAAAGGGAGCCCCCGGCAGCCGTGCTCCGCGCGACTGCCAGGGGCTCCCTGGTCTAGCACCCGCTGTATTTAGATACAGCGGGCTTGATTACTAGTCTATACATAAGACAATTCAAGCAGTGTTAATTATTAGTACATGAATTATGAATCATGTTGGCAGCAGCTAAAACTTTCTCCTACATGTGTTTTCAATATCTTTTATTCTTGCTCTCTTTCCCTCCTCAGGAAGTAGATATTAACAAATTGAGAAAATGTTTTGGCGTGTTTGCTGATTCTGCATTCACACTCTGCCTGAAATCTGGGAATGTTTTGAGGAAACCATTTTGACAGCCTGGAACTGAGGCACACTGTACAAACTATTTTTTCAGCAGAATAAGTGGCCAGAATCAACTTCACATAGTAACCTCTGCCTATTCTCCATATACAGATGTTATGTAGAAAACATTTTATCTAAAATTCACAGATGTTTTACAGAGAGCTATTGGTTCTTACTTTCTTCTCTTTGAAAAAAGGGATTTGCCTTTCATTTTTCTTAACTTCATCTCTTGCAAATATTTTGCGTTTCATCAGCCCAGCAGTTAGAGATAAAAGGTTTTTTTACTCTCATGCAATGGTTCTTTTGTGTGAACGCACAGCCAGACAACATTGAAGTGGGTGTGGAGACACTTTTACTGAAATATGGGCATTCCGAACTAACTTTTTAAGAGTGTGGCTCAATGATTCCGTAGTCACTCGCTCACACAAAATGGCTGCTGTGGCTGCCAAGAGCTGGGCTACGAATCTTCCATGCCAATCCGATACAAACAAGGCCTGAGGACTAGGCAGTATGACTCCTGCTCCTCCGCCAGCACACATCTACGCTGGAGCGAGGGTGATGCCTGCACAAAGAAGCAGGCTCGGGAGTGCAGCCAGGATCTAGGGAGGGGAGAGATAAACCTTTGCTGTGGCTGAAAGGTCAGGGCAGTCAAAGCTGCAGCTTCAACCACATGGGGAGTGACGTCCCTCATCCTCCGCAATCCCATAGAAGATGCTCATGAAAGGAGGAACACAAAAGCACGACCAGCTGAAACTCAAATAGCCCAAGAACGCCTCATAGAAAGCTAGGCAAGGAGTGTTCCTGGGCTGCTCAGAGTACTTCTCAATCCTTGCCTGATTTTCTGTGAGAGAAGAACTCTGAGCTGCCTGGGAATGCCTCCTAGAAATCCAGACAAGAAGCAAGAAGTACTCTGAGCAGCCCAGGAATGCTCCTTGACTGACTATCTGTAAGGCATTCCCAGGCTGCTCAGAGTTCTTCTCCCTCACAGAAAGCCAGGCTAGGAGCAAGGAGTGAGAAGTACTCCGAGTAGCCTGGGAACACTCTAGGCTCTAGTCTGTTTTTCAGGTTGGGTTTTTGTTGTTGTTGTTGTTGTTGTTTGTTTCCCTTTATGGTATCTTTGGCCTCTGAGCTTCTACAGAGGGAAATACTGAAGGGGCTTTACGCACCGGGATCTTTGTTGCAAATTGGTCACTGAACGAAAAATCACCATTTAAAATAGTGGAATTCGTCGTTATGCATACCTGCCTTTGTAGTGGAATCCAGTTGCGTTTTGTAGCGTTTCCCACAGGCTTCCGGTCTCGGCAGAAAAGGAAGCGCTATTTCCAAGCTCGTCCCGCCCCTGGCCGTCAAGCAGCCAATGGGCAGCCGTTAGCATGCTCCCAAACAGCCCCTTTCCCTTTAAGAAAGGTTTTTTTTAAAAAAAAAACAGACCCATTGTAACGAATCTGTGTAGATTCGTTGCAACGGAGAGACCCATCCAGCTGCCTAATGTGAGCTGTCGTTTGATCGTATGATCGTTGCCACGCTGCCTCGAGTGATAAAAAAAAAAGTTTGGAGGACAGGCTCAGGAGGAGGGACTTTGAAGAAACCGCAACAATGTTAACGCACAGGTCTTTATCGCTAGTGTTGCAGATTGTTTGCAAGAGTGTAGCGCTTTCCGGAGGGTGAATCCACTTTTTGGGATTCCCCTGAAAGCGCTACAACGAAGCGCTTTTTGCTGATCGGTTTCAGGAGTGTTGCAGATTGTCTACGACGTCGTGCGTTATGGCAAATCAATAGCGTTTCCAATTGGCAACCATTGTGCGATTTTGAAGCCGTGCAAAAAGCCCCGAAGTTTTGCAGAACCCCCTTACTGCCTGCCTTCTCTTTAAGCAAGATGAAATTGATATGAAACTGGTGAAATTGGCTTGAAACAGATTCCACATTCTTAAAAAAGAGGAACATAAATGAATTTCAGGGAGGAATTGGATAGCGTTAATTCCTGCCAGCCATCAAGACAAACAGAATGGATGGGATTAACGCTACGAATGTCTGCTTCGATATGTCTGTCTATCAGAAAAAATGACTTACTCCTAGGAAGACATCAGCAGTTCCCCTGCATTTTGGTGCCATTAAACTAAAAGCACAAAGGTTTCCCTTAGGGAATAATGGAGTTGAAAACTACTAGAAACTAAAAAACAAAAACGACTGCCCTGATCCAAATACCATACAATATTTGGAACCTAAGTAATTGGGTATACTGATTTTTTTGTTGTTCAATATATCAAGATCTCCCTTCCCCTACTGATTTTAATTTTATTGTTTTGCTGCATACTCTTAAATTCACTGGACTTGTTCTAACTTGGGAGTGCAAGGCAGTTTTCTGATGCAATGACAATCTTTCCCCAGTACATGCTGTATTATGCTCTGAATGCTCACAATACTGCAATGAATGTCTATGGAACATTTCCCCCCATGGTGGATTCTATGTGGATTCCATGAATTTATGTAACACTGAAGCATTGTGATTGCACTTTCCAATTCCAAATTCCTTCTGTATTTAGCCTTCTCTTCAGTCTGTCATAACCAATCCACTTACAAACCACATTTGAACTTTGTGTAGTCATACGCAATGTGCATATTAGTAACGCCCACTTAGAACTAAAAAGTATAGTTAGGTAGTAGAGGGAGTATGGGGGGGGGAGTCATGGTGATGCCTTAGTACATAGCCCAAGACTAAACAAACAAAAGATGAATCATTCATATTTTCACTGAATGAGATCTGAAAAAGAAAACAAAAAGCCATAAAGCACTCTGAATACTTCATTAATGGGATCCCTCACAGGTTCTCATAGCAAAATCTAACTCAACTTTTCTAAAATCTCAGCAGTATGTACATGCAGATACAGCATGACACCACAAAAGTTTGAACACTTGTGAAAATGTGCAGGATAGTGAATATAGCATATGGGAAAATGTCATGAGGACTATTTAATGGATTACACAGAAACTCTTGATTTGATTAAAAATTGCTTCCTTGGGAATTTCCTTATGTTTTCATCGTCAAATTTACTTCTCAGAAGAAGTATCGCCTAAGGTACACATTTTTAAATTTAAAATATTTCTAGCTATGTGTCCAAATATGTCTCATCATGTACCAATTTTGTACCTTATCATAATTATTAGTAACTAGAAATATAGCCCATTGCAGATTGAAATGCAATGGGCGCTAGCAGTGAGAGTGGGTATGGGGCGGGGGGACTACCTGCAGTCTTCGGCGGGTCTTGCGGCGGCGGCGAGCGGGTGGCGAGCAGGTGGCGAGCGGCTGCATGTGTCTCTGGAGTCCTGGGGTTGCGGCGGCGGAGTCCTACACTTGATCTTAGCCAAAAGGCCGAGAAGCGGCGGCGGAGTCCTGTTTCTTGGAGCAGTCCTGGGGTTGCGGCCGCGTCAGGCCGCCGGGCAGGGAGCCCCCGGCAGTCGCGCTCTGCGCGACTACCAGGGGCTCCCTCAGGCCAGGAGCAACTGCGAGCCGCGTTGCGCGCGGCTCGCAGTTCCTGGGGCTGGGAATCTGAGGGACCAATCGGCAGGCGCTTCGCGCCTGCTGATTGGTCCCTCCGATTGTCTGTCATCCCGGACACATCCCGCCCCAGAACCCCTTACGGTTTTATTTCGTCTGTGGCGCCCACGGCACCACGGGCGGTTTACAGATAGTAATGACTGCTATGAAATGAATTATTTAAAAACACACAAAATAATCTTCAAGATCCTATTCCAGTAGCATTATAAAGACCAACAAGTTTTCGAGGGTATAAGCTTTCAAGAGTCAAAACTACATTAGTCAGATATCTGATGAATAGAGCTTTAACCTGATGAATAGAGCTTTAAGCTCATACTGTTTTACAAGAAATGTTTAATGTTAAGCATTTAACTTAAACCTAGAAATATCTGTCAGGACAGCTCTTAGATTGTGTTAAGCAGTTAACGTGAGGTCTACGATCTCTTAAGTAAGTTGATTATTAACAACTTTTCTTTTGTATATCTAAATAGGCCTCTTTTCTTAAATGTAGTGGAAATGTGGATGGCTCTTAGACTCAAACGTGAACAAGTTTATAAGCTTTGGGCAAAATTTTATATCATTGTGTAGTTAATGTGGGGTTGTACATTTTCAAATGATGACTATATTTTACTATTCTTTGTATTAATAACTGATACTGTATCCTATATTTCTATCTTTATGAAAATAAAAAAAACTTGTATATAAAAAAAGAAACATATGTCATAAGGCTTTCTTCTGCAGTACTGCACAGTAAACTGCATTTATTTTAATATTATGTACATACAACACACAATCCCCCTACCATATTCACCATAGTGAAAATAGCTGGAATCCATTAAGAACCACAATAATGCTACTTTACTTTTAAAGAAGAGTGTTATGAAATTGCTAAAGGCTATAAACGTATCTAGGTATAATGGCAGTTCTTTAGCTTTTCTGGAGGTGAGGATTATAGTCATGTCAGGTTGTCAAGGGTCATACTGACTCAGATGTGTGAGACAAAACTAGCTCTTACACAGAAGAGCTACAATCATTTCTTTGTTAAGTACTGGCCTTCTAGGCAGGTTGGATGGTGACAAAATCAAACGGATTCTAAGACAAGCTGTCAGAGGGTATTTATTTTGAAGGCTATAAATTCTCCTGTGGGAGCCAACATACAACATAGCCCCAAAACCTCATTGTCTGATGGAGCACATCAGTGAAATTTTTGAAACATATTTCTACAGATCTTGGAATCAATTATTGTGCAGGAAGAAACTATCTGCAGTAGGAATCCAAATACCACTCCAGGCTAGAGTTTCTGCATTGCTTTTCTTACAATGACAGCTTCTTGCTCTGCATCAAGTCTGCTCCTCTGAGCTTCTGAAACAGCTTGTCAAGCAACCTTGAAGACTACAATAGAAAAGGCAAGTTCACAAGCTCTGAACAAACAAATGAGATCTACATATCTATTCTCTCTGTGTAACTTCTATCACTATAGGTGACCAAAGAGCAATATTGCAATTACTATTTCAGAAGGCATCAGGAGACTCAAGATGGCCAATAGGGTTTCATTTGACCCTAAAAAGATTTGGATTGGATTCATGTGTGCCATTATGTTCATGAAGTGATGTCCTTTCATGAGCAGAAGATTTGTTCGTGAATAGAAAGTGCCATTGGATCTAAAGCAATGTTCAACTTTGTTTTAGTTCATGTTTTGAAATGTCAAAGCTGTGGGCCATTCCGCACAATGACCAATGTTGCTAAATGTTTGCAGTATGCAGAAATGCTATATTTAATAGTGGAATTTCATCATTCCACATACCTTCAATTCTAGTGGAATACTGAAGTCCCAGTAGCGATCTATTCATTCCCCACAGGTTTCTGGTCTTGCTGGAATCGCAACAAACTTTCGTCCCTGGCCGTCAATCAAACAGAACAGCCAATGAACTGTTGCATTTGTGCTCCCCCAAAGCCCCTTTCCCTTTAAAAACTGTTTAAAAAAAAAAAAAAACTAAACATACCAGTCACAACGAATATTTGTTCAATCATTGTCTCACAAAGACCTTTTTTGCTGGTGTAGGAGCTGGTGCTTAATTGTTTCCACGATTCAAGTAAAAAAATACCCCCCCCAAGGGCACGATTTGTGGCCAAAATTACGGGCACTGTCGAACAGGGGGCTATATTGTGCTCAGAAACTTTAAAGGCAATTGCAGAAGGGAGCTTTGTTTTACTGTTAAGCACTTCTGTGGAGGGACTTCAGCTGGAGAAGCCTCGCTTATTTGTTGCTTTCACAGGTTTAAGGGGGGGGGGAATGGAGATCGCGTCTCTGGAAGCTCAGGGGCGAGAGCGAGGGAGGGCCATTCTTTCTACCACTATTTTGAGAGTGCACATGTCTTTCGCTGATGTGTTGCGGCTTGCGCTCAGAAGTATAGTGATTTTTTCAGGGGGAATCCACTTGTCTGGATTTCCCCCTAAGTGCTATAAAATTCCAATTGTTGCTGGAGTTCGGCGGGAGTTTTGCGGTTTGTTTATGACGTCATGCGGAATGTTGAATTAATGGCGTTTATGAAAGGTAAGACTTTGGCAACATTTAAGTCGTGCAGAATGCCCCTGTGTTTGGTCCAAGTTCCATAATGGATTATTGAATCAGAATCACAGAATCACAGAATCATAGAGTTGGAAGGGGCTATACAGACCATCTCGTCCAACCCCCTGCTCAATGCAGGATCAGCCCAAAGCATCCTAAAGCATCCAAGAAAAGTGTGTATCCAACCTTTGCTTGAAGACTGCCAGTGAGGGGGAGCTCACCACCTCCTTAGGCATCCTATTCCACTGCTGAACTACTCTGACTGTGAATTTTTTTCCTGATATCTAGCCTATATTGTTGTACCTGTAGTTGAAACCCATTACTGCACATCCTTTCCTCTGCAGCCAACGGAAACAGCATCCTGCCCTCCTCCAAGTGACAACTTTTCAAATGCTTAAAGAGGGCTATCATGTCCCCTCTCAATCTCCAGGCTGAACATTCCCAAGTCCCTCAACCTATCTTCATAGGGCTTGGTCCCTTGGCCCCAGATTATCCTTGTCACTCTCCTCTGTACCCTTTCAATTTTATCTACATCCTTCTTGAAGTGAGGCCTCCAGAACTGCACACAGTACTCCAGGTGTGGTCTGACCAGTGCCATATACAATGGGACTATGACATCTTGTGATTTTCAATGTATTAGTTTATTCCAAAGGCATTGGACAATGCCACATCTATGTATCCATTTTAAACAATCCAGACCTCTAGGGTTGATTTTAGACAAGTGTTAGTATAATCAACATATTCAGGGTTTACATGGACAATTTATTTACATGGACAATGTCCATAAATAATGTCATTCATGGTTCATTGGTTAAATTAATCTGATAGAAAATAACTACACTGAAAAATTGTAGGCTGAGTTCTTGATGAGATTCAGCACATTGCTAAGCAGGCAACTGCAGCCTTAGTAAGGAAAAAGGAAATACATGAAAACACACAAAAATAAAGTAGTAATAAATGACAGATTAAAAAGTATGGCATAATCACCTGGATTGAACAAGGAAATGCTGATGTAGTAAATTGTCTTTTTAAATATATTCAATTCAGAATTTTACTTCAAATATTTAAATTTTTGCTGAATGCTGTAATGCTTGAAGTCAGATTATATTATGATAATTCATAGCCCTTTAAGAAGTTCAGATAAAAGTTGTATTTATTTATTTTGATTATTGATAGTCATCTTTTCTCATTTGGACTCAAGGCAGATTACACAGAGTGAGAAACTATAATAGACAGGATGGGACATTCAGTAAACAAATAGGGGTGTAGAACTAATCAGCTTCACACTTCCTTCTGTCATTACATATTCCCAGCTACCATGTTATTGGGCTCCTTAGCAGATAAATTGGGGGGGGGGGTACTTCAGAAAAATGGGAATGCAGAAATCCTGGGAAACACAGAGGCTGCTGTGCAACCTTTGGAATTGGTCTCACAGTGCTTACTACAAACTAAACTGGGTAACTTACTTGTAGATGCTTGAATCCATAATATGGGATGTCAACCACTGATAGAGGGGTAAGTTACATTTATTAATTTATTATTTATTTACTGCATTTCTGTACCTCCCATAAGGCTCAGGGCAGTTTACATTAAACATAGGGATATACATTGCAATCATCATAACAACAACCATAACAGTGGTAATAAAAACTGAGAAACAATATTATAACAGTTAACAGTACAATAATAACTTTCTGAACAAGAACATGTAGGGAGGACAGTTGGGTTCAGGACATGGAAGGGTTGTTAGCGGGGCCAGCAGATGACATTTAGTCTGTCAGCCTCAACCAAATGCCTGATGAAGGAGTTCCAATTTTCAGGCCCTGTGGAATTGTGGAACATTTTGAATGTTAGGTGCTTTATATATACAAACCATTGCTGAAACACCACAGATGGACTGCAGTAACTACTATTTTCTCTTTTTATCACAATAATTCATTTAGGGGGGGGGGGAATCACCATTTTCTTTGTAAATGAGATCTGCCATTTTGATGGCACAGACTCTAAAAACAGCACTCTTGATATTGATGGGAGATTGACCACTTTGTCATGTTCTGGCTAATTAGGAATGTGTCAACTTTTAAAAATTATTTAGGAGAATAAACCTAGCTTTCAGTTTATTTTTTATTTAATGGAAAGGGCTCTTACAGAACTTGATGGTGGACATACTTGCATGCAACATTTTCAGGATTAGATTTTTGGACTTTAAGATATTCATCACATTTTACATTGACTTATGAATAAATTCCCTGCATATTTTGGAAATGGAGAGGCAAAACATTTGGGACATGTTCTTAAGCACATTCCTGTTAGTTCATACATGCAAATGAAAATAGTCTGTCCAAAGTTTAAAATCACACCTGAGCAAGCCTAAAGTAATGCTCTGGATCACAGAATTACATTTTTTATTAACAGCTTTATATATTAGTATCTTGTATTATGACGGACCCCTACACACTTCCCAACTCTAAGTTTAATTTTTCCTCCAAAATAAAATTTTATTTATTTATTTATGTTATTACTTACATTTCTGCACTGCCCTCCCTTGTGGCTCAGGGCAGTTCACAGAAAACATAAAACCAATAATCTGTAACATAAATCAAGCCTGACTGGGGTAATGGAAAGAGTTTGGACTCATCACCTACCTGATTGGCCATCCATCCAATGCCCCCACCAGTGCTCCCCTGGTCCAGAACAGCCCTGGCCACAGCCTTGCCAGGTCTTGCCAGAGCTGTCTGGTCAGAGGGGAAGGGTGAGAGCCTGTCCCTGCCCCCAGCAGCCCTGCTGAGGCCTTGCCAGGCCTCAGCAGGCCTCTCTGGGTCAAGGGAGAGGCTAGTGCCCATTGTATTTTTTGTACAATGGGCTAGTAGATATGTATCCATCAGTCTTCTACATCAACCAGGCAACAGTAACATGCATAACATAATATTTACTATTTACTTATTAATTCAGCCATAACTCTACAGATTGGTTAAATCAAGGGGGATTCTGGGGGATCCCATAGTTGTCAGTTTAATTGGCCTCAATCAAATGCTTGGCAGAAGAGCTTACTTTTGCAGGCGCTGTGGAACTGTGCCAGCTCTGTCAGGGCACAAATCTCTTCTAGGAGCCCATTCCAACTAGTGGGGGCCGGGACCTGGCCCTGGCTGAGGCCAGATGTGCTTCCTTGGGGCCAGGAAACACTAGCCATTTAGAACTGACTGAGCATAATGCTCTTTGAGGTGTTTAGGCAGAGAGACTGTCACTCAGGTACACCAGGCCGAGACCATGAATGGCTTTAAGCTTGATCTGGAATTTATTTATTTGATTTATTGCTCGCCACTCTCGTAGTAGACCACTACTGGGTTACACAGTCTGTTAAAACCCCGTTAAAAACTATCCAGACATACATCGATACAAACTTCTAAAAACAGACTCCTAAACAATTAAAAAATGATGGTCATTACCCCTCTAGACCATCAGATATCTAATGTAGAAGTGGGAGGAAGGAGTATGGTGGGTGCCGCTCTCTTAATGCTGGGGGGCCTGTCAGATCTTCCTCATCACACTGGCCTCAACCATAAACCTAGCAGAAGAGCTCTATTTTGAAGGCCCCGTGGAATGCTGAAAGCTCCTGCAGGGCCTGCAGCTCCTCTGGGAGCTCATTCCACCAGGTGGGGACCTGGACTGAAAAGGCTCTGGCTCTGGTTGAGGCCAGGCATGCTTCCCTGGGGCCAGGAATGACCAACAAATTAGTACCCACAGAGGGTAAAGCTCTGTGGGGGGCATAGGGCAAATGGTGGTCCCTCAGATATGTGGAATCCAGACCACAAAGGGCCTTAAAGGTCCAAACCAGAACCTTGAACTGAATCCAGGTGGCAACGAGAACCAATGTAGCTGCTTCAGCACAGGCTGGATATGGGCCCTCCAAGATGACCCTGTGAGGACACTAGCAACTGCATTCTGCACTAGTTGCAATTTCTGCATCAAGGACAAGGGAAGGCCCACATAGAGCGAGTTACAGAAATCTATTCTGAAGGTGACTGTTGCATGGATCACTGTGGACAAATGTTCAGAGGATAGGTAGTAACCATGCCTTGTGAAGATGTAAAAATGCGTGGTGGACTACCTTCTTGACCTGTGCCTCTAGAGTCAGTGAGGCATTGATGGTCACTCCCAAGTTCCTGGCCATGGGCATGGTCATAAGTTGCCTCCCAGACAGGGGGAGTAAGCATGCTTCCTGACCCAACCGTCTGTCACCCAGCCACAGGACCTCCATTTTGTATAGGTTGAGTTTCAGGTGGCTATGGTCGAACCATCCAGCAATGGCTTCCAAACATCTTACAAATGGTTCGGGGGGGGGGTGGAGTCCTGAGAGCCATCCATCCGGAGATAGAGCAGGGTGTCATCGGCAGATTGATGACAGCCCAGCCTGAAACTCTGTTCCAGCTGTGCCAGAGGGTGCATAAAGATGTTAAAAATCATGGGTCAGAGAACCGCGCTCTGTGGGGCCCCACAAGGGAGTCCTTAAGAGTGCAACAGCTCATCCCCCACCACAACCCTCTGAGTCTGTTTATGGAGAAAGGAGCATATCCAGCCAAGTGCTGTGCCATCCAGCCAAGTGCTGTATCTCTGTTCTGGTGAGGCGGTGGTCCAGCAGTTCATGGTCGACCATATCAAGAGCAGCCAACAGATCTAACAGAACAAGCAAGGCTGTCTCCACCCTGGGGCCTGGATGGAAGCCTGACTGGTATTGGTTGAGCACCGAAATTTCTTCCAAGAATGCCAAGAGCTGGTCCGCCAACAACTTTTCCAAGGAACGTCAAATGTGACACTGGGTGGTAGCTGGCCAGGTCCTGCAAGTCCAGAGCTGGTTTTTAAAGGAGAGGGCATACCACTACCTTTTTTAGCAGTTCAGGGAACTCCCCAGTAGCCATGGAGAGGTTGACAATCTCCCTGAGCTGACCACCTATCCACTGGTCACCTCATTTGAAGAGCTAAGATGGGCAGGGATCAAGGGAGCAAGTGGTAGCCCTAACTGATGCCAGCAACTTGTACACTTTGGGGGAAAAGAAACATCTGAAGCCATAAAACACCACCTCCAAAGGTGGCCAACAGGCCTTCAGTTCATTTACTGTATCAACTGTGGCAGGAAGGTCACAGCAGAGCGATGTTATCCACAAAATAGCTCACTAGAGCCTCACAGCCAAGATCCAATTGACTAATATTTTGATGCCCTTCCTCCAGGTCAGTAAGTGATTGAACTACCCTAAATAATTGGGCTGGGTGAGAGCTTGTGGACTCAATTTCCATGGCAAAAAAATCCCATTTTGCTGCTTTCACTGCCATCTCATTTGCTGGGCCTATTGCCTTCTTTACTTTACGTTTTCTCCTCAAATAACTGAAAAATCTTTTCTTGTTACAGTGGGCTTCCCTGGCCAATCTTAGCTCACTCTCAGCTTTGGCCTTTCTGATGATTGTTCTACAGTGTGTAGTAACCTATAGGTACTCTTCTTTAGAGCTCTGTCCTTCCCTCCATTTCCCTCCATTTCCCTTTTCTTTCGTGTTCCTCTTGAAGTTCTCTTTTCATCCAAATAGGCTTCTTAGAGCTCCTGCAGTGTTTTCGTCTTTCTGGGATAGTCATTGATTGAGCATGCAATAGCTCTTGTTTGAGTAGCACCCACCCTTCACATGCTCCCTTCCCTTCCAGCATTCTCATCCATGGTATGACACTCATCATGTCTCTGAATTTATTAAAGTTTTCCCTACGAAAATCCAACATCCGCGTCTGGCTACAAGCTTCTATGGCTCCCCATCTCAAAAGGAATTCTATGAGGACATGGTCGCTTCCCCCTAGGGCCCCCACCTCCTTCACATCATCCACCAACTCTTGCCTGTTGGTCAGTAAAAATCAGAATTTCCCATGGCGGTCCTATGAAATAAAAAGCATAAGTGTCTCAGAATTTCAAGTGGAGTTAGCGTGGGAGTTCATATACAAAAGGTTTGCAGGAAAGTATACAGTGGGACTTTGGATGAGAAGTAGGTTTCCCAGTTTTATTAGATAACAATTTGGCTGTGTGGACAAAAACAGGAAGTGCAGTTGCCAGCAGTAGTCCTCAGGCTTCAAAAGGGCAGACATCACCAGCCAAGCAACAGACTGTACTAGCTGCGCCTAGTGAAAGTGAGGTTTGAACATGAGGCTTCAAACGGTTACCATGCCTCAGTCCACCATCCAAAACAGCCATTTCTGCCTGGGGAGCTGATCTTTATAGATTAGCAGTATTTACAGGAGATCTCCATGCCTTGCCTAGAGGTTAGCTACCCCTGGGCTGGATATATTCCTTGAGGTTTGAAAGTAGGTCCTCAAAAGGGTATAATGCCTCCACAGCCACCCAACCAGCTAAATTGTGCTCCTGGCTTATTTCAGGTCAAGAGAACATTGCAGGGATGAGGTAAGGTGTAGGTTTATGTTCTGGAATGATAGGTGTAGGTTTATGTTCTGGAATTCCGCACTTCCTAGGTGTGCTTGAACCTGACTTGGCTCAGAACAGTGCAGAGAGGTCTCCTCTTAGGCTTGCCAGTTTCCACAAAACCCACAACAAACCATGAGCTAGCACCCGTTGCACTACAGCATGCAGTGGCTTTTATCACTAGTATATTCCCACTCCAGTCCACCAACCACCTGTTGCGAGAGTTTCAATGGCAACCCTATTCGAAAACCATGTTAAAATAAATAACTGGAGGAAAATCAACAGTCAGGAAGAAGTATAGTTCTCCCTAAACCCAGATTCCCTGCTCTTCAAATATCCCTCAGGTTGCTTTCCCCTCATTTGGACTTACTTTTCGTTTCAGAAGGCAGGTGGCAAAAGATTACAATAGGGAAGGATAGAAGTCTCTGCAAGTAAGATTCAGTAGTATGGAAACTGCTAGCCTAAGAGACTGTGGCTTAGTCACAGAGATCTGTTTTGCATGCAGAAAGTCAAGCCAAGCTCAGTATTTCCATTTAAAAGAATCAAATATTGAGCAGATTATATGAAATATCTCTATTTGAGACTATTGCCAGTCAGTGTAGACAACACTAATTTTAATAAACATCTCAATATAAGGCACCTTCATGTGTCCCATTTTAAATTTTCCTTGCAAGTGGGTTTCTTCCTTGTATTTTTCGTACAGGAAAATATATGGGGGAAATATAGGATGTGGAATGCGACTCGCCCATGATGTAGAGCTGCAGAATTCTTCTGTGTAGGATGTTCATTCAGATATTTCCAGTCAGAATAGAAACTCTGTCCCAAAGCCCTTTCCTGGTCTTTTGGATTTCCTTTTCCACCTTGTTGACTGCTTTCAGTATCTTTGACTTCCCTTCGCATAACAAATGGAAAAGCTGTGCCTTAGTTAATTTTTCCATAGTTCTAGGCAGTCACAAACTATAAACAGGAAGTCTCGTGAGGTCTCGCGGGAGCACGAGCGATCCAAAATTATCAGTTTGTCGATCTCCGTATCAAGTCAGCTTCCCCCACTGAACTCTCTCCAACAAAACTTTAAAGTCTCTCTTTTCTTAAGCTCTCTCTTTGTTTGGATAGTGGGTATAATTAGCTGGGAGCCTCTCACTCGACGAAAGAATTCACTTGTAAATTGGTTGAGGAGGGGGGGGGGGAAGAGCTTGTGGGGAAAGAAAAGGAAAAGCCAGAAACCTTACAGTCTTTACTGTTGTAGACTTCGGCTCCTGTCAGTCTGGTAAAAGATTATCTGGGAAGAATGTAGGGTCAGCTGGTCGTTTCAGGCTTAGAAAGTTATTTACGACAAGGGCGTCATCATGACCTTGAGCACATGCCGCGGCGATCCGGAGAGCTTAGTCTCCCTCCCTCTCCACGGATCTGTAGGACCCTCAGGATGCCGTTCCCGGTTCCTGGGGCGACCGGCGAGCGAGATTTGCGTATCTGCTCAGGTCTGCCAGGTGCGGTTGCTCCTGACCCTCAGCATGGCTTAAGAGCCGGACAGAAGCCTAGCTGTTACGGCGCCATCTTCAGTCGAATCCAACTTTGTTTTAGCCTGATTGAAATTCTGAGCAAACATATCACCAAACTTAAACATCTTGACTCAAAATGCATCTGGTTATGTGCCTATAAGTCCATTTTTAATTCTATAAACATATATCAGATTATTGTACTTACTATTCATTAGAACCATTTCTAAGAAACTAAATACTGTAAGACCTCATACTAACATTTCTATATCTTTTGATGTAGACTAATCTCTGACATGATGTGGAGTGAAACCCATGCTAGATAGTTCTGAACAGCTGGGAAATAGGCAAGTAGAGTGGATGCACAGAAAATGAAGGGAATTGTAAATGCAGAGAACCTTCTGGGTGATGACTGCCTTTATAATACGTTCTTGCTCATGCCAGAAACTGGCAGGTGTGATGGGTGATGTTTATTTAAAATGATTATTAATAATAATGCCTTCAAACCACATAGTAATGAAACATGAAGGCTGCTAAATGAAACATTTAAAAATTAGGGAAATGTCAGGGTTATTGTAGCATGAATAAACTTATATTTTTCTCAAAGGATGAAAATAATTTTTGATATATATTTACTGGCATAACCTTTTAAATGTTCTTTAATAGTGGCACTAATGGCATGCATTTAATTATAATTAATTACCTCTAATTTGTAAGAAGTATTCTGTGTAAAAATAGGCAACTGTTCCTTCTTGCACTAAATAACTTGAAGACATTGTGATAAAAACAAATACATGACAAGAGGAAAGAGGAACACTATACAATGATATTCAAATCAAGTAACCAGTTTAAGGATTTCTCAACAAAAAGTTAATATTTTCCTTCTGGGAACCATGAGAATACAGTGGGCAGTTCTTAAATTAAAACTGATGAACCATTTGGGGTAGGAAAGATAGGTAAGTAATAGATAAATGGCAAGAAAAAGGAATACTTTTTATTTATTTATTGGCCAGCACTTGTGGGGGGCTGTTAATAAGGGGTTGGCCCGATGTTCCATCTGTTACACATACTAATGACCTGACTTGGATGGCCTAAGCTAAGTAGGGTTGTCCATGATTAGTATTTGGATAGGAAACCACAAAGGAAGTTCAGGGTCCCTACACAGAGGCAGGTAATGGCAAATTATCTCTGAATGTCTCTTGCCTTGAAAGCCCTATGGGATCCACAGGTTACCTATGACTTGACAGCACTTTATTTATTTTATTTTATTTTATTTATAATATTTATATACCACCCTCCCATGTGGCTCAGGAAGTTTTACATAGTCCATAGAAATAAGTACAACACAAATTTACACAGAACATGGGAATAAGTATAGCACAACACAGCAACATCAAGTAAATACAACAATAGCAACAGTGACCTAGCAACAGTTCCAACATTTTCATCTGTCTGCCACCAGTGTACATATTAGCTTACCTCATTATTATGCACAGTTCTCTTATTCATTTAGACAGAGACCTTTTAAAAAGTTTTTTTTTCTGAAGTGCATATACATATAATGTACACATTTTTTCTTGATAAAAATTTATGACTATTCCTTGGTGTAGTGGTTAGGAGTGGGGACTTCTAATCTGGCGAACTGGGTTTGATTCTGTGCTCCCCCACAAGCAACCAGCTGGGTGACCTTGGGCTCACCACAGCACTGATAAAACTGTTCTGACCAAACAGTGATATCTGGGCTCTCTCAGCCTTACCTACCTCACAGGGTGTCTGTTGTGGAGGAAGGGAAAGGAAGGGAAGGTGAACGTAAGCTGCTTTGAGACTCCTGGTAGAGAAAATCAGGGTATAAGAACCACCACCACCACCACCACCACCACCACCACCACCACCAACAACAACAACAACAACAACAACAACAACAACTCCTCCTCCTCCTCCTCTTCTTCTTCTTCTTCTTCTTCTTCTTCTTCTTCTACTACTACTACTACTACTACTACTACTACTACTACTACTACTACTACTACTACTACTACTACTACTACTACTGAAAATGAAAAATGTAGAAAATAGCCCAACACTGAGACTGAACTCTTATGTTCAGTCTCCAGATGTCCATGGACTCCAATATTGAGATCTCTAACATTGAGATCATTGTTAGATCTATTGTATTGGTGCCACCCTCTTCTGAATATTATTCTCCCCACCAGGCTGAACTTGGGGGGAACTCAGGTAACTAATATTAGAATTGTGACCACTGCCGCTTATATGTAACTTTTGTTGATGTTAATTGGGGTTTTTATGGGGATTTTATTGTTGTAAACCGCCCTGAGACCTATTTGGAGAAGGGCGGTCTAAAAATCAAATAATAATAACAATAACAATAATAATAACAATAATAATAATAATACCTTAATTGCAAATGATTTCCCATTCAAATACTGACTAGTCAAATATAATGTATCACAGGCTCCTGTTCAAATTTCTCACTGACTATTGCATTGGCTATTCGTCAAGAGAATGTTCTGTATTTCACAGGTCTGCCTTAACTGTTCATAATTTTGTTCAGCAGTCAGAACTGTTCTAATCTGGGGGGTGTGGCTAAAGATGTCGTTCTGAGAGGGTGGCAGGGCATTTGCTCGGCTATCTCTGAAGCCTGACAGGGGTCAATTGCGCAAGCAATTGGCAGAAAAGAGGAGGGGTACGCAAACCCCACCTCACCTTTCTACCCAGGAAGTTCTTGGGGCCGTCTCCAATCTTTTAGGGAGTATATCTCCCTGGATTATAGGCTGTCAGCGTTCCAGGTCCAGAGGACGACTGCCATTTTCTATCTCGGACTTTCTTTTCTCTCTTTAATCTTAAAGTATCTGCTTCAACCCTACACGATGATTTACTGGAAATGAACGTTGTGAACTGAGGGGAGGACATCGGCTGAGTTCCAAAACATCATTTACTGCAAGTATCTCTCGTTTTTTTTTCCCCGTCTCTCTTCCTGCATCAAAGCCCTTTGTTTCCCCCCTCCTCTTACTCTGCTCTGCCCGAAGCCACCTCGTTATGAGGCAGGCTAATTCTCCTAACTAAGCAGAAGAAGGACTCAAATCAACTCAAATTAATTGGCAAAAGCTCTTATTGTAATTGTTTTGGTTTTCGGAGATAAGAGATAAGAGCTGTGAATGGGAAGATCTCACGAGAACTCTGTTCCAGCATGAGAATAACTGCCTTAACAGACTTCAATACGTTACATGCCAGAGGATAAAACAGAGGACCTCTACTGGCCACTTGTAAAATTGTTAGAGGCCGGCTGTTTTTTTTTTAAAGTCAAAAACATGTCTATGTTAAAAAGATTGGCTCATCTCATAGAGAAACAAACCCAAGATTTCAAAGTATTTACAGAAGGATTGGTCAAAAATATCTTCAAGGAGATCCAAGATGGCAAGGAAGAAGTCTCCAACAGGAATGATGGATCAATAACAGTGGCTGATGACAGCTTTAAACAAGGTGGAAAACCAACAGTAGAAGAGAAATCTGAAATTCATATCTTCAAGGAGATCCAAGATGCCAAGGAAGAAGTCTTTAACAGGAATGATGGATCAATAACAGTGGCTGATGACAGCTCTAAACAAGGTGGAAAACCAACAGTAGAAGAGAAAGCTGAAATTCTGGAGACGGAAAATGGGATGCCGGAGTTCTGCAGCCCAGATAAGGACACCCTTTTAAAAAAGACATACAGCCATCTCAAAGCAACAGTGTACAAAAATCAATCAAAAGAAATATGGATCTGTAGTGAAAGTAACCGATTTAAAGGAGCTCTTTGGGGAAAAAATTGTATTGATACTGGAGTCCAGGAGGTGCAACGGCCTCAAGATTTATTGATGCATATTCTGCGGGAAAGAGTACAACTGCACTTTCTACGCCAAAGGCCAATGGGACAGAATATAAGTCTACGGGAACGACAAGATGTAGCAAGCCTCGAGATGAGACCCCCTTAAGAAGACCGAAAGCTCATATTGTTTTATGTTTAATGTTATACTGTATTCTATATTTCTGTTTTTATGAAAAAGGGGAAGCAGTGTCTCTTTCTCTCTTGTTTCTTTTCCTTTGTAGGCATATAGGTAATATAATCATTAGTGTTGGAAATATAAAATGGGGTTCTCCCCCCTTATTTTTTCTTTTTTCTATTAGTGTATTGTTCTAGGGCCAAAGCCCACACTGAGCCCCTGTAGAAAACGTTTAATGTTAAGCTTTCAACTTAAATCTGAAAATATACCTGTCAGGATGGCTCTTAGAATGGGTCAAGTATAAATTGTTTTGTAGATGTATCTGAATTAAGGATAAGGAGAAGCTATAGAAGACTGAAAGCTTATATTGTTCTATGTTTAATGTTAAGCATTTAATCTAAACCTGGAAACTTTACTATTCTCTGTATTAACAACATATACTGTATCCTACATTGCTATTTTTATGAAAAAGGGGAAGCAATGTTTTTTTTCTCTCTTGTTTCTTTTCCTTTGTAGGCATATAGGTAATATAATCGCTAGTGTTGGAAATATAAAATGGGGTTTTCCCCCCTTATTTTTTCTTTATTGGTGTATTGTTATAGGGCCAAAGCTCACACTGATCTGTAGAAAATGCAAAGCTCTCAATTTATACCTGTCAGGATGGCTCTTAGAATGGGTCAAGTATAAATTGTTCTGTAAATGTATCTGTATTAAGGATAAGGAGAAGTTATGAAATCCTCCTGTAATTTTTTTTCTTTGTACATCTTTAAGGCAAAGCCCTACTTTCCTTTCCCTTCATTAGGGTATTGATAAAGGGCCAAAACTCATACTGTTCTACAAGAAATGTTTAATGTTAAGCATCTAACTTAAACCTAGAAATATCTGCCAGGATAGCTCTTAGATTGTATCAAGCAGTTAACGTGAGGTCTACGATCTCTCAAATTGATTAATAACAACTTTTCTTTTGTATATCTAAATAGGCCTTTTTTAATGTAGTGGAAATTTGGATGGCTCTTAGACTCAGTTTTGGGCAAAAGTTTATATCACTGTGTAGTTAATGTGGGGTCGTATATTTTCAAACGATTATTATATTTTATTTACTGTTTTTTTGTATTAATAACTCGTATTGCATCCTATATTTCTATCTTTATGAAAATAAAAAAAACTTGTATATAAAAAAAAGAACTGTTCTAATCTGGGGCATTTATCTACAGCTGTGTATATGTGATTTACTCTACAAAAAACAGGAATCATAGTTATTGATTGCATCATACTGTTCTAAATACAGTAGAAATATACAACAACAAAATACCTAACTGCTCATTAAAATATTCACAGAAAGACCTAACCCAAAAATTCAAGCACAGGTTGAAATGAAATAGGTGTGGAAGCAATGGAAGTCAATTTTACTTTAACCATTATGAAATACAATTACAGAGATATTCTGGCATACTGTAGTAGATCTGCACATGAACAACAAGAAGGCATATTTCTACATAATACCAATACGGTTCAAACTTTTAGAGTCTCTAAGAGAATCCTAAAGTTTGTTTACTATATTATTGGTTCATGAACCAATACAGAGGTAAATAAATTTAAAAGTATATTCATGGCAGGTTTAATATATATGAAATGCAATTACAAATGAACCACATATGGATGTAAACTCTGGCTCATTTTATAAAGTTCTCAAGGGTATTTTTATTGAAGAAAATTATTGGCAAATAGGTCCAAACTAAACCTACTAAACAGACATTTTACAGCAAGGAAAGAACAAAATATTTCATATTTCTGGTTGGCTATTATTTTTGTCATAAAAGATGAAGCTTCAGTGCATAGTAATAAAATACCTGGCCTCCTTGTAAAACAGACAAAAAATACAGTGCTTTATTGAGCTTTCAGCTTCTCTCTATTGACTTGATACTTATTTTACATGCCTTGTATTACTTTCTGCCTTTACCTTCAAGGCAACATTCTCATGATCATATACAGAACAATAAAGGTCTATATTTATTTTGGATACAACTAGTGAGTGCTAAAAGGATGGTACCATGTATTGTATTGCAAACAATTACTTAATAAAAGGTAAAGGAGAGCTTTTATATATTTTCCTTACAACTTACAATACTTCCTTCTTCTCAGAGAATGTACACATCCTTAACACATAGCTACCTTTAATATTTGAGAAGAGGCCTCCCAGGCGGAGAGTGTCTGGCCTCTGCTTCCGGTCCACGGGCCAATTAGCAAAGCTGTGCGTGTCCTGATTGGCACGTGGAATGCTTGCACCCATGCCCAACAAACCCAGCCAGGGGCACTCTGTTGTTATCGCTGCCATTCTGCCCCTGACACCTTTTCCAAGCTTCAGTGGAAAAGGCCTGCCAAGCCTTGCAGAGGCTGTGGCAAGCAGCCCTACTGCTCACACTCCACTCTGGGCCCAACACGCCCCAGCAGGCAGCCCTCCCACCTGGTCTCCAACCTGGGCCCAACACACCACAGCAGGCAGCCCTCCTGCCTGCTCTCTGCCTTGGGCCACAAATGCTATGACAGGTGTTAGAATCATATAATAATAGACTTGGAAGGGACATCATGGGTCATCTAGTCCAACCCCCTGCACTATACAGGACACTCACATCCCAATCACTCATCTACTGTAACCTGCCATCCCTTTGCCTTCACAAAATCAGCCTCTCCGTCAGACGGCTATCTAGCCTATGTTTAAAAAATTCCAAAGATGGAGAACCCACCACCTCCTGAGGTAGCCTGTTCCACTGAAGAACCGCTCTAACTATCAGGAACTTCTTCCGGATGTTTAGATGGAATTTCTTTTGAATTAATTACATCCCATTCATTCTGGTCTGTCCCTCTGGGGCAAGAGAGAACAATTCTGCTCCATCCTCCATATGGCACCCTTTTAAATACTTGAAGATGGTTATCAGATCCCCTCTCAGTCGTTTCCTCTCTAGGCTAAATAGACCAAGCTCCCCCAACCTTTCTTCATACGTCTTGGTCCCCAAACCCCTCACCATCTTTGTTGCCCTCCTCTGGACACGTTCCAGTTTGTCTACATCTCTCTTCAACTGGGGTGCCCAAAACTGAACACAGTACTCCAAGTGAGGCTGAACGGGAGCAGAGTAAAACAGTACCATCACCTCCTGTGATCTGGACACGAAACTCCGTTTGATACAGCCCAAAATCCCATTTGCCTTTTTAGCCACTGAGTCACACTGCTGACTCATGTTCAATGTATGTTCTACTAAGACTCCTAAATCCTTTTCGCACATGCAACTGCTAAGACAAATCTCCCCCATCTTATATTGGTTTATTTGGTTTTTCCTACCTAAATGCAGAACTTTACATTTGTTCCCATTGAACTTCATTTTATTCAGTTTAGCACACTTCTTGAACCTATCAAGATCATCCTGTATTTTGTTGCTGTCTTCAGGTGTGTTTGCTACCCCTCCTAGTTTGGTATCATCTGCAAATTTAATAAGTATCTCCTCTAATTCCTCATCCAAATCATTTATAAATATGTTGGACAACACAGGCCCCAGGACAGATCCTTGGGGTACTCCACTTGTGACTCTTTTCCAAGAAGATGCTGAACCATTAACAAGTACCCTCTGGGTATGATTTACCTGACAGAATTAGGATCCATACTGCATTTTACTAACTTGTGAACAAGTATATCATGTGGAAGCTTATCAAAAGCTTTACTGAAATCCAGATAAACTATGTCCACAGCATTCCCCTGATCCAGCAAGGTAGTCAATTTCTCAAAAAAAGTGATAAGGTTGGTCTGACATTACTTTTTCTTGCAAAACCCGTGCTGAGTCTTAGAAATCACAGCTCTCAGTTCCAGCTGCTCAAGGACCGGCTGTTTGATGATTTGTTCCAAAATTTTGCCAGCTACAGATGTCAAGCTGACAGGTCAATAATTACCCAGATCCTCCTTTTTCCCTTTCTTGAAGATGGGGACAACATTTGCCCGCCTCCAATCGTCTGGCACCTCACCTGTTCTCCAAGAACTGTCAAAAATAATGGACAGAGGTTCAGAGATGACATCTGAAAGTTCTGATTGGATGGAACCTCATGGTCCAATCTTTCTGCATCTTGAGGGTTCTTTTGAGTAGAGGCTCCTGCAGCCACACTGCAAGTTTGGTGCCTCTACCTATAAGACCCACCCTCCCAGAGCCCAGAAAAGACAAAAAGGGGGAAAACCCCATATATTCATTGCGCCAAATTGATTCAGATTTGGTCAAATTGATTCATCCAAATCAGAACAAACCATGGGTGATTTGGACAAATCAGACTTAGTCCGAATAACTTTGGACCAAATCTGAAACAGTCTGATCCCCCCCCCCATGCATATCCCTAACAATTCATATCAGAAGTACCATTATGAACTGTAAGAGTATTGCTGCAAATGTTAACTGCATATGCCTTCATTAGGTCAATGACTCAGCATGACTGGATGACATTTTCAATGGATGCTAATTGTTCAGAGACAGCTTCTCTTATGTATCTGTGTAAATTTGGATGACATGATCCTCCTTTGCTGAAAAGAGGGGAAGATGTATGTGTGAGCACAGAAAGAACAGCTGTGTCAATTGAAGCAAAGCTAATCAGGTAATGCTGAGCAACTAAAAATCTAAAAATAAGTGCTTTTTTTAAAAAAGAGAAAAGTCTAAGGAACAGGTTCTTGATCAGGACCACAGCAACATATTGCAGTAATATATATTGGTACCTGGAGCGCATTTTTAAATGAGTTATAAGAAGAGATTAACATTATTTCTTTTAGTTTGCCAGAGGGAGCAAAACCCAAACAATTTTGGGTAATGTGTTCTCTTTGAAATAGAAATATTTTTATAATATACTTCATATAAAACAAAATACTGATTAAAAATATAGACATATTTAACTAGAAAGATTTACAAAAGCATTGAAAAGCATTAAACCATCACACTAGTGATCCCCTCATATAAATCACTGACATTTATATGGGGGGGGGGGATAGAGCTCAGGGGTAATGCCTGCAAGAGTACAAGGTTGTGCATTTCTGTGTAGTAGAAAGCAAAGTATCAATGCCAGATGATATTCTCATCTAACATAACCAGAATGTTCACTTTTTTCCTAAACACCAACATATCAAATTGCCTTTTTATGTAAACCTCCAAAACTAAATGCACTACTGAGATTCTAAAATGAACTCCACAGGAACAGACCTGTATAGCACTCTAAATATCAAGGTGTAATAGCACAAATATAAATTGATATACCTTAAGCTAGGAGGGTTCCATTAAACTTCTTGTAATTTGAAGCAAAGAACGCTATTGAAAACTTGTAATAATGGGATCCTTGCAAACCACATGTTTTAAAACTGAAATTACCCTGATCATAAAGTCCATTTCTCTCAGTTCAGTCATCTTCTCCAGTTGTTGATACGCTCACAATTTACTTAATGTATTTGGAATGTATGCACTGCTTTTACATTTGCACATGCATCGTCATATCTGTATGTGGAACATTCACCATCACACTTTGTAGAGCTATTAGCCACAATTGGTGCAAGCACACTAACCAACTTTTTCCTATACAGGAAAGCTGAAAGACAGGCTGGTGGCTTCACTACCTCACCTGAAGCTTATTTCCCAAGCAGAAATGTGAGCATGTGCATCAGCAAAGTATTTGCAATGACAGTTTAAAAAAGGAGTCAGAAGTTGGTTCCCATTTCCTTATTTATAGCTCATTGTGAATATATTTGGTAAATAAATATATAAGTGAGCTCTAAGAAACCAGGGTTGGGGAATGCCCTGAGTTGTCAGCCCAGAGACACTGGGCTATGTGACCAGGGTGGTGGTGGCAGAACTGGGGGTGCGCACTGGAAAAAAGCCTAGAGCTGTCTCATGGATCACATTTCATAAACCACTTATCCAGGAAAACCTTTTAAGCAGCTCTAGAGAAATACAAAATGATGAATTCTGGATAATTATTCATCTCACCATAAAGATATGAGATAGGAAATATGGTCCAAGGTACAAAAACATTAGAAACATTGGGGCAGTCTGCATGCGCTGGGGAAGTCCACCCCCCATGCGTACTCGGGAAGTGGTGGGGCATGGTACCCTGCCGCAAGGAACCGGCAGCAGCCTGGCGTAGCTGCTGCTGTGCATAACTGGTCTAAGAAGTGTCAAGTGTCACTTTCACTTTAATCACTCCCTGTATGTAATAGGCACTTTCATGGACCTGCCAAGTTAAGGAAGTGGTATGTACCTGAGTCTATTATGAATGTATAAAGAACATCCTCAAAAGTACATTCTGATATATCACATGTTTGAGGTCTAAGCTTTGGTGATGAAAATAGTTTCTGATCCTAACCCCTCGGGCAAACAAAAAAGTAGCAAAATATTCTTTCTCATGAGGAAAAGCTAAATTGCTTGGGCCTGTTCTGTTTAGAGGAAAGACATGAACAAGGTTTATAAAATGGCACGGAGATGTTAAGAACTTTTTCATGGTTCTTGTAACATTAGAATTCAGATCACCCAATGACATTGAACGGCAGCAGGCAGGCAGAAGAGAGTGCTGCTTCAAACCACATATATTCACAAAATGTCTTTAAAGGATAGGTTAGAAACATTGACAGAATGTTGACCTTTCAATGGCTATTAGATGCAATAGTGACATGGGACTTCCAGGTTCAGAGAGCACAACTGTGGATACCAATTTATGAAGACAACAGTGGAAGACAATTTCTTGCCTTGATTTTGGGCTTCCTGTTAGCCACTCGTGGGCCACTGGTCCAGACTGAGTAGAGTTCTAACACATTGTATTATTAGTTGTCAGTTCCAGATGTTACAATAGTGCTACACATAAGCAATGGTTGTTAATCTATTCAGACCTTAAGTAGTATCTCATGTAAACATTGCTCAGAATTAAAGGAGAATTGTCTCAAATTTTATTTCACCTTGGCTTGGGTACCATAAGGCAAGGGTCAGATGTGAAGAAACCATCTTCAAATTAGTGCTCGAGTTTCAGCCAATTCCAACTTAACAATTTGACAAACTGTAGGTTCCCACCCATGCAAGATTTGTATTGGGGACAATTAAAAAGCACATGAAGAATGTCCTGTGGGGGCATTAGAGAAGACAGAGATTTAGCACAGCTAGATTGGGATTTTTTCAAATACTCTCCTAAAGTGTCCTGATCGGCTCATTGGAGACTTTTTGTTTCTTTGAGTACACTTCCTCCCTGCATGCCTCCAGAACTGGCTGAATTAATAGAACAGATGAGTTAAATTTCTAGGTTTCCCTCTCCTCTCTTCTTTCTATACAAAGTTTGTTTCTCTTCAGTATAAAACTATTATTTTAAGCAGCCTGGTGTTCAGATTCTCTTTGCAAATTTAAACTGCCAACACCTTGAAAATAAAATAAAGGAATATGGAGAGATAAAAAGTAGACTAATTATACACTAACCAATTTTATAGGCTCCATGTTCAACACATCTTTAAAATAATGCAAATTGTGTTTTCAAATAAATAAATAAAACAGAAATAACTAGCTGTAACACTGTTAAAAACCAAGCTTTATGTGTGTGTGTGGGGGGGGGGGGGGAATTTGTAATGCTCAAACTCCCACTTCAGTTATTAAAAGCAGCCAAGGATAAGAAATTATTGCAATGATTAATCTCTTTCCTTTCTGGATTTCCTTTTAGGCACAGCTTGGATCAAACACCCAATAGATTAGGAGTGATGTAAATATAGTTCTGCAAGCTTGGAGAAAATGATTGTATGGCTTTTGTTTGCCACAGGGAACTAACTAAATAGTGGAATTAGATGCTTTTCTAAAAGAAAGAAAGATTAGCTTCACTTCTTTTGGATAAATGCCGTTGTCAGAGCTGCCTCCTGCTTCTCCAATCAACAAAATTCTCTGATTTGCAGTCTAGAAAGACAGATGTGTTATCTGGGAACTTGTCCAGATTTTTTAATATAAAAAACCCCAGTAACAACATTTTAGTCTCTTTTGTACTTCACGACAACACCAGCAATTATTCAGTCAATATAGGAAACAAATTGCTGAATATTTAACAATCAGTATACCAGGGTTTGCAATGAGATCTTCTCAAGCCTCTACATGTCAGTCCATACATGTGGTGCTTATATTTTACAGTCAACCTATACTGGGAAAATGCTTAAAAGCAAATATAGAACAACACTATCAAGCACAGTAGTTGGAATAAAAGCATAAAGCAACATGCTCATGTCTCACCAGCAGTAAACATCCAGTTAAAACAGAAATTCTACATTTCCACAAATATGCAAACATTTTGATAATAAGCTACTTGCAAAATTGATCTTCATAAACAGAAAAACTAAACTAAACAAATTAAGAGCCTATGAGATGGATCAAGACTGGAGTGATGTGGTCCCTGCAAGATATTCCAGTCAAGTGGCAGCATTCTCTATCAACTGAAGCTTCTTAATACTGTAAAGGGATAGCCCAACATATAACATTGCAGTAATCTAATCACAGTAACTAGATCCTTGATGCACAGGAAAGTGCATGGCAGGCTAAGCAGTCTAACCTAGTGGAAGGCACTGTTGGGCACAGTCACTACTTGCTTACCCAGCAGTAGGCTGAATCCATAGCATCCCCAGGTATTTGGACCTGTACTTACAAGTGAATTGAAATCCTATCCAAAGCAGGAGACACCTCAAATCTTGGGTCAGTCCTACTGCCTGCTTCTGTCTTCTCATGATTACACTTCACTTTACTAGCTGTCTGAAAACTGCATCCAGGCACTATTTCACAGTTCCTGTAGCATCCTCAGGCCAATTTGGGTTATACAACATGCAGAGCTGAACGTATGTCTGTCTGTTGTGGTATCATAGTTCCCCTTTTGAACTACTATGATACACATAAGCAAAGGCTTGGTTTTAAAATTAGCTTTAAAATATGTGTGCCATTCTCTTTTGTTGATACTCTAGTCACAATGCAATGTTTTAAATTCTGCATCGTGTCAATTGCCTAAATTTCACAGCCACATCATAAGTCATTGCCAATGTTGCCACAGATAGAAGATGAGCACTCTTTGGGAAGTAGGCACAGGATCCAAGACAACCTACATAATATGAACTTGTCCATGTGATGGATCATCAACTATGCCTATCTATATCTATATCTATATCTATATCTATATCTATATCTATATCTATATCTATATCTATATCTATATCTATATCTATATCTATATATTCATTTAAACATAGTATGTCATTTGATATAGGGTATAGTTAGCAAGGTGTAGTTATTATACAGGGTGCATCACAGTCTTTTTCAGAACAGTAGCTACATATACCTAGTCTTGTTAACTATACCTTATACCAAGCTAGGGAGGCAAATGAAACTTAAATTTTACAAACAAGCAAAGTTTGAAGTAACTGAGTTGTAGCCAAAGAATGCAAACGTAAACTGTTTTTTGACTACTGTATAAAATGACCACATTCGGCTAAGTAAACCAGAAATATTTAACTAAATCAATGTCACCATATCCTTACCTGTGTACTAGCTGTTTGCGGCTTACACAAATGGCTGTCTCATAATCATGAGTAACACACACTTTATGAGGGCTGCACTTGACTTTTAAACATGGATCTTTTGATGGATCAAGAGCTGTTAAAATAAGATATAGAAAAAAGTTTAAACAACTCTGTAGTCACTTCTTAATTAAAATAATAGTATCTATTGAGGAAGACAATATCATTATTATAATATCATATATTATATCATCATATTAATATCATTATATATAGAACTTTGAGTATAAAATGTTTTTCGACGTTTATATAATTTATCCTCACTTCAGCAAGACAACCAAGGAGGATTTAAAATTTGGTCTCCAATATTCAGACTATTGCAGTATATTATTTGCTATTGCCTGCATACTCTTTGATGCATTTACAGCAGTACACAAGTCCATTCCAGGCTGTCACCTATGGGAATGTTCATGTGCCTTATGAAGATCAAATGAGACATGGAACTGGGATTGGCTTCACCATTAATTCCTGAGCAGATTCAATCAAAATATTAGTTGTTGTATGGCTCAGAGCTAAGGGTGTTTAAACCCTGAGAACTTTAGGCACAGGATATGTTACTTTCATAGCAAATCATGTTAAATGGACATTTTATGGTTTGATCATAGAGTTTTCAATGATTTTTAGAGAAGCAGGATTTCATTTCTTGGTTTCATATCTCAAGCTCCCCCCCCCCACACACACACAGCTGGGAACCCAATGTAACAGTCCCAGAGAGCAGAAAATAAGATTATAACCTATTACAATATTTATCATATGTATCATCTAGCATTTACGGTCTTCTATCTTTGTCATCCACTTTATATATTGTTTATGATATGCCATGCTTTGGGCAGTTTTCTTTTGCATTGTTATGTATCCTGGTCCTACTGTGTAGCTTACTGGATGTCTTGTGCTGGTTGATATTTTAATCGTCTCTGGGTCACAGTGAGAAACGTGGTTTATAAATGAACTAGGGGCAAAGCCCGTTGTATCCAAGAATACAATAGGCGCTACAGCTTGGCAGTGGGAAGAGGAAGAGGAGGAGTTGTCCAGTGTGTAAGCGCATGGGGTTGAATGTGTGTGTTGTGTGGGAGGTTGTCGTGGCGTGGTGGCAAATGGGTGTGGAGATATGGGTGTCAAGAACCTGTGGTTTGGAATGTTCATTGAGTTTGGGAGAGGACTGACCTCTGGGAATTTTGGCATAGTGGTTACAGATGAGCTTTCCAGAGCCATGTCTTCAGATATGTGAAAGGAAAATCAGACTGGAGACTTTTCTTAGGGGGAGATTACATGGCAACTAATTCCTCCCAGTTCTGCGTTCAATATCATTTCCCTTTTTGTGTGAATTAGGCCACAAACACCGAAATGCCCCTCTGCCCTAATAGACATGGGGTAGTCACAGTACACAGGTGTCCACCCTGTTCCTTCTTTTCCATTTTTTCACTGTTGATAAAATGTTATGTGCCCACATGCTTCTTTCATGGTTGCTCCTTAGAAGAAGAATGGATTTTTGTACCCTGTTGTTTACTACCCAAAGGAGTCTCAAAGTGGTTTACAAACACCTTTTCCATTCATCTCCCCACTAGTCAACCTGTGAGGTATGTGGGGCTGTGAGAGGTCTGAGAGAACTGGGAATGGGATGCAGTGACCCAGCAGGCCTCAGGTGTCTCAAAGCATTTTATTTTATTTATTTATTTATGTATCATACTTATATATCGCCCTCCCCGGAGGCTCAGGGCGGTTTACATAAGAACAATGAACAATACATAAAACGGTCTATAAAAACATCTGAATAACCTTATAATAATAACTAATAGTTGTAACCAGATAACAATGTAACAGTACAATATAACAATACAACAGTGTAACAGTACAAACAGGTCCAGGGCTTATTGGTGGAATTCTGAGGGGGGGCGGGGGGAGCAGGGGCCCTTCGGTCGCTGTTGATTACGTCTAGTCTCAGCCAATCATCTTCCTTTTCTCTCCCCATAGCAGACTCCCCATGAGGGAGGTGGGGTAAGGAGCCTCACATGGAAGCTAGCAACTCTAAGAGGAAATCTCTCTGTGCACATCAGTCCTGACCTTAGTAAGGTTTTTTATACTTTTTTTTTTACTTGCCAGGCCAAAGTTGGAAAAAGTCAAGTCAGTTCCCATCTGTCTCCAGCCATTTACTTGTTCACTATTTACAGTTTCAGGCTGTAAGTATTTATTTAGATCTTCCTGCACTTTCCAGACTCACAGGACTGATGCTGGTCTGCCTGTCTGTGCCCCAGAATACAAACAGTTGCTGCTAAAGGCTGGCCATAGCCCATAGCCCAGGAGGGACACACCTGCACCACTCCCTCCCAACTGCAGGCAAAAACGGCTTCTTTGAAGGCTGGACTCTGAGGCATTGTACGATTTTGAAGTCCAACCTCCAAACCTCCAGGAATATTTCCAACCCAAGGGTAGCCAACCTCCAGGTGTGGCCTGGAGAGCTCCTGGAATTACAGCTCACCTGCAGAGTAGAGGTACCAGAAATTATAACCTTTGAAAGGGTAGTTTTAAGAGATATAGAAAGATTAATGAGAAAGAAAAGTAAAATACCATTTAACCTCTCAAAGGAAGAGTTCCAGTGTCTCCATAATTTAAAAATGGATCCTAGGATAGTCATTTAACCAGCAGATAAAGGAGGGTGTATAGTCATAATGAATTTGGAGGATTACAATAATGAAATTACAAGACAACTGAGGGATGCCAAATACTATAATGCCAAATAAGTTTCAATCGTATTGATGAAATTATACATATGATTAGAATTATTTCACATGAAGGTTTGGCAATGGGATATATTTTTAGAAAGCAAACATTATTGCATCCCTCATATTTACATATTACCTAAAATTCATAAGGAAGACAGACCTCCTTTGGGAAGACCCATAGTCTCCCAATGTGGTACTTTTTTTGGAACCCCTATCAAAATTCTTGGATCAGGTGATACAAAATAATTTTCCTAAAAATAATTTTCTGCTTAAAGACACTACCCACTTTATAAATTTGGTGGGGCATTTAAAGGTACCCAAGGAAGCAATGTTAGTAACATGGGATGTGACTTCCTTATATACTAACATCCTCATAGATCAGGCTAGACAATCCATACAAACATTACTGGAGGCTAGGACGACACAGCACCCACCAACCCATTTTTTGCTTGATTTATTAGACATATTGTTGGAAAATACTTGTTTTACTTTTGAGAATGAATTATACCTCCAAACACATGGGGTCTTCAATATGCTGATGACACCCACCACTATCTCCTAATGGACAGCTGCCTGGACTCAACCCCAGAGACATTTGTCAGTTGTTGTTTGAAAGCAGTGATGGCTTGGATCAAGTAGAGCTGTCTGAAACTCCTCCTCCAGCACCAAGGTCCTATGGTTGTGTAGGAAAGGCTCAAGTGAGGAATGTGTTTGCCTTGGCTAGATGGGGTACAGCTGATGGCTGCATCAACTGTTAGGAATTTAGGCATGACCTTTGACTCTGCTTAATCTATGAAGGCTCTGGTCAACAAAGTAGCTAAACTGGGATTTTGTTATGTTTTCCAGGCTAAGCTACTAGTGCCCTACCGGGCTCCGGGACACCTCGCCACAGTGATCCATGCAATGGTCACCTCCAGGCTTGAATTCTGTAACTCACTCTATGTGGGCCTTCCCTTGTCCCGGAAATTGTAACTGGTCCCAAATGTAGCAGCATGGGTCCTCAGAAGAACAAACTGGAGGGCCCATATTAGACTTATTCTTGGGCCATTGTACTAGCTCCCAGTTGAATTACAGATCTAGTCTGGGGTTTTGGTATTGACCTTTAAGGTCACACATGATCAGGGCCTGGCATGCCTGAGGGACTGCCCAGCTGACAATGCCTCCCAAGGAGTGCTTCACTAAGTCAATTCAGACTGGCTGGTTATCCCGCGCCGAGAAGTACATCTGGCCTCAACCAGGGCCAGAGCCTTTTCAGTCCTGGCCCCTTCCTGGTAGAACAAGCTCCCAGAAGAGCGGTGGGCCCTTCAGGAACTTTAGAGTTTTTTATTTATATCAGTTCTGCCTTGAATAAAAAGAAAAGGCAGAAACGCAATGCTTTAAATGAATACAAATAAAAATGTATAAGACTTTAAAGAAAGAATATGACACTTAACATTACTAGTCTATCATGAGTGGTAGTTTAGACCAGGGGTAGTCAACCTGTGGTCCTCCAGATATCCATGGACTACAATTGCCCCTGCCAGCATTTGCTGGCAGGGGCTCATGGGAAATGTAGTCCATGGACATCTGGAGGACCACAGGTTGACTACCCCTGGTTTAGACTATCCACATATCATTTTATTTACGGAAACAAGTGTATAATGATTTATTTCATATTTGCTGTTGTGCAGTGATTGCTGAACACATCTAAAACTTGGCAATCTTCTATTCCTACAATATGTGATTTCCTGTATTTTATCCGATGTAATTCCAGAATCAACAAAAACTCAGCATGCCAGTTCCAGCTAGTGCCAGCAAGATACACAAATACTACTGTAAAATGGAGATACAATCATTACTACAACAATCATAATTTTAGCAACACCTTCCATTACAAAGACTCCCAAAGAACTAAAGCTTTCTATATATGCATATGGAAGATGGTCCATTTGGCAATTAAATGCCATTACGTCTGGCATAAATGCTGTCCAGGCAGCACAATGGCATACCAGCCAGGGTGTGGGTTTGAAGGAATTAATAACACTATATTGTAGTGAAAATACAGGCTTTTTTTTTCAATACAGTAGGACTTACAAATATGGTGCTTTGCCAAAACACAAGGATTTAAAACCTTTCCACACTAATTAAAGCCTTTTTGGGACTACAAACCACCCATTGATGTTCTGCCAATGTTATAACAAGGGCCTCCTATGAAAATTTCCCTTTTAGCTGGCAATAAAGCTTTTGACTATAAATACAAACAACAAAGCAGAAGGGTGCAAAGAAGGATGTGACAGAAACTCAATAACATATTAACTTATTAATGATACATTCACCTTTCTATAAAGTTATTTAAATGATGAAAAATAAGCTGATGATGAAAACTCTCCCGCCACTTAACAGTATCAAGCATTTTCTGAATCTCCAGATTATTTCACATTATTCCTTAGAAAATTGTTTAAAAGTGTTATTAGCATCTGGGGGACCAGTAAAGACTTTTAGGGAGATACCACTTTCCTTCTCTCTTAAAATCCCCCACATTTGTAGAAACCCCAATATTTTCTGCAAGTGATCTCCTGCTTTTATGATAAGTCTGCCAAAGAAAGCTCATTAGGAAGCAGAAATTTGAATGGTGACTTTCTGATTCACAGGTCAGTAACCATTAATTATGTTAGCCATTCTAAACACATAATTTATCTGCAAAAAGCAGCTATGGGAATCAAGGCTACTTTGGAGGTAATGGGAAGCTTTAACACTTCTGCAACTGAAAATGTCCTCACTGGGCTGCTTCAAGCTTCATAAAGTAAAAAAAAGGCAGGCCACTTATCTGTCTTTTCCCGCCTGCTGGAGCTTAAAACATCCGGAAAAGGCCTTTCAGAATACTGAGCCATCAGATGCAAAGAACTAAGCTACCTTTCCCCAATGCAGCGGGCCCAATTCCCACCATTGTTATTCTGCAGTTTAACTGAATATTAGAGTTCCGAGCACATTTCCAGCATCACATTGTAATTTGCCCCTTAAATTCTATCCTGTCCCGTGATTTTATATGCCCAGAAGAAGGGTTTACATTTTATCCTATGAAATGCACATGAAAAACAATGTGAAGGATTTCCAAAGCATAGAATTTTGCTCAAAATCCAGGAATAGTATCTGACATGTATATCAGTAAAAACCTACAGCTGTTAGGGAGTGGTATATGGGGATTATTAATCTGTGATCATAGATGTGACAGAGAAGGGTTTGGGAGGAAAGTTGGAGATACAGATATAGACATAGCAAATTACAAGGTCAACAGGGACTGGGATTATGGTGTACATCTCCCTTAGGAGTATCTGGTTTTCCAAGTCTCACTTGTATATGGACAACAGTGTTCACCAAACTATTGCACTTGCAATGTCTTTTTGGCTAATCTGACTTAATTTTGTTTTTTGTAAACTGGATGTTTAACTGGGTTAACCCCCTTTAGTGAAAAGAATAGTCTAGGTTGCGGTAGAAAGTGCACACAAATCATGAAGAAAGTTATTCATAGGATAACTACTAACTCCCTTGGTGCTTGACAGTATAAGCTAGACTCTTATTTACTTTGTGGTATGGGAAGGGATGAGGTTTGGAATCTCTCAACAAAGTTTTGCGTGCAAGTTTAGCAAAACAAGGTTAGTTAAACACGAGGGATTAGGCTGGGATCAGGGCAAATTCCCACTTCCAGAAGGACTCAGGCTTGGTCTGGGATGGTCCCAGGCCTGGCCTGACTCAGGCCCTAAATTGCTGCATTTTAAGTTGCTGTGGGATGCAACAAGGTGTATGTCGGGCCTGATCCATGCAGACATGGAAAACTCGGGCTGTCCCAATGAGCTTTCCCCAACCTGCCAGCTCCTGCCTTGCTCACCCTGCTGCTGCCAACAGTGCTGCAGAGTGGTGTGGAACTTCTTTATTTTTAAAGGAGTTATTGCTATGCATGACAAAGGGGTGCTGTGGACAGAGAAGTTTGGGCAGCCCCGGACAGTGGTGGAAACCTGTGGTGCCACTTAGATTCCTGTTGAAGGAGGTCCCAAGAATGAAATAAACAACAACAACCAAGAAAAAGTGCTGGCACCCTGTTTGTTGCTCTATTGCCTTCCCGCCACTCTGCGGGGCACTTGTGCTTCCTTGAGCCCCGCTGCTTTGTGATGCAGGACAGAGATGGTGGCAGCCATCCAAAGGCAGCACCAGAAGCCCTGCCGTGCCTCTTCCCTGGCCTAGAGGCAGCATGGCCTGAGGGGTGGGGCATGGAAGGCAGCCAGAGAAGCTGACAGCTCTGCCTCCCAGCAGGCATACCGCACTTGGTCGCTGGGACCCTCAATGCTGCAGAGCAACATGGAACATTTCTTTTTTTCCCAGCAGCAAACTTATATGGGAGATTTAACAGCCTCCCATTAGATAAACGTTTATGTCCCCGCAATCTGAATCAGGTAGAAGATCTCAAAAAAACTATATTGTCCACTTTATGATTCTATCCGATCTAGTTTGAATCAAATACTGTTTTATATTTCTGGTTCAGATGAGGACCAAATTAAGTTTATTTTGGCGGATATATTCCTGACAGTAAAACTGGATGTAGCCACATTTATACTATAATCTATGCCTATTAGGAAAAAGATTTGTCTCTGATGCAACCCAGAGTCGATGATGTTATTGTACTATTGTACAACTGTGTGTCATTTTTTGATCTTTAAAAAAAACTTTTTAGATCAAGTTTTAATATTTTTAGTCTGAAATTATTTTAATTATTGTTTGTTAATTGTACTTTTGTCATTATCGTTATGGCATAAAGCTGCAACAATAAATTTATTTACTTATAATTTAAACAAAAATGAATCTAAGGATGGGCAATGCACAACCGAGAGTTCTGTGCATTGTTATTGAAAGAAGAGTGAAAAATCTGAGCATTCACTTAAGATGCAGTTTCTAGTCTATATATGCACAGAGGAAATATGAAAGAACAAAAAGGTAATGTACCTCAACACTTAAGGAAGCAGAAGGTAAATAGAAAAGACTGTGACACATTTTCCAGACTATAACTTCTGAGTTTTTACAAGCATTGGAAGACAAGAGATACTAGTTTGGGGAAAAATGGAATTTTGAGTCCTGCAAGGGAGTAAAAATGCTTAAAAGAAGTGAACCTACAATACTTTATGACATTAAATGATTTGTTTCTCTCAAAATGAAACTAAAACCTTTATTTTTTAAAAATTACTCTATGTTTCTGGGTAAACATATTTATAATTGAATTTCTATCCCGCTTCTCCCAACAAAGTCGACTCAAGGCGGCTCACAAGATAAAACAAATAAAATATCCTCAATGAAAACCCCAATAGTCACAACAATATTAACAATATCAACAATCCCATAGATGGTGGAATAGAACATCCTTCACCATTCCAGTCAGATATTTCACCATTCCAGCTGCATCCACCCACCAGTATCACTCAGGCTAAGATCTATCTCGCCAGCAATAGTGCTTAGTTAAATCCTACAAAGTGTACCATCTCATATTTCAATTAAGCAAGGTGTCACTTACTTTTAAAATATTCTTAGAAATGTTCTTTCACCCTAAACTGCACAAATACTATTGCGGAACTGCAATGTGAATTAGCCATGGGATGGCATCTATGAGGTTCATGACAAGTTAATTCCATGTTAATTCAGAGGAAGACAAGTTGTTTTTATATCCTACTTTTCACTGCCCAAAGGAGTCCCAAAGTGGTTTACAATTGTCTTCCCATCCTCTCCCCACAACAGACACCCTGTGAAGTAGGTGAGGCTGAAAGAGTTCTGACAGGATTGCTTTGTCAGAACAGTACTATCAGGACTGTGATGAGCCCAAAGTCCCCCAGCTGGCTGCATGTAGAGGAGTGGGGAATCAGACCTGGCTCACCAGATTAGAAGCTGCCACTTGTAACCACTACATCATGCTGGCAGGGTTACTACCCCTCACACCATAAATATTCACTGCAATTCTTTGAGGTGAAGATGTTCCCTGGGGAACAGCATGCTCTCAGATCTATGCTTATGAAACAGAGGGATAAATTGTGTCTAACAAGAATGAAGGCCAGATCCTGAAGATGAAACTCAAATACTTTGGCCACCTCATGAGAAGGAAGGACTCCCTGGAGAAGAGCCTAATGCTGGGAGTGATCGAGAGCAAAAGAAGAAGGGGACAACAGAGAATGAGGTGGCTGGATGGAGTCACTGAAGCAGTCAGTGCAAACTTAAATGGACTCTGGGGAATGGTAGAGGACAGGAAGGCCTGGAGGATCATTGTCCGTGGGGTCGCGATGGGTCGGACACGACTTTGTACCTAACAACAATAACAAGAATGAATTGGAGGCACCTGGAATGAGGTATGGAGCCACTTAAATGTGTGATCTTCTAACCCCATGGGGGATGCTCTGGAGTTAAATCTCACATATTAGCCATTTTCCTGGGTTTCTGCTGGTCCAGTGTCATTCTACAAGTGCTCTGAGATGCTCAGTTTTATCCTTGTTTCTATTTTGGGATATTTCATTGTATCCTTTCTCAGATAACTGCTTTTCTGTTTTCCTAATCCCCTGTTCTAACAAACCATGGACTGTATCCCCATACCAAGTCATTTTCAGTAGAGAGGTCTGATGCTTCAGATTTACCAGTCATACAAAAGCCAGATGAGATTGATAAGTAGAGCTAAGAGCTAATTTAAAATAGAAGGAAAAAAGGAACATCTTCAGATTTCTTATGACCAGTATTTTGGGTTACAACGCCCTTTCCCTGCACCTCAACTTTCTCTCAATGTCTCCTGTTTTTGCTTCATATTACATGTACTTGCTGGCCATCATGATCTTCATGTGGCAAAGTACCTAAAACAGTAATGTTATTCCTGCCAAATCAATATTTGGCACATGAGGACTGTAATTCCACAGAGTCAGAATTTATGTGAAATGCATCTGCATCTGCAGTCAAAATATTTGATTACTTGATTACTTCAAAGTTTTTTGAAGGTTACTATAAAAATTTGGGCTCTTTCTTGATACTGCACAGAATGAAATGTTCTTAACTCACAGTGGTAATTAATATCTCATCTGATAGAATCATAGAATCAGAGAAGCTCAACATCTCTCAGAAACATAGAAAACAGTGTGCCCAAATATGCAGCAAATAAGATCTGTGAGTTGTTAGTTCATCCAACACTTTTCATTGTAAATTTTTCACATGTGCATGGGCTCTTGAATTTCTGAGGGGAAAACAAAAATCTTCCTTTTGCCCTCAAATGACTATGTATGTATGTTATTACAACATATTTCTTTGATACGGATCATCCTGTGGCTTGATCTGATTAGATCGTTCCTTCACACTATTACTTGTCTTGTTGTAGCTATTAATTTCATATCTTGCTGCTGTTTTTATGTGCAAAGGTAACTTCTAAATAAAACGGTATATTGTGCAAGCTGTAGTTCTGTTCCAGTAACACTCATGTTGAATGCTTGATGAAATAAGTTAACTAATTAAAAGATCTCCTGAGTCCTTAATACAAAGAAGAGTGCCCTTTATTTATAACTGTATTATTCATGGCAGGTACCTTGCCTCTTTTAATAAGAATAGCTTGGGAAATAGTTCATAGTCCACTTGACTTTAAAGGCACTGATCTTTTCATACTGACTGCTTATTCTGTTGTGCAAGAACAAATGAACATCTCTTATTAATTAATTAATTGCATTTATATACCGCCTTCCCTTTCGGCTCAGGGCAGTTTACATTGTAACTCTCATAAAGCAATACAGTACAATAAGCATCTTGATTCAAATGCAAACATATTTAAACAGTAAAACTTGTATTAAACAGTGAATTTAACAGACAGTACACAACAATCAACAATTTAGTTTGTCTGCACTGTGGTTCCATTTTTGTGTCCGTGCAATTGATGGGGGCTTTTGGTTAATGGTTGGGGACTTGTTTACTTGTCTTGACCAAAAGCCTGGTAGAGGAGCACCTTTTTGCAGGCCCTGCAGAATTGTTTTAGCTCTAGCAGGGCCCTGATGTGATCTGGGAATTCATTCCACCAGGTGGGGGCCAAGATTGAGAAAGCCCTAGCTCTAGGCATTGACAGATAAGCTTCCCTGGGGCCAGGGATCACCATTTTGTTGGTGTTGGTAGATTGTAATACTCCTTGGGGGGCATAGTTAAAGAGGCAGTTTCTCAGATACTCAGGACTCAGACTGTGTATGGTCTTGAAGGTTATTACCAGAACCTTAAGCCTGATCTAGTAGTCAACTGGTAGCCAATGCAGTTGCTGGAGTGTAGGCCGAATGTGGGCCCTCGAAGGTGTTCCCGTAAGAATCCTGGCTGCCGCATTCTGCACCAGTTGGATTTTCTGGGTCAGGGATAAGGGCAGGCCTGCATACATCAGATTGCAAAAATCCAGCCTAGAGGTGACTGTCACTTGGATTATTATGGCTAGATATTCTAGGGCCAAATAGCTACCTCTGTGATCTGTTCCTCCATGGAGAGGGAGATGTCAAAGATCATGCCCAAATTCCTGGCTGTGCAGGTGGGCTAGAGGGTGCATAAAGATGCTAAATAGGATTGGGGAAAGAACTGCTCCTTGCAGCACTCTACAGTGGAGTTGAAAGTAATGTGATTGATTCTTTCCTATTTCCACCCTCTGTTTGCAATGGGAGAGGAAAGAGATGGGCCACTGAAGGGCTGTCCCTTGACCCCCAGTGTCAACGAGGCGGTGAGCTAGCAGCTCATGATCTACTGTATCAAATGCTGCTGTGAGATAAAGTAGTATTAGCAGCACTGACCCACCTCTATCCAGCTGATGACAGTGGTCATCTATCAGGGTGACCAATGCTGTATCAACCCCATGGTCAGGCCAGAATCCTGACTGAGCTGGGTCTAGGACTGAAGCTTCTTCCAAAAATGCTGTTAGTTGGTCTGCAGCAGCTCTTTCCACTACATTCCCTAGAAACGCTAAGTTCTAGACAGGGCGGTAGTTGGCAGGCTCCTGCAGATCCAGGGATGTTTTTTCCCCCAGCATAGACTGGGCCACTGCTTCCTTCAGCTCCTTTGGGAATTGTTCAGTTGAAAGGGAGAGTTTGATTATCCCCCAGACAGGAGCCCCTATCCTTGTGTCTGAACTTTTGATGAGTCATAAGGGGGAGGGGTCTAGGGGGCACGTGATAGGCCTCACTGAAGTCAGTATCCTGACCACTTCAGTCAGTGAGAAATGTCTGAAGCTGTCTAGTGCATCTTCCAAAGGTGGCCAAGGGGCCTCTAGTTCCCTTTCTGTTTCTAAGGTTGGTGGAAGGTCTTAGTGGAGGGTAGAGACTTTATCCGCAAAGTGGCTTGCAAATGCCTCACAGCTGATGTCCAATGTGTCTCTGTTTTGGTAGTCTTTCCTCAAGGGTGGTGAGTGATCAAACCATGCTGAATAATTGTCCTGAGCACAAGTCTGTGGATGCAATGGAAGTTGAGTAAAAGTCATGCTTTACTGACTTCAACACCATCTCTTAGGTTTTCATGAATGCCAAGCAGGATGCTCTCGACACTTCATCACAAGTTTTCCTCCAAACTCACTTTAAGAGAGCATTCAGGAATCGATTTGGATCTGTAAGTTTCTTTGTGCAAGCCAAAATATGCTCAGCACCTGATTTTGGAGGAGGGGCATTCCTCAGTGCATAGTTGACTGACCATGGAATGGGGTTAGGCACTATCAGTTCCACCTCCAGCCTTGTGCTGAAGATTATATCCAGGGTGTGGCTTACCTGATGGGAGGGGCTGGTGACAAATTGTGAGAGCCCTAGTAACACAATGGCTAACACCAGAAGCAGCCCATTTCCAGAGGATTGGTATTCTGGGGAACTGTAGTGTCCAGGCCACCACTGCCTCCATCAGGGTTGGCAGGGCATCTGGTGGTGCATTGGATGCATGGTGGACCACCCAGATGACCAAGCTCTCAGTTGCATCCCTCTCAAGTCCAACACATACTGTGCCTGGAATAAATGGTGCAGGGAGGGCTCTGAAGGAGTAATCCTCCTGGGTTAGAATCACTGCCCCTCCTCACTGCCCCTTCGTCCATAACTGCAGGGGATAGCTCTCTTGTTCAGAAGTGACCACAGATTTTTAATTTTTTTTTCTACTTGGTTCCACTATCTAAGACAATGTTAGTGAGAAACAATGAGGCTCAACGGGGTTTGTTAGATCTGACTTAGAAAATGAAAGCCAGAAGGACAGAAGGTAAGATGTATTTTCTGAAAAAAGATAAAGCACACTCTGTTGATATGTTTCACAGAACAGATGTTCATCATGTACTGGGGGAAACGATGCATGGAAATAAGAAAAAGAGAAGCTAACTTTGGACATTCACAGTTCTAGTGTCATGAAGAAGTGAGTGTAAACCCTTTGTAATGAATAGTTACAAATATATATGCTTAGTAAAAACATGGAAGAAGGCAAGACCAGGCTTAAGATTATTCACGTAGATCTTCCCTGTTAGAGCAGATATGTACCATAATGAGGTGATGATAAAAGCCTACTGTGACTGTCCTGCAGGGCTACAGTTCAGTTGCTACCTTTTGCTGTTCTAAAAAAAGTGCCCTAAAAGTTATGTCCTACTATTCAAGGCATTGCCCTTTACCACATCGTTTCACTTTGATTTGGGAAGAGAAGCAGATCACTGCACAGAACAGGAGCAGATTGCTTCCATTCTCTGCACCCATAAATCAGTTTGAGATGGAGAGAGAAATGATGGATTTCATTCCACCTGAAACTGACAAAATGACTGTCGAGAATACTGATCTGCTCCCATTCTCTGCAGCCCAAGATCTCTTTTGGGTGGAGAAGGAACAGATCACTTCTCCCTCTCCCTAACTAAGTTGTCTGGTGGTCCAGAGAACAGGAATATGTTGCTCTTATTCTCTGCATTTCATTCTGTCAGTTTTGAGTGAAGATCAAAAAATCAATAGAGAGCTATGTGTTTAGCAGGAACCTGGGGAGATTCATCAGGAGAGCTTTAAACTGAAGCCACAAGGGGAAGGAGACGTCCAACATAGGGAGTGTAAGGAAGAAGACCGATCAGGGCAGCCCAACCAGGAAGGCCAGCTCATAGGGAACTACAGGTAAAAGGATTCAGATGCCTTTATACTAACGCCCGAAGGAAGAAGGAAGAGCTGGAACTTCTCATCCTGATGGAAAGGTATGATCAAGTAGGCATCACAGAAACTTGGTGGAATGATTCTCATGACTGGAATATAATAGTGGATGGATATGAACTGTTCAGAAAAAACAGAAAAGATCGAAGAGGTGGAGGAGTGGCACTGTATGTGAGGAAAGGGCTTACCCGTCAGGAAATTCTAGTGAAGGAGAGTATATCTACAGTGGAAAGCATCTGGGTGAAAAAAAGCGAGGGGAAAATAAACAGTGTGGTGGGCGGTGTCTGCTACCGACCGCCTGACCAACGAGAGGATGTGGATGCTAAACTTTGTGAGCAGCTTGAGAAAAATATACAAGTGGCAGGACCTTGTCATCATGGGTGATTTCAATTTCCCAGACGTGTGCTGGGAAACAAACTCTGTGAAGCGTCCTCACTCATGTAACTTTCTGACCTGCCTGGCTGACAATTTGATTTATCAAATGGTAGATGAACCCACAAGAGTTTCAGCCATACTGGACTTAATACTGACCAACAGGCAAGAGTTGGTGGATGAGGTGAAGGAGGTGGGGACCCTAGGGGGAAGTGACCATGTCCTCATAGAATTCCTTTTGAGATGGGGAGGCAAGGAAGCTTGTAGCCAGACGTGGATTTTAGATTTTCGTAGGGCAAACTTTAATAAACTCAGAGACATGATGAGTGTCATACCATGGACATGAATGCTAGAAGGGAAGGGAGCATGTGAAGGGTGGGCACTACTCAAACAAGAGCTATTGCACACTCAATCAATGACTATCCCAAAAGACGAAAACACTGCAGGAGCTCTAAGAAGCCTATTTAGATGAACAGAGAACTTGAAGAGGAACTAATAAAGAAAAGTGAAATGTTCAGGAAATGGAGGGAAGGACAGAGCTCTAAAGAAGAGTACCTTACTAGGCACTGTAGATCATCAGAAAGGCCAAAGCTGAAAGTGAGCTAAGATTGGCCAGGGAAGCCCACTGTAACAAGAAAAGATTTTTCAATTATGTGAGGAGCAAACGTAAAGTAAAGGAGGCAATAGGCCCACTGTTGGGTGCGGACGGACAATCTCTAATGGAGGATGCAGAGAAAGCAGAAAGGCTCAGCGCCTATTTTACATCTCTTTTTTCCCACAGGTCAAAGAGACCTGCCATCTAGAGATGGCAGTAGCCAAGAGATAGTGTCTGGGTGGCAGATGGACATGGACAGAGAGATTGTCGAGAGGCATTTAGCTGCACTGGATGAGTTCAAATCCCCTGAGCCGGATGAACTGCACCCGAGAGTGCTCAAACAACTTTCTGAAGAACTTGCACAACCCTTGTCCATCATCTTCGGGACCTCTTTAAGGACTGGAGATGTCCCAGAGGACTGGAAGAGAGAAAACATTATTCCGATCTTCGAAAAGAGGAGGAAGGATGATCCGGGAAACTACAGACCAGTGAGTCTGACCTCTGTTGTGGGGAAGATAATGGAGCAGATATTAAAGGGAGTGATCTGCAAACATCTGGAGGACGATTTGGTGATCCAAGGAAGTCAGCGTGGATTTGTCTCCAACAGGTCCTGTCAGACGAACCTGGTTTCCTTTTTTGACCAAGTAACAAGTTTGCTGGATCGTGGAAATTCGGTTGATGTTGTTTAGTTGGATTTTAGTAAAGCTTTTGATAAAGTTCCCCATGATGTTTTGATGGATAAATTGAAGGACTGCAATCTGAATTTTCAGATAGTTAGGTGGATAGAGAATTGGTTGGAGAACCGCACTCAAAGAGTTGTTGTCAATGGTGTCATAGCCCCATTGTATACGGCACTGGTCAGACCACACCTGGAGTACTGTGTACAGTTCTGAAGGCCTCACTTCAAGAAGGATTTGATAAAATTGAAACAGTGGAGAGGAGAGTGATGAGGATGATCTGGGGCTAAGGGACCAAGCCCTATGAAGATAGGTTGAGGGACTTGGGAATGTTCAGCCTGGAGAAAAGGAGGTTGAGACGGGACATGATAGCCGTCTTTAAGTATTTGAAAGGTTGTCATTTGGAAGAGGGCAGGATGCTGTTTCCGTTGGCTGCAGAGGAAAGGACACGCAGTAATGGGTTTAAACTACACATACAACGATATAGGCTAGATATCAGGGGAAAAAATTTCACAGTCAGAGTAGTTCAGCAGTGGAATAGGCTGCCTAAGGAGGTGGTGAGCTCCCCCTCACTGGCAGTCTTCAAGCAAAGGTTGGATACTCACTTTTCTTGGATGCTTTAGGATGCTTTGGGCTGATCCTGCGTTGAGCAGCGTTTTGGACTAGATGGCCTGTATGGCCCCTTCCGACTTTATGATTCTTTGATTCTATCAATCCTCCCCTTTCTCTCAGAAACCTATAAAATGGTCTGGCAGCTCTAAGGAGAAAAGAAGTGGCCTGCTTCTGTTCTCTCTAACTTGAACGAACACCTTGTGAGCAGGTGTTTTTTTCTTTTCTAACCCAGAGAACATGAGGGGGAAGTCGCAATCTGCTTTTCCACCCCTAATCCAAACTGGGAGTTTGAGTGGCAGAGAATAGAAGCTGATCACTCCCATTCTCCTGCAGGCCAAGCTGTCAGGATGGAGATCGGAATGGAGCCCTATTCACAATCCAAATTCTGTTATGGAGAGAGAGGAGGATCACTGTTCTATTCCTGCACCAATCTCTGAGCTGGGGCTATAGAAGAGAGGAGCAGGTAACTCCAATTTCCCATAGCTTAGGTTGTCAGTTTCACAGCCCTTTTTTTCTTCCCACCTGAATCCTGTAGCTTTGACTGCAGGTGGGGAGAAAAGAAGGAACCAGCCAGGCTCTTATTTCCTTCCTAAATTTGCTGCATCTCATCAAGGCTAGGATGCCACAAACTTTCAGGCTGGGTGATCAAAACAATCCAGCTGATACCTGCAATCAGATGAGAGTGCACTACTGATTCTCCCCACCACAAAGTATTTTCTGGGTTCACAGCAAAAATTTGGCCGATGGAAGTTGACCCCCAGCTCATCCTTCATCTGTTGCAAGTACCATGCTCCTGTAAGGTAAAGGTAAAGGTATCCCCTGTGCAAGCACCGAGTCATGTCTGACCCTTGGGGTGACGCCCTCTAGCGTTTTCATGACAGACTCAATACAGGGTGGTTTGCCAGTGCCTTCCCCAGTCATTACCGTTTACCCTCCAGCAAGCTGGGTACTCATTTTACTGACCTCGGAAGGATGGAAGGCTGAGTCAACCTTGAGCCGGCTGCTGGGATAGAACTCCCAACCTCATGGGCGGACAGCATTTCTCCTGCCTTACCACTCTGCGCCACAAGAGGCTCTACCATGCTCCTGTAAATAGATGCAAACAGATGAACAGCCTGTTGATTAATTGGCTGCCTGATTGCCACTGATGAACAGAGTGCAAGCTGGATCACCAGGTCTTTGAAACTCCCTGGAAAGGATGGTGCACTTTTTTCAGTGAACCTGTTTGGCTGTCAGACTTCCCTCATTTAACACGCACTGTCAGGGATATGATTACTGAGCAACCCAAACTGATGTCAAATAAGTTCGCCGCTGCCTATTGGTCAGAAAACAGCTACCTGGAGAAGCAAAAAGGAGAAGATAAATGATCTCTTTCTCTTCTTTCCCATCCAAGCAGGGAGAGAAGAGAATCAATGTTTCTGGGCTCCCTATTGCAAAAGGCAATAGAGCATCTTATTTGTCTCTTGAGAAATTTATATGCAGGTCAAGAAGCAACAGTGAGAACTGAACATGGAATCACTGACTGGTTCAAAATTGAGAAAGGAGTTCGGCAAGGCTGTATACTGTCGCCTTGCCTATTTAACTTGTATGCAGAGCACATCATGAGAAATGCGGGATTAGAGGAGTCACAAATTGGGATCAAGATTGCAGGGAGAAATATCAACAACCTCAGATATGCAGATCAGTGGTCCCCAACCTGCGGGCCGCGGCCCGGCGCCGGGCCGCGAAGGCCATGGCACCGGGCCGCAGCTCCCTCTCCCCGCCCCCCCCCGCAGTAAAAAACTTCCCAGGCCGCAAGCTTGCGGCCCGGGAAGCTACTTACTGCGGGAGGGCGGGAAGAGGGAATCAGGGCCGGGCTGCGCCCGTGCAGGCCGCGCCCGCGCGGCCCGATCTGCGGGCGCGGCCTGCAGGTGCGGCCCGATCCGCGGGCGTGGCTCGCGGGCGTGGCTCGCGGGTGCGGCCCGATCCGTGGGCGTGGCTCGCGGGCGTGGCTCACGGGTGCGGCCCGATCCGTGGGCGTGGCTTCCGGGCGCGGCCCGATCCGCGGGCGTGGCCCGCGGGCACGTCCGGGCGCGGCTCGATGCGCGGGCACAGCCCGCGGGCACGGCCCGATGCCCTGCCGGTCCCCAGCCTAATAAAGGTTGGGGACCACTGATGCAGATGATACCACTCTAATGGCAGAAAGTGAAGAGGAACTAAAGAGCCTGTTGATGCGGGTGAAGGAGGAGAGTGCAAAAGGCTTGAAACTCAACAGAAAGAAAACAAAGATCATGGCATCCGGCCCTCTCAATTCCTGGCAAATAGATGGGGAAGAAATGGAGATAGTGACAGATTTTATTTTCCTGGGCTCCAAGATCACTGCAGATGGGGACTGCAGCAAAGAAATTAAAAGACGCTTGCTCCTGGGGAGGAAAGCTATGGCAAATCTAGACAGCATCCTAAAAAGCAGAGACATCACCCTGCCAACAAAAGTGCGTTTAGTCAAGGCTATGGTATTCCCAGTTGCAATGTATGGCTGCGAAAGTTGGACCATAAGGAAGGCCGAGGGTCAAAGAATTGAGGCTTTTGAACTCTGGTGCTGGAGAAGACTCTTGCGAGTCCCTTGGACTGCAAGGTGAACAAACCGGTCAGTCCTAGAGGAGATCAACCCTGACTGCTCTTTAGAAGGCCAGATCCTAAAGATGAAACTCAAATACTTTGGCCACCTCATGAGAAGGAAGGACTCCCTGGAGAAGAGCCTAACGCTGGGAGCAATCGAGGGCAAAAGAAGAAAGGGACGACAGAGAATAAGGTGGCTGGATGGAGACAACAACAATTGCAAAAGGGAGACTAGAAGGAGCTGGTTTCATTCCTTTTCTCTGCTACCCAAGGTGATGGCTTGGAATGGAGAGAAGAGAAGGGAAATCAGCTGTGCTTTGCTGGGTACAGAGTGAAATTTCTCCGGCAGGAGGGCAGAAACTGACTCTCTCAACAGCTGGAAATTAATTTCTGATTGCTATAAGTAGCCTGTTTCTGGGAATGCACATGAACAAGTTGCCAGCCAGAAAACAACATATTGATTACTCAGCTGCATGATCACCACCGGTGAATAGGACTTGAGCAGAACTGGCAAGTCTTTGGGCATCCCTAGTATCAACAGGTTATAATAGATAAGCTAAAGTATGAAGGGAAGAACTATATGGACTGGAGAACAAAAGACAAGTTTGCCAAGAAAAATAAGGTCATTTGCATCTCTTCAGAGTTAAGAGATTCATGGATTGTTCTATATATACACAATATATGAAATGAGTTTTCTCTAGAGGAACAGTGTTTTGTTAGAAGCAACAGATCTTTTCCCAGTCCAATTTTCATTTGCATATTAAATGAGTCAAGGGTCCAAGAGGGATATAATTCGTCAAATGTCTCTGGTCCAATTTACATAAGACTTTCTGTATTACAAAAACTAGTTTCCTGTCTAGTGTTTAACAGTTGCCAGCATTTGTTTTTAATTATTGTGAGGCAAAAACCCAGTGTCTTCTTATGGGATAGTGTGAATATTATCTACCTACTCTAGCTTTTTCAAGGCTGGAGTCAAGAAGGTAGCAGTGTTGTTTTTTCCCCCTGAGGACCTGCCATCTATGAAGTGGGACGGAGAGCAGGAATTCCTGTGAATGTGGGCCCTGACTGGATTTGGAGCATCATCCAATGCTAGAGGGATAACAATATTATTAAGCTAGAGATTAATGGAAGGGGACTGCTGACTTGGTGATTTTTATGGGACAGAGGCAAGGACCATGCTGACTTGTAGAAGAACCATTAAGCCTCTGTTTTTGAACTCTGGATTTCTGTGACTATGCTATCTAAAGTCAGGTATGTTTTAGATTTAAAAGTCAGCTTTTATTGGGGTTTTGGTGCATTTGATTCAGCAGACTGTATTGACTAGTAGTAATCTCCCCCTTCCTGCCTTTGTTAACTAATAAACTCTCTCCTATTTTTTTTTTTTTAAAGGTCTGGCTTCTTGTGTGCATGTAATTTCAGAGGCCCACAAGTTTGAAAACTGTGTGTCTGTCAGAGCGACAGTGGCTCAGGAAGACCCAAGGCTGTGTCTTGACAATGATCTTTGGCTTATCCATTCTGACCATGCCAGAAATATGTGGCCCAGAGAAAAGCAGTACTGCTAAACAAGACAGCACATTTAAAGAGGCAAGTGCACAATTTAAGACATGTCAAATGAGTACCTGGTGAATCACAGAATCTCAGAGTTGGAAGGGGCCATACAGGCCATCTAGTCCAACCCCCTGCTCAATGCAGGATCAGACCAAAGCATTCTAAAGCATCCAAGAAAAGTGCTTGAAGACTCTCTTCTGTACCCTTTCAATTTTATCTACGTCCTTCTTGAAGTGAGGCCTCCAGAACTGCACACAGTACTCCAGGTGTGGTCTGACCAGTGCTGTATACAATGGGACTATGACATCTTGTGATTTTGATGTGATGCCCCTGTTGATACAGCCCAAAATGGCATTTGGTGCTTTCTTTGTGCACCCACCTACTTATACAAATCAGCCCAAATTATTGGTGATGCTGTAGGAATCAATGGATAAATCAAGATTTCCTCATTCAATTCATGAGTGCAGTGTGGTTTCTGCAGTGTTTCTTTTTCTCTACTGCCCTGTAGTTGAGACAAGGCCCAAAAGATTCAAATATTTAATCCAACTTGATTTAGACACAAACTGGTATCCTTTTCCATTGTTGTTCCTTTATATATTTATGAAACAGCCTAGGGGGTGGGACGTGTCCGGCTGTCCAAGTTGGAATAGGGCCAATCAGGGTGTAGCCAACTTTGCCCTGATTGGCCCTGACCCTGAAGTTCTCGCCCTCCGTCCCTGGACTCTAGCCTCTTTGCTCTCAGACACCTTAGTGCCTAGAGCCAGCAGCAGGTAAGGGGAGAGGCCTTGGGCAAAGGGTCCTGGTGGAGGGACTCCTAATGAGGACCTCTTGGCCTGCTAGGCTGGGCTTGCTGACCAACTTCTAAGGAGCTCTGTCCTGGCCCTGCTAACGAGCTGCCCAGCCCCCGACCTCCCCACTTGATCTGGCTGCGAGCTATGGCCCAAAGCCACCTTAAGCTGCCAGGCCAGGGGCCAGGGGGAGGGACCCTTTCAAGGCCCGTTCAGGAATGGGCTTTGAATCTAGTTATAGAATAAAACTGGGTTGATTGGTGTGGTGTAATGGTTAGTGGCCTGAGAGAGTTGGTTTCAAATTACCATTCTGCCATGAAATTTACTGGCTGTTCTTGGACCAAACAAATTTAGTCTAATGGACTACTAGACGATTGTTGTGAGGATAAAATGAGAAAAACAGAACCATGCACTCTGCTCTATGGTAGTTGGAGAAATGGTGAGATAAAAATGAGAGCCTGTCATCCAAGGCTTTATCCCACAATGCTGCCAAAGCATTTATAGTCCAGAAACTACATGGACAGGCCTGGCTCTGCAAACATACTCAGTCACTACCAAACCACAACTGAGAGTGACTGATCATTCTTATTTTTAATATGAAGATAATAAATATATGGAGAAAATGGCAGAATAAAATCCTTGTCTGGATGTGTTTCAGATATAACACAAAACTATGACATAATGAAACCAATGATTGTCTGAAAACAGCTCCTCTAATAATCATAGAATCATTGAATTGGAAGGGGCCAGACAGGCCATCTAGTCCAACCTCCTGCTGTACTCAGGATCAGCATAAAGCATCCATGATAAATATATGTCCAGCTGCTGCTTAAAGATTACCAGTGAGGGGGAGCTCATGAGCTACTTAGGGAGCCTATTTCACTGCTACTCTTATAAATTCCCCCTCCCCGGTGTCTAGCAGGTACTGTTCTACATGTAGTTTTAACCCATTACTGTGAGTCCTATCCTCTGCTTCCAACATAAACTACTCCCTGCCCTCCTCTAGTGACTGATAATCTTTCAGATGCTTAAAGACAGCAATCATGCCCCCTCTCAACTGCCTCTTCTCCAAGCTGAATATCCCCAAGCCTTTCATTATAGAGCTTGGTCCCCAGGCTTCAGCTCATCTTCATTGCTCTCCTCTGCACCCTCTCCATTTTGTCCATGTCCTTTTCAAAGTGAGGCCTCCAGAACTGCACACAATGCTCCAGGTCCAGTCTGATTAATGCAGCATGCAGCTGGTTTATGACATCTTATGATTTTGATGTAATGCCTCTGTTGGTACAGCCCAAGACTGCATTTTCCTTTCCTTTCCTTTTCCCCCCCACTGCATTGCACTGTCTGCTCATATTTAGCTTACAGTCCACAAGTACCCCAAGATCTCATTCACACACACTGCTACCCAGAAGTATATCTCATATCCAGTATGCATGCTTCTCAGTTATGTGACTCAGATGCAGAACTCTGCATTTCTCCTTGGTGTAGTCTGCACGGGGCTTTTTACCCACTCCCAGAACAACTAAATCCCTGCAGTCTACACTGAATTTGATTTCCATTTCAATTTTGTGCACTTTAAATTTTCCCTCTGCAACATGCATGATTGATTTGTGGTGACTCTACCTTCCCCCTGCAATATCCTGGAGTGGATATAAGCCTTGATATTTCAAAAAAAGCCATGAGTACATGTGCAGATTTTTGCTTTTTTCAAATTAACTCCATGCCTCGGAGCTCCATGCCTTGGAGCAATGCAATCTTCCCTGATTGGCCAGGGTGTCAGTTCAAAGACTTCCTGGTTCCCGGTTGCAAGGCTTGTGACTGTGCTCCAGAAGCAGAGATTTGCCTCTTGTTATTTCCCTCTCTTCTGCTGTCTCCAATCATCCCCCCCCCAACCGCTTCAGAAAAGAAAGAGACTCCTGCTGCACTTGGCACCCCTTCCCATTCTGAGGTTCCCCAGTCAAATTACAGAACACTTTCTGTTTCAATTTTGGGGGGGGGGAATAGAGGAAGACCCAAGTTCAAATAGATCTGAATTCAGCAGGATCCACAATGGAAAAAACAAAGTAAAGAATCAGCCCATATTATATTGCATCTCATTCTCATTTGGCAACATTTCTCCAGCATGTTCAGACTCATTAAACTCTATATCTTCTGTGGTGTTTGGTACTCCTCTCAATTTGGTGTCGTCTGCAAATTTAGTGAGGAGTCCTTCCACCCCCTCATCCAGATCATTGATAAAAATGTTGAAAAGTACTGGAGCCAGTACTGAGCCCTGTGGCACTCCAGTGCTCACCTCCCTCCAATCCAATGAAACACCACTGAAAACTCTTGGGCTAGCTCAAGTCTATCTAAGCAGGATCTGAAACCATGAACTGAAGTTGCTTTATTAACCACAGCTAGTTTTAGCTGTTGTTTCACATAAGATACAAACACAGGCATATGGGCTTTCTCCTGGCTTGTTTCTAGCTATGAACTGGGATCTGAATGATCATCTGCAAACTGAACCCTGGTTTCACAACCCAATTTTGCCTAAAGTAACAGTCTTGTACTGTGGTTTAACTGAGCCAAACAGTTTGCCTTGTCAGTGAAATCTCACAGAATGTGGCCAGACCAAATACCTGAAGTTTTATAAAAGATGTCAGGAGTTAAGAAAATGTCGGAGAAGCTTTGGGGATAGAACAAGAGCAATGGTGATAAATCAGTGACCAACACTCATTGAGCTGCTGTGAGGTTAACTGCTAGTCAAGGCCAGCAACTGAAAAGCTGGCAATAGAATTTACCTAAAAACTTGTCAAGATTAAAAGATATATGTAAGAAATCTGGAAGGTCTATCCAAAGCTGAACTATCCAAGTTTAATTTCTGGGTGCATCCATTAAAGGATAAAATGCACTGGCTGTGGTGAGTGTTCTTCCTTTCATTTTCCCCCAGATGACCTTTTGTTATTCATAGCTTCCTAAGCTCCTTATTAAATCTATAAATCCTCTGCAGCTCCTTCACAAAACTGTTGAGGTAATTGGGAAATAACCACCAACAACTGCATCAGGCCTTTAACAAATTGCCAACTGTACACTAGGGTGTTTCCCTCCACCCGTGCGCAAACACACACACACATAGTGTGAACTGCTTTATGAATACCTACCTGTCCTAAGGGTCTCTTTTCCTATGATCCATTTTTGTTATGAATAACCGACACTGCTTTTGCCTCCCTCCCTGCCCCTACAAAAAGCCCTGACTTAGCCACATAAATCATTGTTGGGCAAAGGACAAACAATAGTGCTTGAGCTACTTTCCCATTACATGTCATATTTATAAATAAATAAACTAAAGAGAGACATATGACCTCAGCAAAAAAATTCTTAAGTTCAAAAGGAGAGACTCCATTGGCAAGTTGGCATATAAGACTATACTTTTCCCTCTAGGTTAAATGTTTAACACACAATAGATGAAATTTATTTTTCATAAATGTGAATTGTCAATGGGGTAATAACAAATAAATACTCCCAAAGGCTTACAGCAATGGATGTACAATTCTACAGAACTTTATAATCCAGTCACAAGGTGATATATGAACTTGATTTTGTTTCATGGCCATTGTTTTATTTAAAAAATCCATCCAGCCTTGCAGACATTCAGTAAAACTGCTACTTAAAAGGCAGAAATCAAAGCTAACATGACATTGTGTAAACACACACTTTGTTTTCAAATATTGCCTTCCTATAAGTACTGTGATTACTCCAAACGACTGTTGTATGACAGAACGTTGAGGGCAGTCACCTCAAGCAATCCCTTTGGAATTGTTCTTGGTGTATGAATAAACAGGAACATCTGTTCGGAAATGGCTTCAGGAAAATGAGGTTCACTGACAATAGGACTTGACAGGAACACAAATATTAAATGAATAGATATCTGTCACCAAACCGAGTACCTTAGGAAAATTATCTATTTCAAAGATCTGTATTTTTATGGCTGTCCCTCCCCCCCCCCACACACACACACACACACTCACTGATTCATAGAAATATGACTTATGATGTTCTTGGCTGGCCGAGAAAATGAAGAGCGATGAAATGACTATGAATTAATAGCAATGAACATTATTTGTTATTATTTAATATTCCTGGTTGATCCACAAAGAGATGTGTTTTCAAAACTGGTCAAAGCCTCCAACATGATTTGAATTATCTGAACGGTTTATAACACGCTATAACATCCATGTCGAAAAAAAAATTAACTTGGCTTGAAAACTGGGTAGCACAAATTGTTCCTTGAAACTCTATATCCAAATCATCCCTATACATATATCCAAATTCAGAAAAATCTTTTTTAGTGCATTAGAGGTGCAACAAAAGTTTACACTGTGACAAAGAAAAAGAAAAATATCAGTGACAAAACTGGCTAGCAACAAGGACAGAACAGAATCCTGAACTTCTGAATATTAACCTTCTGTTCTGTCTAACAAGCATACAGCAATACAGTCAATAATTATTCATGATAACAGATGCCCCCCCCTTCCCTTGTTTTTGTAAATCAAGGCCTTGCTGTGATTACCAATTATGTGGAGGTGGAGTAAGTTAAGATTTCAGTAACAGCAATGCTGTACATTTTCTGTTTTTTTAACAAAATTTTGTTTAGAATTGTCAATTTTTAAAACTATGTTATACAATTAGGTCCCCCCCCCCATCTTTTCCTTCTACAAATCCTGGTGTAAAACATTTTGCTTCATTACTGAGAAGGCTGTCAGTGGCTTTCCACAGCCTTTCTCACTTTCCACAGCCATTTTTACTGTTGAGAAACCCCTGAAACATTCTTCAGGCTTTGAGAAAACCCAGAAGTGGCACAATTGTGCAGAATATGATTGGGAAGCATGACTGTGTATATGCCCATCTAGGGCCCCCTCCCCTACTCATCCCCTTCAGGTCCATCATCAGCCATTTTGAGAGGGGTGGATGAGTTGACATTGGCCATATATGGCCATATCATCTGATAAAATATTAAATTAATGTTTATATATTTTTAATTTTGTTAAATTCCCATCCATTTGGAAAACCCCAGAACCATCAAGAAACCCCAAGCCTACTCTAGCACATGCAAAGATACTTTCTGCTCAACAAACTTACATGTTTAACTCTCTCTCCCCACCCCATAATTACTTGTAGCTATTTGAATGAGATCAACTAGAAATTAATTCCCGCTGATTTTACTGCTTTGAAAACATATGTAAGTTATTCTTACCAAAAGAACTTTACAATGCAACAAAACTGAGAGAATAAGTTTATTCATTCATTGGTTTTGCTGTGGTATACAAGCTACTAAGAAGTTACGGGAGGATGCAGCTATGTTAATTTGGCCGTCTAAAGATCGTAATTCACAACTGATACATGGCGGTGCTGAAGAATATCTAAACTAAAGATACTGTTAAAATATTTGATTCTTGCTATGATGAGAATCCCAAATACTGACAGCCTGTTTGCCAAAGGTATATGAGATGCAAATACAACATGATGGTAATGCAAGAAAGCACCAGTCTTTGATAAATACATAGATGATAGATAAAAGCAATAGATGATTCTCTATTTCATAGTGATATAAGCATTTGTCTATGTTAACAATATTAATATAGAGGCCCTTTCTAAAAACAAATGCACAAATGCAAATTACTGCTAACAAATAGCCTTTCTTGATACATATTCTGTGATCCTCTTTGAACACACCCAAACATCCTACAGGCTTTATGATTATGTTGTACTCTTTGAAAGACATAAAATAAATCTGACTGCAAAAATCACAACACTCAAATACCAATAGGAGAACTTTCTAATCTTCCAGGGCACTCCATTGTTGACCTAAGAGTGGCAGTATTAAAACCGAGAATTTTCAAGGGAAGGTTACAAAGTGAGATTGTTGAACTTGAGTTCAGAAAACTGACTACCAAGGCTGAATACGGGAATAAGATTCTTATCTCTACAATTGCTAATTTTCTGTCCCTAAGCATTTCTTTACTGTTATAATCAAGCAGATTATATTTTACAATGCACCTGTTCATCCTGACTCCTTTCTTTGCAACACCCCTCCCACCTTTTAACTGGGATATAATGATTTAGTAATCTCCACTCTTACTTCACAGAATCACAGAATCATAGAGTTGAAAGGCCCCATAAAGGCCATCTAGTCCAACCCCCTACTCAACGCAGGATCAGCCCAAAGCATCCTAAAGCATCCAAGAAAAGTGTGTATCCAACCTTTGCTTGAAGACTGCCAGTAAGGGGGAGCTCACCACCTCCTTAGGCAGCCTAATCCACTTCTGAACTACTCTGACTGTGAAAATTGTTTTCCTGATATCTAGCCTATATTGTTGTAGTTTAAACCCATTACTGCACGTCCTCTCCTCTGCAGCCAATGGAAACAGCATCCTACCCTCCTCCAAGTGACAACCTTTCAAATACTTAAGGAGGGCTATAATGCTCCCTCTCAATCTCCTTTTCTCCAGGCTGAACATTCCCAAGTCCTTCAACCTATCTTCATAGGGCTTGGTCCCTTGGCCCCAGATCATCCTCATCGCTCTTCTCTATACACTTTCAATTTTATCTACGTCCTTCTTGAAATGAGGCCTCCAGAACTGCACACAGTACTCCAGGTGTGATCTGACCAGTGCCGTATACAATGGGACTATGACATCTTGTGATTTTGATGTGATGACCCTGTTGATACAGCCCAAATTGGCATGAGCCGCCGCCGCCATAAACGCGCGGCGGCCATTGCGGAAGCGGAGGCCCCGCGAGGACAAAGAACTCGCCGCGGCGTGCCCAGGTAGGGGCCACGCCCCCTGCAAGAGGCGCGCCGCTCACCTGAGCCCGGGGGGGCGGGGATGGGGCAGCGGCTGGCTTATAAGGCGCTAGCGGCCTGGCCAGGCACATTGCTGCCCGCTCCACGGCCACCCCGCTCTTCCTTTCCTCTCCTCTTCACCTCGACCAACGGCGTGCGTTACCTGAGCAAGAGTTCTCCTCGACTCGCGGCTGCGCATTTACCAGCGGGTATTTATAAAAAAAAAAAAAGGGGAGAGCTCAACGGGGGGGGGGTTTCCCTTCGGGGGTTCCAGCTCCGGGTGTTCATTGTTCTCATCGGGGCGGCAAGGCGTGATTCCTTCTACCCGGCTTCTCCCGGTTTTCGGCAGCATACGGCATGGCGCCAGCGGCTCAAAAACCCACTTCCAGGGGCACTAGCTCGCGAGCGCGCTCGCGGACCACCCCTGCTTCCCCCTCCGGGGGAGCGGCCGGCGGGACACGAGCAGCTCTTCGGCGCAGTGCGGGGCGGCGGGTCTTGGCCGGGGGGGAGCGCTCAGCTGCAAGCCGGGGGTCGCGTCGGTCCGGGACTCGCGCGGCTCGTTCAGCCACAGCCGCAGGAGGGGCGGGGGGCGGAAAGTTGTTTGTACGCCGTGGGCGCACGCGTTTACCTGCTCCGCCGCGGGACCCCTCGCCCGGATGCAGCAGTTCCTTCTCCGAGGGGAGCGGCCACGAGGCTTCAGTTTTTTCCAACGGCCAAGCTCCCCTCTCAGCGCCTGGGGGTCCTGGGCCACTGCCCTCGGGGGCCTCCCCGGCGAAAAAACGGGGGAGGGTGAGGGTAGCTAGCTCGGAAGATCCCGCAGAAGGGGGGTCAGGAATAGGTCCGCATTCCGCTGCACCAGCGGGCGGGGCCGCGGGCTGCCCGCAAGGGCTCATGCCGGCTTTCGGTTGGGGTCCTCCTCCATGGGGACCCGCCATGCCTGGGGGCACTCACGGCGCTACTCCGCCAGCCCCACCAGGGGCCCCCTGGGGTTTCGGGGGGGGGATGGTCACCTTTCTCTCCTTATGGTTTTCCTTCCTGGGGGATCCCAGGGGGGTTGGCGGGGCAAGCGGCTGGGGGGGCTTTACAGGGCTCATCCGCGGAGGTGGGTGGGAGCAGGGCAACCGGTCGTGCAGCCCCCCGGCCGTCCGCCACAAGGGCACCGGCCGCTCGGCCCTCTGCTGCTCATTCGTCGGGCCGCGGGAAGGCGTCAGGATCGTCCGCAGCCAAGGGGCGGAGCCGCCCACCCCCGCTTGCTGCGGGGACCTCCCGGGCCCCCCGTCCATCCTCTCTTCACACAGAGGAGGTTACATCGGTGGACAGCCCCTCCCAACAGTCTGACCCTGGAGAGCTGCTATCCGAAGAGGAGGGGGGAATCCGGGGCGAGGAGCAGCCAGCCGAAAAGATGGGCGGAAAGCGCCACAGGAAGACCAACACACGTCGAAGGGCCAGGTCTTCGAGCGGTGAGTCTTCCACCTCCGACGAGGAGGATGGGGTTGGGCATTGGGATCCTGAGTACTGGCTGCGGGGGGAATTTGTCCCTGGGGTCCCATCTTGGCTGTTGCAATGCCGCCAAGAGGCCCGGGCCAGCAGGGCCAAGATCCAGGGCTCGGGGTGCGCGCAGGATCCTCCACTGGGGTATAAGGATCGTGATGTTCCTCCGGGCACCCATTTATCCACCAAGCTAAGGGGTAAGGCATTGAGCGGCTGCTATGTGGATTTATTTAAGTTCATTAGGCCCCTTGAGCGGGCTGCACGCACGAGCGTGACGGGCCCTCGCGAAGTGCCTGTTGCATATGACGGCGAACGTTCTTTGCTTGCCTGGACAAGGGGATTCGCTGAATACCTCCGGCTGGTCACGTAAGTTTTCCCCGAGAGGGCCCCGCACTTGGCTGGGCATTTGTCCAACGTGTTGGACGCGAGGATGCTAGGAGGAGAGCCAGCAGCGTTGGGATATGATGAAGCGTTTCGGCGACGGGTATCCAGCAACCCCGAGGCCAGATGGGATAGGCTGAACCCCGACCTTTGGGTCCGGGCATTTGGTCCTCGGCAGAAGTCGACCGGTGGGGCGGAGGGGAATCGCCCTTTATACAGGAAAGACCAGAGGGGCGTTTGCTGGGAATACAATCAGAATGGGTGCGAGAGGAAGAAATGTAAGTACTCGCATGCATGCGAGGGGTGTGGGGGTTCACATCCCAAGACAGAGTGTAGCAAGCGGCCCTTTCGGAGGAGCCGGCCCACTTCCAAAAAAGGGGGTGGGTCCGGCACCTCAGGGGGACTCGCAGGAGGCAGCGGGGAAGGGCAGCCTAATGCCTCCTAGCCCTGCCCTGTTGCACGTTAAGGCTCCATCTCCCATCAGGCTATCAACTCTTCTTCCTTTGCTTGCATCTTATCGGGATCAGGCCGCGGCCACTTACCTTAGGGAGGGATTCACTCATGGGTTCCGGATTCCTTTTACGGGGGACCGGGTGGCCACGTCTTGCGCTAATTTAAAATCCGCTCAGCTAATGCCGGAGATCGTGGAGGCAAAGCTGCGAAAGGAGCTGGATGCGGGCAGGGTGGTGGGGCCGTATGCAGCCCCGCCCTTGGAGAATCTCCGGGTATCGCCGCTGGGGGTGGTGCCGAAGAGAACGCCAGGTGAGTTTCGCCTCATACATCACCTATCATACCCCAAAGGCTCATCGGTCAACGACTTCATCGACCCAGCCCTCTGTACAGTTAAATATGCCTCTTTCGATCATGCGGTTGCCCTGGTAAGAGCTTGTGGTCCACGGGCCCTCATGGCAAAGTGTGACATCAGGTCAGCCTTCCGCCTCTTACCGGTGCACCCCGGGGATTTCTCACTGCTGGGTTTTAAATTTGGGGGCATGTGGTACGTGGACAGGTCCATGCCTATGGGCTGTTCTGTGGCATGTGCGGCCTTTGAGACATTCAGCTCCTTCGTTGAATGGGTATTTAAAGAGAGGGATGGGTCGCCATATATCACGCACTATTTAGACGACTACCTCCTGGTCGGCCCAGCCGGGACGGGGGAGTGCGCCCGGCGCTTATCGGGATTTCAGGAGCTGGCTGATGAACTCGGCATACCGCTGGCTCAGGAGAAGACGGAAGGTCCAACGGAGGTGCTCACCTATCTCGGGATTACCATCGATTCCAGAGAAGGGTGCTCACGACTACCGGCAAGGCCAGCTCATAGGGAACCAAAAGTAAAAGTATTCAGATGTCTTTATACTAACTCCCGAAGCATGGGCGATAAGAAGGAAGAGCTGGAACTTCTCATGCTGATGGAAAGGTATGATCTAGTAGGCATCACAGAAACTTGGTGGAATGATTCTCATGACTGGAATGTAATGGTGGATGGATATGAACTGTTCAGAAAAAACAGAATAGATCGAAGAGGTGAAGGAGTGGCACTGTATGTGAGGAAAGGGCTTACCTGTCAGGAAATTCTAGTGAAGGAGAGCATATCTACAGTGGAAAGCATCTGGGTGAAAATAAGCGAGGGGAAAACAAACAGTGAGGTGGTTGGTGTCTGCTTGGATATTTTTCCAAGCTGCTCACAAAGTGCAGCATCCACATCCTCTTGTTGGTCAGGCAGTCGGTAGCAGACACCAATCACCACAATGTTTGTTTTCCCCTCGCTTATTTTTACCCAGATGCTTTCCACTGAAGATATACTCTCCTTCACTAGAATTTCCTGACAGGTAAGCCCTTTCCTCACATACAGTGCCACTCCTCTACCTCTTCGATCTATTCTGTTTTTTATGAACAATTCATATCCATACACTATTACATTTCAGTCATGAGAATCATTCCACCAAGTTTCTGTGATGCCTACTAGATCAAAACTTTCCATCAGCATGAGAAGTTCCAGCTCTTCCTTCTTATTGCCCATGCTTCGGGCGTTAGTATAAAGGCATCTGAACCCTTTTATTTTTGGTTCCCTATGAGCTTGCCTTCCTGGATGGGCTGCCTCCGATCGGTCTTCTTCCTTACACTCCCTATGTTGAACGTCTCCTTCCCCTTGTGGCTTCAGTTTAAAGCTTTCCTGATGAATCTCCCCAGGTTCCTGCGAAACACATTCTTCCCCAATTTCGACAAGTGCAGTCCATCAGGTGGTAGTAGGCCTTTTTCAACAAAGCCTATTCCATGGTCCCAGAAACCAAATCCCTCATGTCGGCAACTATGCAGCCACTGATTCATCTCCATTATCGTCCTAATTGTCTGCAGAGGCTCCGTAACTAGGTCAATCCCCATATTCTCTTCAGGACTGGTTGTATCCTCTTTATTCAGAGTTTCACAGGTCCTGTCTATGAACTCCTCCCCTTTCTTAATTTCTGTCAGAGTAATAATCCTCTCTTCTAAACCCCTAATCCTTTCCTCCAAAAGTTTTACCAGCTTACACATGGGGCAGATGTAGTCCATCTTGTCTTCAGGGAGGAAGGCAATCATGTCACACTCATTGCAGATGATGGGATGAGTGTCCTGGAGGTCCATTGTAATGTCCAGGCAGTGCAACTACTAGGAAAATATAATCTACAGATTCTATTTGCTAGGCTAAGAGCCCTTCGGCTCGAGCTTCTGGCGAGGAGCAGCCCTTCTTAATCCTCCCAGCTATCACCTCACTCAGCACCACAATAGTCTCACCTGGTCAGCAGCAGCAGCTCTCCACAGCAGCTCTCTCCACATGCTCCCAGCTGTCTGTATCTTGTAACTTAAAAGATCATGCCCCACCAAAATCTTGTTGGCCTTTCAGGTACTACTGAACTTTAATCTTACCATACTACTGAAAGTCAGTACAGCTACCATCTGAAACTATTTTGAGAAGAGCACCTGAGAGTCATTGAGGGGGCCATTGCTGATGTGGGGTCAGGAGAGTGGTGACTACAAGTCCCAGCATCCCTAGCAGCAGGCCCAGAGCCATGTCAGCAAGGGGAGGGACAGGGGTAGTGCTCCTTTATTGGGAACAGTGACAGTCTACCCTACCTATTCTACCCATTTAGTGCTGAAGCAAAAGCATCGAGCATGGGGAGCTCCAGCCGACTGTGTACTCGTTGCCTGGTTTGAGTACCACTCTTGACTTCTGAAGGCCTGGGCCAATCGGGAGGAGTCACATAGTTAAATTATGGTGTGGCCATTTGGCTGAGCAGAGGAATGTGATGCGGGCTCAACTTGACTGCCTGGTGGGTGTGTGCTTCCCACGGCCGAGTGTGTGAGCATGTGCATGTTTCCCATAGCTTCATTTTAACGGCCTTCATAGTGAAGTGGAGCTTGGACGGTGCCAGGAAGAAGGGTCCCAGGGCAGGGGCAGTATCCTGTCAGGGTGGGAGCTTAGATGGCTTACCAGTGGTAGAAGTGGTCCTTGAGATGGCACAAGCCAGTCATCCACTTAATCTCAATTTTTCCTGTAAGGCGGTGTCCCCAGGTAGGGCCTTTTGTACATGACTGGCTAGGTCTATGACAGGCATTTCCTCTCCGCATCACCATATCTGTTTAACTTGGTCTATAAGGGAAGACATGAAAGTGTGGTGGGAGTTTTTGGGCAGTTTTAATTGGGTGGCTATTTGGCAATGTCCAATCACACCTGTAGTCACTGAAGCAGTAGGTGCAAACTTGAATGGACTCCGGGGAATGGTAGAGGACAGGAAGGCCTGGAGGATCATTGTCCATGGGGTCGCGATGGGTCGGACACGACTTCGCACATAACAACAACAACAAATCACACCTGAGAACTCCCTCCAAGTACACTCTGATGTGGCTGGTAGTTTGTGTTTCGGAGTAGTTTGCCAAACCAGAGGGAGTTCCGAATGGTGGCCAGCGTGGCCAGCGGGGTGATTGGACGTGGGCATTTTGAGGGACTTCACAGGTCAAGGCGAACCCTTTTCAGATTCCATAAGCAAAATGTGATTTCCCCTTCCCAGCTGATTAGTCTTACATCATCGAAGATGGATGTTCTGGATTTGAGAATCAAAACTGTGAGTAGAAGTTACTGTGAGTAGAAGTTCTGGCTGAGCCATATCTAGCCAGGCTTTTGCCATTGGCTGCTGACCTACCCCCACTCCCTTTAGACATCATGGGATTAGCCAGTCACCACTGGGGTTAAGCAGGAATTTTTGAGGCTTCCCTGCACTGCCTATAAATGAGATCTTTTTTTCCTTCTTCATAAAATCCTAGTGATACTTGGGATAAATAGGTCTGGTCTTTGACTGTTCAGTATATAACTAGTTTGGCAGGTTTTGGTTGGGTTGCTCAAGATTTTCAAAAATGACTGGCAAGTACCCTGAGACATTGGGAGAAATGGGGGTGGGTGAGTCTGTCCAGAATACAGCACGTGGCAGAGTCTGGCTGGAAATGAACACCCTTGGTGCTAAGAACATCTATCCCAACTTAGTAGTGTTCATGTGTCACTTTTAGGGGAGAAGGCTGGACACCATGGACAGGCTGCCTAGCACAGCCTGCATGTTTAAATACATTATCATATCTCACAGTCCGATGTAGATCAACTGTTTAAATAAGCTAGTTAAGCCTAAGTGTATCTTCATTTGTGACGTGTCTGAGGTAACAACATTCTGACATGTTTGCACTTCCATGAGAATGCTTCTCAACTATTCCCATGGTAACATCGATTGGGCCCTCCCTACTAGAAAGATGCCCCCTGAATATAGTTCTGGAAGAACTGTCAGAAATTGGGACTGTTGACACTACCATCTGATATCCAAATCTATTGCTACTTTAAACTAATTTTAATTGCTATTAATTGAACTGATGAACTGTTTTAACTATTTTATGTGAATTTTAATTTTATATGAATGAGATATTGTACACTGCCATGGGCCGGTATGCTGGGATGATAAACAATGTGCATAGAACTACAGTTTTATTTTATTTCATTGCAATATCAAATTACTTGGAATCAGTTGTTTTGTAAAATCAAAATAGATTAAATTACATCTATTTAAAATGTTTCACCTCTAGCAGTACAAGCTCAGCCCAGGTTTTTGTAGCCAGGATCAGATCTGAAATGCAAATATTTAACTAATTGATGCACAGCGCATTCCATTTAGTCTAATAATCTATCATCTGACATCTCTAGCACTGTGTCTCTTAAATCCCAGCTGATGTCTGTGAGAGTTAATTCGTTTTTGGATGAGCCTTCCTCTATGGCAGCTTTGCCACATGTCCTGATAAGCTCAAGGCCAAATGCTGTTTGAAAATAAATAGCTCTGAAACAAGGTCAGTAGTTGGCTGTTTATCCAATTATTAACTCTGGGAAATGCATCGCATACAAATGAAGATTAGACTGCCAGTGTTAAGACTATTAAGACTGTTTCTCATGCTCATGTACTTTCATGTTGTCCCAACTATGTCTCATAATATGCTCTACATTTTCAGATATGACTCTTGAGAGCCAGTTTAGTGTAGTGGTTAGGAGTGCGGACTTGTGATCTGGCATGCCGGGTTCGATTCTGCACTCCCCCACATGCAGCCAGCTGGGTGACCTTGGGCTCTTCATGGCACTGATAAAACTGTTCTGACCAAGCAGTGATATCAGAGCTGACTCAGCCTCACCAACCTCACAGGGTGTCTGTTGTGGGGAGAGGAAAGGGAAGGCAACTGTAAGCCTCTTTGAGCCTCCTTCAGGTAGAGAAAAGCGACATATAAGAACCAACTCCTTCTTCTTCTTCTTCTTCTTCTTCTTCTTCTTCTTCTTCTTCTTCTTCTTCTTCCATATCTTTAAAAGTTAACATACTAACACTGCCATTCTAAGCAGAACTATACACTTCTAAATCCCTTGAAATCAACCAGTTTAGAATGATTTAACTCTGCGCAGTAATTCATTCACGAAGGAGCTTCTGTGCAGAAATACCATTACTGGATTTGGTCCTGCATATATAAAATTGCACAGGATTAAAAATGCAATACGAAAACTCACATCTGTACAGAGGGCTGGATACATAGTCGTTTCTACTGGGTCAAGCATAAGCATCCTATAAAAATGGTTGCATGGTAAGTTTTAGAAATACTTCTGGCTTCTTAATTAGGGTAGAGAACTCTGAATAATTTATTTCATTTTCCCAAAGGCTTTCAGAGCTGACAATGCCAATCATCTTTTGAAGCCCATACGTGTGATCTTTGAGCTACAGATAATAGTATTGTCTTGTAGCAGGCTGGTATTCTCATAACTACTTTCCACTAGCATGTGCACAAGATACTCCACACATTATAGCAATTAAGCTGTTGCAATTTCTCCATTTCTCGATTAACTATAAAAGCCATAGCACAATCTCACCATGATTAAGCTTTTCAGAAACTCTTTGATTTGAATGGCAGAGATATGCTTAATTCTCTCACTGACATCAGTAGGGATTAAAAATCCTTAAATTTGGATGCTCTTCAGTCTGGAGATCCAGTGATTTTGGGGAGGCAAAAGCTAACAAAAAGTAGCTGTCTTCTGTGGTTTATATGAATGTGTGAATGAACACTGTATAAGCCACATTTAACTTGAACAAAATACTTTGAGTTATATAACATCCTTATTCTTAGAGATTATAACCAGGGCTATTATATGACTTTTGAGCAGCCACTTTTGTTGTTTTATCTACTAAAATCATATGAACAACATAAATGTTTAATTCCGGGATTTGCAAGCAAGCTGTGTTGCTTAAACAAAAGAGAAGATCCTCATTAATAACACTGAGCCTATTATAATTTGCTGAAAATTAAGCAGAAAATTGTCAGGGTTATGAATCTGAACAGCATAAATAATAAGACTGTTCCTTAGCAAATGCAACACACTGCACATATTTGTTGTGAGCTTTTGAAAATGTATATCCCTAAAGGCTGTGTCATGGACCACCCTGGTTTAGCAGGGAAAGATGCCCTCACTGGAGGATGAACTAGCCCCAAGTACAGCATTGGCAGACCCTCCCAGTTGAGTTACCATTGGTGTCACTTTCTGAGCCAGCCGGGACATCCAACATCATCCTGCCCACTATCAGACCCATCATAGTCTCTTGAAGGACCCAGGAGTACAGAGGGTGAACGGCAAGGGCTAAGGCATGGACCAGGCTCAGGAATGCATGTTTAGCAGCCTGATGACTCCACTGTGCTGAGGAATGCCAGGAGAAGCCACTAAATCACTGTAGAATCTGCCCCCCAGATTCACAAGTAAAGGAGAGGAGCTTAACCAGCCTCACATAAAAGAGAATGCCTTCAATGGGACTAGAGTAGGATGAATGTGTCTGCAGCCTTGGTGATGGCACTAGTTGCCCGACCTGCTTGAGACAGATTCCTTGGACTGCTATTTAACCCTGCATTTGGAACATATTGGAACCCTGGGCTGAGACCGTGGATGGTCTTCTGATCTTGCATTTGGGTTCTGTTATCAGACCCTGGGCCTTAATGTTGAATGGGGGCATGAGAACCTCTGCTATGGGCCTGTTAAAAACAAACACACAGGTGCAAGCCCACCTGTGCTCCAAGAAAATCCAGCTGTAGCATCAAGCTGCTTGACTGGTTTCCCTATTCAAAATTCCCCCCCCCCCCAAAGATTTTACAAGTAGGATTAAAAACCAACTCCAGATTTTAAGATACAACGCGAAGGCACGGCCCCTGGGTGCGTCCCAATGTGCGGGCGCAGCCTGTGGGTGCGGCCCGATGCCCTGCCAGTCCCCAGCCTCAGAAAGGTTGGGGACCACTGCTCTATTGTACACAATAAAACATTTTGGCAATAAAAGCTATACGCTATTAAAATCACAATTCAAATAAAATAGGATCTCTAAATCACAAATAAAATCACAAATCCCTAGCTGTGACTGAGTAGATTGAAAAAATAGTATTTAGGGGAATGACCTTAATCTGTCTGCATAACCATTGTACATACTTGGCTATATATTTTATATTATTCATATGCTTCCTGTGTGTAACTCTGCCACACATATGAGACTCTGTGGCTGCTGGGACCTTCCTCCCACCTGGCTACCAAGGTCAGGCTGGGACAGATTTGTACAACTGCTGTGTTGAAAGGTTACCTATTACAGTTTTCATATTTCCCATTCAGATATTTTGTCTTATATATCTATTTATTTAGCAAAAATATATCCATTTCCCTCTCACTGAACTGGAATCCAACCAGCTAACAGCACTTAAAAAACACTGATAAGAACAATACTAAAGTACAGTAAAGAATCTTTAAAATATAAACATCTTTCTGCATTAAAATCTACTGACTATCAAATAGGATAAGATGTGTGTATGGTGAAGACATAAAGCTGCCTGATGCATCACAATCACAAAAAAACAGCTTTACATGCCCTGTGGAAGCTAGGGAAGTCCTGCAAGTCACATGCCTCTTCAGGCAGCTGATTCCACAGCATAGCCAGTGGTTTATGACATTTGTATTACAAATAATGAGAAGGCACTCAAGGTGCAAGGTGGGAAGTTCATGGGCTAGAGACTTTCAATACATTCTGAGATGAAGATTGGAGTAGACAGGGAGGATGATGCTGGGAGAGGTGGTCTCAAAGGTATGAGGGTCTCAGCCTGTACAATGCTTTAAAGCAATGGTCCCAAATATTTTTACAACCGGGAACCGGTCAATGCTTGACAATTTGATTGAGGCCCGGTAGTCTCTTTTGCCAAGGGACATTGCCGCCTGAGCACCTGCTCCACTTGCTTTCCTGCCGACGCCCCTGACTTCCCGCCACCCGTTGGGGGGTGCTGCCAGCAGCAGCTGTGCAGTGCCACACCAAGGGGGAGCCCCTGTCATGGTGGCCGCTGGAGAGCACCAAAGATGAGCCAGCGGCAGAGTGGCAGGGCAGCCCCTGAGACAGCAGCCGGGGAGGAGGACGAGGAAAAGCCGTGGCCCAGTACCAACTGGTGCCCGGACCGGTCCCAGTCCCCAGGTTGGGCATCACTGCTTTAAAGTACCAAGACTTCGATTTGACACCAGAAAACTGGCACCAGCACAGCTGCTGTAGGATAGGTGTTCTATGCACTGATCAGGGCATTCCTGTTAGCCTGGCAGTTGCATTCTGAACGATTTGACATTCTGCATAGAGCATGTTACAGAAGCCCAATCTTGAAGTAACTGTTGAGTGAGTTACTTCAGCAAGGTCCTCCCAAGATAGAGAGGAACCAGTTGGAAGATCTGATGTAGATGGCAAGGCACAGTCTTTCTCACCAAAGACATGTATGCACCCAGAAAACAATGACATTATGAAAAAATTAGGCATGTTAAGTTATATTACATTCTGAATGATACTGAGGCTAACTGGTGAAATTTTTAAGACTGATTGTTTTGTTCCCCATCTTATATATTATAGTGAGAAGAACACAATTTATTTTAGAACTAGAGGTTAAGTACAGTTTAAAAGCATGCAGCTCATGTGCACTAGGTTTGCCATGAGGATGCTGAGATTTGAGTCCTCATGTCCTACTGCCACACTATAGATAAGGGGGCAGGTTAAAGAGGATAAGCATAATGTGGTTTCATCATAAGCATTCCACCATAAGCATAATGTGGTTTCATCACTGTTGGGAAAATTATGGAACTGACTTCACACTGCTTCGTTTATTGGCAGAAACTCTATGGTAAAACCATATTGTTACCCTGGAAACTGACATAACACTGTTGTGCTAACAATGTTTGACATCACCACACATTCCAAAGCGTGCCTAGATAATATGCAGGAAGCAAAATTCAAGTCTGACGTTTGTGGGAGTGTCTTTGTTGTCTGCCCTCTTGTTCATCCTCTTTTGGCTTGTGATAATACTGATTGGAGTAGTACCATAATAATAGGCAATAAAATAGATTTCATATTTATTTAGAACATTTGTAGCCTGTCTTTAGACAGAAATGGGTAAAAATCATAAAACCATGTTATACCAACTTCTTCGCTCCCAGCAGTGAATCCAAAGTGTAAAGGGACCATTTTAGCTGATTCCCCTTCTGCCCTACAGATTCCCCTCTCCCTTTCATAGAATCATAGAATCATAGAATCATAGAATCATAGAATCATAGAGTTGGAAGGGGCCATACAGGCATCTAGTCCAACCCCCTGCTCTACGCAGGATCAGCCCAAAGCATCCTAAAGCATCCTTTCCCCCTATGTTGATCTTAAGAATCCATTGTCTTCCAGGCACACCATTTTAGCACATGGACAGGGTTACAGCAGAAGATAAAGATGTGAAAGCTCAGTTCAATTGACGGAAGGTGAAAAATGACCTTTAGATATAAAATCAAAATAAAATATAAAAATGGCAGGTATCCTACATAATTGACAAATTCAAGGAGCAGGATTTAAATTTAAATACAACAGTTCTAGAAAGGCTACAGAGAATTACAAATGGTGTCATTCAAGGAACCATAGCCAAAATACAAAAACTCAAACTTTAAGCAATACAAAATAAATCAGGACACTATCACATTTATAGGCAAATTTGCAACATTATAATTGTTTGGCCACCCCTGCCACGGACCTTTATTTTTCCATATTCAGTTCATGCTTAACATTGCGTTCCGGCCCAGTGTTATTCGCCATTTGATGGCAGACTAAAGAGAAGGCTAAATACAGAACATGAGTACAGAACATGAACATGAGTCAGCAGTGTGACTCTAAAAAGGCAAATGGGATTTTGGGCTGTATCAAATGGAGTATCTTGTCCATATCACTGGAGATGATGATACTGCTTTACTCTGCTCTGGTTTGGCCTCACCTAGAGTACTGTGTTAAGTTTTGGGCACCACAGTTGAAGAAGGATGTAAACAAACTGGAGCGTGTCCAAAGGATGGCAACAAAGATGATGAGGGGTTTGGAGACCAAGGCGTATGAGGAAAGGTTGGGTGAGCTTGGTCTGTTTAGCCTGGAGAGGAAATGACTGAGAGGGGATCTGATAACCATCTTCAAGTATTTAAAAGATCGCCCACCTGCCCACCAGGTCATTACCAAGGCTGCCCCTCCTGCTGATATTAGCTGCCACCATTGCTGGCCTCAGCTGCTATTGTAGCACTGGGCAAGAACAGAGCAAGCTGTGGAGGGCAGAAGGCCTCTGGTCATGGTAGCACAGGCTATGATAGCTAGTTCCCTCCACTTCCACAAATCTGCTTTCCTGCTTTGCTGCCTTCTGCAGCTTATTCCTCCGGTCTCCTTTGCTTCCTTCACCTCCTTTCCAGCATCATGTCTACCAATGGAAAGGGCGAGAGAGGGAAAGAGGGAGGGAGAGAGCCTGCTTAAAGGTTAGCTTCAGAGTCAGGGGGAATCAGGAAAACCTGCTCTGGATTGTGGAAGGGGGAGCCTGCTAGAGCTTGCCTTCATCTTCTCCCCCATCTCTGCTGTTTTCTGAGGGGGATGAACAGCCTGGGATCCCCCGTGCAGAGTTATTCAGAAGCAAGTCTTATGGAAAAGAACAGGAGAAAGTGTTTCTCTTTTGCCTGCAGCACTGAATATGTTAAGCAGTTTGAGTTGTAGAGGGAGGAGCTATTGAAGGAGGGTGGTGGGAGGAGGGAGGGAAGATGTCTTGCAGCTGTATCCCAGGAAGGCTTGGTGTAGTGCTTAGGAGTGTGGACTTCTTGTCTGGCGAGCCAGGTTCAATTCCGCGCTCCCCCACATGCAACCAGCTGGGTGACTTCGGGCTCGCCACGGCACTGATAAAACTGTTCTGACTGAGCAGTAATATCAGGGCTCTCTCAGTCTCACCTACCTCACAGGGAGGAAGGGGAACGCGAACGTAAGCCACTTTGAGACTCCTTCGGCATATAAGAGAAAAGCGGCATATAAGAATCAACTTTTCTTCATTCATATAAAGAGATGTGAACAGTGATGTCCAATGGCAAGCTTTGATGGTATGAGTATTTTCTTTTAAGGTGAGGGATGAAACTGTTGTATACACACTGTCACAGAAATAATAGACATCAATACTATGGCTATGTTTAGAGTTTGGGGATTAAGTTGCTTTTCCGCTAACTACATCCCTGCAGGCTGGTGATCATTCTTTGTTATCCTATATTTTAACTGGTGGTTTAAAAGCAGTTTTCTGCTGCATTGTAGCTCAATGATTTAAATGGGTGTGTAACTCCATAGGAGGAGGTCCTTGTGTTCAGGTTGACTGACTTGGTTCCTGTTAATAAGATGCATCATTGCAGGATTTGGATTCACACTGCAGTATGATGCGTAATGATAGATTGACTAGAGTAATACAAACACACCTTGGTTTCCTGTTTGATTTGGGAAATCCATAAATCTCTGCATGATCCACCTGCTGTGTAGGGATAACTGCTTTCAGTAACAACAGCAGCTGGGTGTAACAGCTTTCAGTAACAACAACAAAAAAAAGGCATAATATGATGTGTAGGGCCAGCTATTTTGAGAACTAATGGGGAAGAACAGCTTCATTTAATTTATTTTAGCTTGTCCTTCCCTGGGGGTTCAGTGCAGGTTACAAGTAGTAGAAATATACAAATTATAAAAAATTGTATTTAAATTTTTCCTTAAATTCTAAAGATATAAAATACAAAAATATAAAGCTTTGCAATATATTATATCAAATCAGGTAATATAAAATATATCACCTGGCTTGCCCGGTTCTGCATTTTGTCTGAGGAAAGCAGAGGGGGCAATGTATAGGAATGTCTACTCTCTAATAGAATTAACTAAATGGAGTCAGGCAGGGAGGCCTGTTGAAAGCAGATGTACCCTAAGGCCTCAACCATAGGTCTGGTGGAACGATTCCTTCTTATAGGCTCAGTGGAACTGCTTAAGGGCCCTTATCTCAGTAGAGTGTTCCACCAGGCCTAGACCAGGGCCAGAGCATTCTCTGTCCTGGGCCCCACCTGGTGGAATGAGCTTCCAGAAGAGATCAGGACCCTGACGGAGCTTAAACAGTTCCGCAGGGCCTGCAAAAAGGAGCTCTTCCGCCAGGCACTTGTTGAGACCAGGCACAACCAACAACGAACGAAGGTCCCCGCTCTCCCCCCCCTTCCTCCCAGAACTCCACCAGAGTGCTCTGGACCTGTTGTGCCATTTGCACGGTTGCATTGTTATACTGTTACTAGTAATTAAGCCCGCTGTAATAACAATACAGCGGGCACTAGGCAAGGGAGCCCCCGGCAGCCGCAGGCAGCGCGGCCGCCGGCGGCTCCCTTGCCGGCGGCCTGACGTGTCGGAGGCACTTCGCGCCTCCCGACGCGTCAGGCCGCCGGCAAGGGAGCAACAGTTGCTTCCTTGTCGGCAGGGCGGGAATCGGCGAGGCCAATCGGCAGGCGCTTTGCGCTTGCCGATTGGCCCGCCGATGGTCTGTCTGGAGGAAGGGGCCAAACAGCACCCTTCCTCATCCCGGACAGAGCCCGCCCTAACTCCTCCCCCTAAGCCCTTACAGCTTTATTTAATCCGCGGCGCCCGTGGTGCCGCAGGCAGGGTTAGGATATTATTATTACTGTTATACTGTTCACTATACTGTTTTCTGTTACAACCACTGTTATTATTATTATGTATGAGTATTAATGAAGACTGTTCCATGTATTATTTATATGTTTAATGTAAACCGCCCTGAGCCTCTGGGGAGGGCGGTATAGAAATATAATAAACAAACAAACAAACAAACAAATAAATAAATAAGCACTGGTCCTTGTTGATTTCTTTGGAGCTGGGGATCCCAAGCAGGTTTTGACTGAAGTTGTCAACCCTTTGGAACCCCTAAACTACTCCTGAAAGTTAAGTATGTGTTTGTGTGTGTATATGGGGTAGAAGGGAGAGAAAGAGGTCAGGGAATAAGTTTATAACCCTTATTCCCTGAAACAGAAACACACACAACCAGAAACACACACACTTGAGAAAGAAAAGTGTATAATCTTAAAAATAATATAGAGAAGTGAATAACAAAGTAATTTTTATACCCAGCTTTTGTCTACCCTAAGGAGTGGCTTACAAATAACTTTCCCTTCTTCTGACAACAGGCACCTTGTGAGGTAGGTAAGGCTAAGAAAACAGCTGAGAGAACTATGACTACCCTGAGGTCACCCAGCAGGCTTCATGTGGAGGAGTGGGTGATCAACTCCAGTTCTCCAGATAAGAATTTGCACTCTTGATCACTATTCCATACTGGGGGCCATTCCGCATGAGTTAAAAGTAGCAGAAGGCTTGCAAATGGTAAACGCCACTAATTTGCCATTCCGCATGACGTCACACACAATCTGCAACAGTCCTGCAACACTAGCACTAAAATCACTTTGATTTCTGGTGAATCCAGAAAAGTGGATTCACCCTCAAAAAATCAGTACACTCCTGCCAACAACCTGCAACACTTGCGAAAAAAACCTGTGCGTTCTCAATCGAGCAGCTGCAACAAAGTCCCTCCCCCTGGCTCTCTCCTCCGAACTTCCGGCGAAGCGATCGCCATTTTTTTTTCCTCGGAGCGAGTGGGGAAAGCAACGAACCAGCGAGCCTTCATTCACCCAGCAAGGCTTCTCCAGCTACAGTCCCTCCACAGAAGTGCTTAAAGCTCCCCTAAGTCCCCAAGCATAACACAGCCCCCTGCTTGCAAGTTCCCTTTATTTTCGGCCGGAAATCGCGCCCGTGCGGGGGGGGGGATTTTTTTCACTCGGGGGAGCATGGTAATGATGACTCGCCAGCTCACACGCCAGATAGATGGGTCTCTACGTTAAGAAGAATCAAGGAATATTCATTGCAACGTGTGTGTGTGTGTATTTTTAACCTGTACTTAAAGGGAAAGTGGATTTTTAGGAGCATGATAACAACCGCCCATTGGCTGTTCGGTTCATTGACGGCCAGGGGTGGGAACAAACAGAGAAAAAATCGCTTCCTTTCTAGCAATTCCTGCGAGACCGGAAACCTGTGGGGAACGAATGAAACGCTACTGGATTCCACTACAAATGCAGGTATGCGGAACACCGAGATTCCACTATTTAAAATAGCATTTCCGCTTTGTGAAACCAATTGGCAACATTGGTCCTTGTGCGGAATGGGCCTGGTTTTTCACCACACAGCATAATCCTCCCTGAACTGAACTGAGAACAGGAAGTCTGCCACTACAGTTACAATCGAGACAGTTACTAGAATAGCGGTCTTCGATATTGTGTCCTTCATGTTAGCTGAAGTAATCCCCTCTACTTTTCTTTTCAATGGCTTCAAAGTTACCTACACCTTTCTTTCTCTTCATCATTTATGAACCACTAGCTTAAGGCAAGCTGGACATGGTTAAACAAGAGATGATAAGACCGAACATCGACATTTTAGGAATCAGTGAACTAAAATGGACAGGAATGGGTGAATTTAATTCAGATGACCATCAGGTATACTACTGTGGACAAGAATCTTGCATAATCATAATCAATAAGAGAGTAGGAAAAGCAGTCTTGGGATACAATCCCCAAAATGACAGAATGATCTCAGTTCGAATCCAAGGCAAACCATTCAACATCACAGTAATCCAGGTCTATGCCCCAACCACTGCTGCTGAAGAGGATGAAGTCGACCAGTTCTATGAAGCCCTACAACACCTTCTAGAAGCAATGCCAAAAAATGATGTGCTTATCATCATGGGGGATTGGAATGCTAAAGTAGGAAGCCAAAAGATACCTGGGATAACAGGCAAGTTTGGCCTTGGAGTACAAAATGAAGCAGGGCACAGGCTAGTAGAATTTTGTCAAGAGAATACAATGGTCATAGCAAACACTCTTTTCCAACAACGCAAGAGATGACTCTACACATGGACATCACCAGACGATCAACACAGAAATCAAATTGACTATGTGCTCTGCAGCCAAAGATGGAGAAGTTCTATACAGTCAGTAAAAACAAGACCAGGAGCTAATTGTGGTTCAGATCATCAGCTTCTTGTTGCAAAATTTAGGCTTAAATAGAAGAAAGTAGGGAAAAACACTAGGCCACTCAGGTATGAATTAAATCATATCCCTGAGAAATATACAGTAGAGGTGACAAATAGATTTAAGGAATTAGATCTGATAGACAGAGTGCCTGAAGAACTATGGACGGAAGTTCGCAACATTGTACAAGAGGTAGCAACTAAAACCATCCCACAGAAAAAGAAATGCAAGAAATCAAAATGGCTGTCTGAGGAAGCTTTACAAATAGCTAAGGAGAGAAGGGAAGTGAAAGGCAAGGGAGAAAGAGAAAGATACACCCAATTGAATGCAGAATTCCAGAGAAAAGCTAGAAGAGATAAGAATGCCTTCTTAAATGAACAGTGCAAACAAATAGAAGAAAACAATAGAATGGGGAGGACCAGAGATCTTTTCAAGAAAATTGGAGATATGAAGAGAACGTTTCATGCAAAGGTGGGTACGATAAGGGACCAAAATGGTAGGGACCTCACAGAAGCAGAAGAGATTTTAAAAAGCTGGCAAAATTATACAAAACTATACAAGAGTGAGCTTAACATCCCTGATAACCACAATGGGGTAGTTACTGACCTGGAGCCAGATATCCTGGAATGTGAAGTCAAATGGGCCTTAGGAAATCTGAGCAACAATAAAGCTAGTGTGGTGACAGCATTCCAGTTGAACTATTCAAAATCTTAAAAGACGATGCAGTAAAAGTGCTACACTCAATATGCCAGCAAATTTGGAAAACTCAGCAATGGCCACAGGATTGGAAAAGGTCAGTTTACATTCCAATCCCAAAGAAGGGCAATGCCAAAGAATGTTCAAACTACCGCACCATTGCACTCATTTCTCATGCTAGCAAAGTTATGCTCAAAATTTTTCAAGCTAGGTTCCAGCAATATGTGGACCGAGAACTTCCAGAAGTACAGACAGGATTTCGAAGAGGCAGAGGAACTAGAGATCAAATTGCCAACATACGCTGGATCATGTAGAAAGCTAGGGAGTTCCAGAAGAACATCTACTTCTGTTTCATTGACTATGCTAAAGCCTTTGATTGTGTGGAGCAGTGGTCCCCAACCTGCGGGCCGCGGCCCGGCGCCGGGCCGCAAAGGCCATGGCGCCGGGCCGCGGCTCCCTCTCCCCGCCCCGCCCCCCCCGCAGTAAAAAACTTCCCAGGCCGCAAGCTTGCGGCCCGGGAAGCTTCTTACTGCGGGGAGGGCGGGGAGAGGGAATCAGGGCCGGGCCGCGCCCGCGCGGCCCGATCCACGGGTGCGGCTCGCGGGCGCGGCCCGATTCGCGGGTGCGGCTCGCGGGCGCGGCCCGATTCGCGGGTGCGGCTCGTGGGCGTGGCCCGCGCGGTCCCTGCGGGCGCGGCCCGATGCCCTGCCGGTCCCCAGCCTAATAAAGGTTGGGGACCACTGGTGTGGAGCACAACAAATTGTGGCAAGTTCTTAAAGAGATGGGAATGCCAGAGCATCATATTTGTCTCTTGAGAAACTTATATGCAGGTCAAGAAGCAACAGTGAGAACTGAACATGGAATTACTGATTGTTTAAAAATTGAGAAAGGAGTTCGGCAAGGCTGTATACTGTCGCCTTGCCTATTTAACTTGTATGCAGAGCACATCATGAGAAAGGCGGGATTAGAAGAGTCACAGATTGGGATCAAGATTGCAGGGAGAAATATCAACAACCTCATATATGCAGATGATACCACTCTAATGGCAGAACTAAAGAGCCTGTTGATGCGGGTGTAGGAGGAAAGTGCAAAAGTTGGCTTGAAACTCAACATCAAGAAAACAAAGATCATGGCATCCGGCCCTCTCAATTCCTGGCAAATAGATGGGGAAGAAATGGAGATAGTGACAGATTTTATTTTCCTGGGCTCCAATATCACTGCAGATGGGGATGGCAGCAAAGAAATTAAAAGACGCTTGCTCCTGGGGAGGAAAGCTTTGGCAAATCTAGACAGCATCCTAAAAAGCAGAGACATCACCCTGCCAACAAAAGTGTGCATAGTCAAGGGTATGGTCTTCTCAGTTGCAATGTATGGCTGTGAAAGTTGGACCATAAGGAAGGCCGAGCGTCAAAGAATTGAGGCTTTTGAACTCTGGTGCTGGAGAAGACTCTTGCGAGTCCCTTGGACTGCAAGGCGAACAAACCGGTCAGTCCTAGAGGAGATCAGCCCTGACTGCTCCTTAGAAGGCCAGATCCTGAAGATGAAACTCAAATACTTTGGCCACCTCATGAGAAGGAAGGACTCCCTGGAGAAGAGCCTAATGCTGGGAGTGATTGAGGGCAAAAGAAGAAGGGTACGACAGAGAATGAGGTGGCTGGATGGAATCACTGAAGCAGTCGGTGCAAACTTAAATGGACTCCGGGGAATGGAAGAAGACAGGAAGGTCTGGAGGATCATTGTCCGTGGGGTCACAATGGGTCGGACACGACTTCGCACCTAACAACAACAAGCTTAAGTCGTTGCTGGTTCATTTACCACTTAGGACCATAGAGAAGTCATCTTGCCACACAAAGCAGTTTATTTGCAGATGGGCTGGATCATTGATTCACAACTTTTGAGACTCAGCCAGAAGCCAAGAAAAACAAACTGGTTGAATCTGGACACCACAGTTAGCTGAGTTTGCTCACCTTTCTCCCTGTAATTCTGTCGTTTAATTGATACTAATATATAATGTAATTTTAAAGAATGCAAGTGAAAAGATCTGGGGGAAAAAACAGGTAAAGGAGACCTATATGGTTTGTTACTGCAATTGTCTAATGTGCTTCTGAATTTTGGCTCCCACATATAACTGAACTTCCAATGCAGGTGGCTGGATCAGAAATTCTCTAACGGAAAAGATGACCTTGCTTATAATGCTAGATTATTACAATTTATTACTAGATTAATACATATAGCGGCTATCAGTGCTGTTGTCTTATCTAGCCTGACCTAGAAAGAAGTACTGAGCTTTTCTTTCAACTGAATATATTGTGTAGTATTAGAAGTAAATTGGCATTGCTTTATTTATTTGTTAGACACATTAATGCACTCAATAGGAATTTATTTATACTTGGCATAGAAAATCTGTTATGTATTGGAAAGAGCTAGTTTTTCAGACTCATTTTAGCCTGTTTGTGTCACTTTTTAGAAAAATTGCTGTACTAAAATACAGACCTTGTAGAGATAACTTGCCAACATGCTATGATTGATAGACTTAAATCTGTCAGACAGTGAAAAATGCAGGCCCTGTTCAAAAGGGGTCTGAAGGAACTGAAGCAGAACCCTAAATGGACATTTATTTTAAATACAAGTGACAACATCTTGAAATAAATATCTCCACATTTTAGAACTGAATATATACAAGGACTTTTATAATCTAGGATCATCTATGTCACTAGACAACACTTTATCTTTTTTTTTTTTTTGCTATATACATAAAGGGCCCAAGGATGTCTAAATAAAAAAAAATCCCTGTAAAATATTTCCCTCTTATGAGTGTCATTGAAAAAAAAATATGATTAATGAGTATGGCCATTTGATGACATTTGCAGAAGAAAATGCTCTGCTCCCCCCCCCCAAAAAAAAAACTTTGAATAAGAAGGGCGGTTTTAACATCCTTTTGCTGATGGCATAAATCATGGAGGGAAGAGTAGAGATTAGGGCTTTAATATAGCAACTAAAAGCCACACTCTTTTTGAATCTAACTCTGTACTCCCTGTTTGGAAGTATCCTCTTAGGCAGAGTGCAGTGGATCTAGAATGAGGCAACTGTAATATACAGTTATTCTCACACCTCCTTTTTGAGAAGGTAGTCTTTACAAGGCTGCAAAAGTTATTGCCAAAGTCAAACCTCTTCAGCCTTGTTTTCAAACAAGATGGAAACAAATGTAATACAAGTGGCCATCTCAGCTTCATTGTTTGTGTATAAAGAGAATGTCACATGAATATGAATCACTGCAGAGTATTACTTCCTGCTTACTGTGAAAAATAAGCATCTTAAAATATTTTGAGAAGATATTAGGGATGCATGGATTTATGAAATATAACCATACCCAGGCTATGGACACCATATTGCAATCCAGTAGTAGTGATTCCCCCTTACATACAGATAACTATATTTGAATTAACAAGTTTTGAAAAATAAAGACAACATGGTTTGCAGCAAGGTATGTTTAATATATTCATATATTAGGGAGATTCGGTACCAGGGGCAACAATGTGGGGAGCACATTTCGAAGGTGGGTTCGGTCCGCTGACAAAATGTGTCCCCACAGGGGACACAGCTGTAGCAGAAAGGTTCTGCAGTGCATGTGTGGGTACTTTTTTTTTTTTTTGCATAAAGGTGGGATTGTGTGAGAATGCAATCCCACCTTCCTGCACATCCAAAAAATGCCCATTTGACCCTGCAGTGTCCCGATATCCTGCAGAGCCAAGTGGGGCATTTTTGTCCTCTCCAGGCTTCCATAGGACAGGAAGGCCCGGCTCCTTTCCATCCACATGGGCCTCCACCAGGCTAGGCCCCATTGGCCCCCGGACTGCAGAAAATATCCACATTCTCTTAAAGCAAGCAACAGAGGGGGCTGGCCTGGTGGTGACATCATGTGAAAGCGGGGATTAGCCCCACATCATGTGAAAGCGGGATTAGCCCCACATCATGTGAAAGCGGGGATTAGCCCCACATCATGTGAAAGCGGGATTAGCCCGGCCTTATCTGCCCAAATATTTTTTTTTAATAATTTTATTATTTATTATTATATGAAGCATTTACAGAAAAGTAAAGAGAAAAAAGCGACCAGCTGATATGGTTTGCCATCCTCTTTTAACATACATATTCAGTTCCCATCACATATTAATCCTAATCTAGAAGTTTTTAACCATTTTTCTTAGCAAAATGATTGTTAATACATATGAGAGTATGATCTATTATAAGAATATATTCTCTTATTATCTTAAGTGATATACGGTCAGTCCCTTCATAAACTGGCCCTGACCTAAGAGTTACTGCTGCTATCTTGTTAATACATATGAAGTATAGTTTGTCATCCTCTTTTAGCATACATATTGGCATACATATTCAGTTCCCATCACATATTGATCCTGATCTAGAAGTTATTACCATCTTTCTTAGCAGAGTAATTGTTGATACATATAAGAGTATAATCTATTATAAGAATATATTCTAGTATTGTTTTAGATGATATAAAGTCAGTTCCCTTCATATATTGGTCCTGTCCTAAAAGTTACTGCTGCTGTCTTCCCCACAGGAAACCAGGAGAATGCTCCACTGTTCAACACATCCTTCAGGTGGTCGCAGAAAATGAAATTGTGTTTTTTGCCATAGTAGAGTATTTCTGATTGTCCTTCTGTCAGGGCCAAAGAAGTCTCTTGCTTGATTCTTGCTTGCAGTTGCCTTTAAGTAGGCTCTGTATACTTTATCAATCTGGATCTCTTCCTCTGGTCGCACAGAGATATCTAGTGATAGCTTCCTGCGTGCTGTCGCCTTTGAATAGACTCTTTTTATTTTGCTGATCCAAATCACTTCCTGCTCTAAATAGACTTCCAGGTTTTCGGTGCTTTCCTTCCTTAAATCTGTTTTCCCAAGTTCTTCCAAGGTGCTTTGGATTTTTACGTCCCTAGCTCTCTCCCCCTCCTGTTGATTAACTTCCAGACATTGAATTCTCGTTTGTATTGTTGGCTGAGCTGTGTCCTCATCAGCTGCTCTCTCCAGACCGTCGGCTCCGTCCAAAAGCTCCCCCTTAGTCCCTCAGATTTCCTTTTCCACCTTATTGACTGCTTTCAGTATCTTTGAGTTCCCTTCACATAACAAATGGAAAAGCTGTGCCTTAGTTAATTTTTCCATAGTTCTAGGCAGTCACAAAGTATAAACAGAAAGTCTCGTGAGGTCTCGCGGGAGCACGAGCGATCCCAAATTATCAGTTTGTCGATCTCCGTATCAAGTCAGCTTCCCCCACTGAACTCTCTCCAGCAAAACTTTAAAGTCTCTCTTTTCTTAAGCTCTCTCTTTGTTTGGTTAGTGGGTATAATTAGCTGGGAGCCTCTCACTCGACGAAAGAAGGAATTCACTTGTAAATTGGTTGAGGAGGGGGGGGGAGAGCTTGTGGGGAAAGAAAAGGAAAAGCCAGAAAGCTTTCAATCCTTACTGTTGTAGACTTCAGCTCCTGTCAGTCTAGTAAAAGATGATCTGGGAAGAATGTAGGGTCAGCTGGTCGTTTCAGGCTTAGAAAGTTATTTACGACAAGGGTGCCATCATGACCTTAAGCACATGCCGCGGTTGATCCGGAGAGCTTAGTCTCCCTCCCTCTCCACGGATCTGTAGGACCCTCAGGATGCCGTTCCCGGTTCCTGGGGCGACCGGCGAGCAGATTTGCGTATCAGCTCAGGTCTGCCAGGTGCGGTTGCTCCTGACCCTCAGCATGGCTTAAGAGCCGGACAGAAGCCCAGCTGTTACGGCGCCATCTTCAGTCGTTTTTCGAGAGCCTGCCCAAATATTTTGAGGCAGGGCCTGGTAGCTCTAATTGGTAAGCTATCTAACTATTCTACTAAGATCAGGAAAATGAAAATCCATATTTCTTAGATAATCATATTATGAGAAGAAGAAGAAGAAGAGTTGGTTCTTATATGCCGCTTTTCCCTACCCGAAGGAGGCTCAAAGCGGCTTACAGTCGCCTTCCCATTCCTCTCCCCACAACAGACACCCTGTGGGGTGGGTGAGGCTGAGAGAGCCCTGATATCACTGCTCGGTCAGAACAGTTTTATCAGTGCCGTGGCGAGCCCAAGGTCACCCAGCTGGCTGCATGTGGGGGAGTGCAGAATCGAACCCGGCATGCCAGATTAGAAGTCCGCACTCCTAACCACTACACCAAACTGGCTCTCTTATACCAACTGAATGTCACAATACAATGGTACTAATAATACTATGTGGCCATGCTATTATCGGACTGTACTCTCTCAGACTACACAGACAGATGAAAAGCTCCCTCCATATAAGAAATCTGTTTACTAGTGATAGAGTTGCTGTACTGTCTGGTTGTTTTTCTACAGGTCAGGCAGCTTGTGCCCAACCTTTCCTAGCCAGAGGAGTAACTTAATCCTTGCTGTAAAATCCAGATTTATTTTAAAAATTTAGTGCAAAAGGATTTGCTGTTGTTTCTGCTGCAAAGAAATAAGCACAGACTGGATAGTAACTGAATTACTTCGGAATAAACCACAAAAAAACCTATATATAAATCATAGTTTCTTTTGGGGTAGAAGTTCTAGTTTTCGAAGAACTAAATAAAAATTTAAAAACAAACACACAGGAAAATTCCTAGCAGGCTATCTATGTGAGATTGCTAATTAGTAGGAGTGGACAAAGCTAGATGCACAACCACTTAACAGGAGTTTTAAGGATTTCTGCATTAGACTAAACTTAGTGAAAGCCTAACTGAGCTGACTGCCTGCATTGCTAGAGAGCATCAGTAACAGCTGACCAGGCTCACCGTTCCATTAAAATGGATTGGCCAAAGGCTCATCTTTAAACCACCCATGGTGCCGCGGGCGCCGTGGACTAAATAAAGCAGTAAGGGCTGGTGGGGAGGAGTTAGGGTGGGCTCTGTCCGGGATAAAAACTCAGAGGAGTGATTCACTCCTCCGAGTGTCAATCCTGGACCAAGGAGGCAATGGGGAGGCGCGCCTCCCCACTGCCTCCTTGGCCACTGTTGCCTCTGCCACACACCCGCCCAACTCTCCCTTCTCCCGGCGGCCGGGAAAAGCGGCCGGGAGAAGGCTGCCGCTAACTCGCCGTCACCATCGGGGCCTGCCCCCTTCTCCTTGCTGTCGTCGCCGGGGCTCGCCGCCTTGGCCACCACTCCCGTGACACGCCATGTGGCCGGCCGCCTCAGGCCCGCCCGCAACCAGCGTCCCCACAGCTCCCGGCCCATGAGGACCCAACGCTGCCGGAGACAGGTAGGCCGCTTCCCCCCAATCCAGCCCCGGCCCCACTTCAGCCTTCTGTCATCCGCTGGGGGGAGGAGGATTAAGGCTTCTGCGGCCCCACGGACCCAGTCCAGGCCTACGCAGAAGCCTTTGGGAGTCGGGCCCGGGTCCTATGGCATCTAGCGCCCATTTTATTTTCGATTAAAATGGGCTTTAAATCTAGTTCACAAATAAGTCAGAACTGAAAGTTGAGGATTAGTCTAAAGAGAATGGGATACAACAGATATGCAAGGAAGCAGGCAGACTCAGATGTCTAAGGCAAATGACCAAGGCCTGTGGGCTAGGCTAAGTCAGGGAGAAGCAGTAGTTTGCCTAGGGACAAACCCGTCTTAATATTACCTCCTTTTACCTTCACTAGAAAACACTTATGATAAGTGGAGCTTATGATAAGCCTTATTCTGATCAGAGATCAAATTTAACTTTAGGTGGAGGTTTAGCTCCAGACACTGTTATCCTGGAGGTTCTCCTCTCTAGAACTAGCTTTCAGATGGGAAGACCAGGCTTCTAGTAGACCTTGGGACCTATAATTTTAGAAATTAAAGTATGGTCTGTAATGTTTAATGAAAGAAATATGTTCAGTGAATGGGGTGATACTGTAGAGAGGCACTCTGAGCAATTATACGTGGAAAAGGTGAATAGTTCATGGCACGTGAAAATAGCCGAATTTTGTCTCCACTGTGGCTGCACAGATCTCTTTAAAATGATAATTGAGGCTACTACAGGTCAACAGTCTTTAAGAAAACCAAACTGTGTATCCTAAGCATCAAGATTTAGAAGTCCCACTGAGAGAGGGACTTATTACCTAGTAACAGTTGAATCACTTATAAAATTGCTCATCAGAAGGCATAGCAGGACTGTTAAATGCTATATTTTGCCTGTTTAGTCTATGATTTTGAAATACCTAATCCAGGGAAAACTGACTTCTCAGACATTATACTAGATTTGAGAATCTGCATGATTTATAAGCATGTATCTGAGAAATTTAAAACATCACTTGATAATTTAAACATGATCTCTGCACCATTTATGCATATTTATTTTCCTGTAAAATTTGCAATATTTCCATTAGACTTAATATGATTAAGCCATTTCAAGTGCAAGGGAATCTCTTAAGCAGATTGTGGACTGCAAGGTAAACATTTTCAGTATAAAATATGTCTCTGGAGGTTCTGACCTGAAATCATAGTAAGTTTTCACTTGAACTGTTTAAATGATGATCTCCTTCATACCATATTGTATCTATAAAAATAAAATGAGGCAATCTGTGAGAAGCAATCAAGGGAAATGTCATCCCTTAAAAGTATTATTCCATGTGGAAGAGTGCAACAGTGAAGAAAGATCACTAAAACCTCACACTACAGCCACTACAGCCATAGGATTGGCACTGACATACAGAATCTAATGAGGGAATTTCTTTCTCTGTTCCTCATAAGAGCATCAATTTCATGCCTTCTAGTTCTTAAAATGAGAAAGAAATCTCCATGATTTGTTTCCCCTCCTCCAATAGAAGATTACTACAGTAACTGTAGTTTGTAACATAAAGTGAATTGTCAGCTGGGGAACAAGGGCCTTTAGCAGCCCTAACAGATTCTCTGGTAACATAGTCATTGTGTAATCATTTGTCTACTGCTGAGAAGAAGCAAGTTCTAGTTGAAAAACTTCAGTAGTATATTTTCCATCAAAGAATGTGTGGAGGACTCTATAAATTCTAACCATTTTATTACCTTTTTCTTTATTTTATCCAATTGATGAACTTATTTACTTACTGTACAGATTGGAAGATGTTTATCAAGCACAGCACACAGCTACTGCTAACTCACTGACAAGGTATTTGAAGCATATTTTTGCAGTAAGGATTCCCAGAACAAAGTTCAGTTTTTCAGAGTAACAGCCAAAGTTGCCTCCAGTTTCTTCACATGCAAGAGAGCTACAGAAGACTATGAGTCGAAATTGAAAGAGTCTTCACCCAGGCTCCACCCATCTACTCCTTAGCCTGTTATTCTAACCGCAAAAGCTTTTACAGATTTTGTACAGACAAGTGAACAACTACATCAATTTATTTATTTATTTATTTGACTTATATTCTGCCACTCCCACAAGGCTCGTGGCGGGTCACAACAATAAAACTAGGGTTGCCAACTTAAAGTCAGGATATTCCTAGGTATCTGGAGTTGGACCTTGTGGATGGTGAAGTTGGGGTAGGAAAGGAAGTTCAGCAGAAATCAGCAGCATACCTAGAATGTGGCAAGCAGAGTATGGGCCCTGGTGCTACATTGGGGGGGAGGGCACTTGTGGCACATCTTCCCAGGCAAGTCAGGGCTGGGCACAGAAGTGGTGGTGGGCCCAAGGGGGAAGGATGAGGAGGCAGGCTGCAGTGTTCCATCTCTGTGCATGCAGGTTTGTGTCTCTAGATCGTGGGGAGGGGGGCTTTCCCAGCATCTTCTTACTGGAGAGATTCTGGGTAGTGGATGTGCCAAGGAAAGACAAGGCCAAGTTGTGCATTGCTGAACAAGGAAAAATTCAGCTATGTCTCAGCAATGTGGAAAGACAATTTGTGGTGGGTAGGCAGAGGGAGCGGCAAGACCAGAGAAGCCTAGGGCTCTGGATGCCCCACTGCCTGCTTCTGTCTTGCCCTGACATGGCTCAGCCAGCTGTGTGGTTGGAGGCTCTTTGCTGCCTGCCTTTCCTCTGGCCTGGATGGCCCAGCAGCTCTGCCAGTGGTCAGGTACTCTTCCACTAGTCAGGGCTGCTCCTCTCAGGAGGCCCAGGACAGCCTGTGACTGGACTCCTGGGGCAGGTTGAGTGCTGGATCCCTGGAAAGCACTCTTCAGGACGAGCTTTCATCCCAGCCCCTCAGCCACCCTGAGAGCAGAGCAGACTGGCCACATTGCTGGACTCTTGCCAGGGGAAACCTCCATGCAGCCTACCACCCTGGATGTCATGCTTCCCCAGAACTCAGCAGCAGCCTTCCAGTCCTGTGTCCTCAAGTGTCAGTCTGTGTCCTCAAGTGTCAGTCAATGCATGCGGAACAGTTCTTGCCATGCATCACAGATCCTGCCCATTTGCCTGCTCCAGACACCAAATAGATATAGGTATGCCCCTGGTAGGAATGTAGGGCAGTACAGTCCACCCTCCAAAGCTGCCATTTTCCTCCAGGGGAATTGATCTATGTAGTGTCATCAGTTCTAATTTTTGGAGCACTCTGGGTCCCACCTGGTTGGTAACTCTAGCATTGACTTAAAGGTGTCTGAAACTGTTCTTTCTTTTTCCTTTTTGTTTCCATGTGTTGTAACTGTGACTAGTTTTGATCCACTCATGTTGGTATCAATGATTGATTTGTTTCTTTTCTTCATATTATTTATATAGTATTTATACCTACACCATTTACTTGATAAACCAGAATGCTAACTCTTTAACAATATTCTCTTATCAATTTCTCCAAGCCACCTCAATCCACTGGTCACAATTGCTGCTAAGTTATTTCTACAAGTGGTTGACCAATATTTTTATTCAGGTCTATAGGCAGAAATTGTACAGGGAGAAGGCATAAGAACACTTAGGCCCCACCATCTCAATGAAACTCAATGGGCAGGGTCTGATAAATGAGGGGGGCAATGATGTTATGAGATGGGACTTGATATCACATTGGACAGCAGCATTAATAGTAATACTTGAACATACTACTAGGCATTGTACCAAATGGTGACATATGTGTGAATGTATGTAATCGCAATCAAGAGACTTTGAAGAGTTGAGCTATTCACCAGACTGAAAGCTGAAGAATAGCATGTAAATTCATTACACATGGAGCCATTAGTGGCAGATATTTGCCTCCCAGCTATGATTTATATATGTAGTCATTATCAGAAGCAGTCAAGCATAGAAGTCCTAGGAGAAGCCACCAAGTATGAGGGCTAGCTCATGGCCCTGAAATTTCAACCTCCTGGTACCCTGGGATTGCATTAGAGTGTACAGGTATCGTATCAGAGGAAGGAAAGTTAGTTTACTTGTAATATTGCAAGTGTGGGTGGGAGATTCATTAAGATGATCTACCCCCCCCCCCACGCCTGATGGATGAAATAGGTCTCCAGGTGGCACTGGGGGATTTTCTTGGTGATATAGGTGGCACTCCTGTCAATCACTCAAATGTTATCATCATTTGTAATCTATTTATTGATTCACTGAATAGTTCTATTCTAATCTTCCTTGATTATTAGTGAGAAAAGGATGTCCCTGTCAGCTCTGAGCTGCTGCAAGGTGCCATGGAGCCAACTGGGGCATCTTGTGTCCCTTCTGTGGCACTGTAGGAAGGGGAGGAGCTAGGCTTGGAAGGCCTGACTCTTCTCCATCCACACAGGCCTGTGCTTCGATAGGTCCTGTGGGTTCCCAGAGAGAAATCTAAATAAATAAATAAATAAAAGAGAATGCTGAAATATCTGCATTTTCTTGCTGCAGGACAAAGGAGCCCCTAAAGCGAGCCATGCCTGGGCTGGGGCTGAGCTGGCGTCAACATCATGTCAAAGTGGGGACTAGCCTCACTGCCATACGAGCACTGGCCTGGCTTTTCCTCCTGATGCAGAAAAGATAATATAGATACATCACCCTAAAACAGATTCTCTGTGGCAGAGAAGTGTTATTGAGAGATTTTAAAGCTGGGATCAGTTGACTCAGCCTTTAAAAGGCTTGCTAATATATCCAAGGGGATATGAACAAGGGTGGAGTGAGTGGAGTTAGCAAACTGGTAAGAGGGAAAATTAGAGCAGGACAGTTAATGTAATGCAAAGTGACAGCACCAAACAATATGATAGCCTATAAAAGCTCTGAGGCAAGGATGAAATATCCGTTCCTCTCACAGAAATAGCTAAAGTTCCCAAGGCAACTCTTCAATAATCAAAATAAAAATCAGCTAATTAAAAAATCACCAGCACATGCCTTCACATTTGTGAAGGATTGTAAACCTCATGTACCTTACATTCCACCAATCTAGGTGGTGACTCACCTTTTCAATCTGGTATGACAGAAAATAAGATAATGGAAAGTGCCGAAGTCATTAGAGGAAAGGCATGGCAAAACACAAGTGATCAAACAAAATGTGCACACTGATTCCACTTGAACTCTCTTTTGCATTTACAAAAGCAAGTGTAGTCTAGTATTTAAATAGCATTTAGGATGATCATTACATTCTTTCAAATAATATAAAGCTTAAGATAATTCAGAATATCTAGCTTAAAATACACTGGGTATGGCTGCTGCTTACCAAATATGTATGGAATGGCTTATCAAAGTAGGTTTGTTAGCTGCCCACTGGGGGCAAGGGATCTGCTGTCCCCAGCTCCTGTTGGCTGCTGTTGGCCAGTGGGACAAAATGTCTGGACAAAATGGTGGGCACAGTCAGTATTACCAGTATGATATCACTTCTATCATGACTCAGAAATGATGTCATCCTGCAGGGTGATGTTCTAGTATTCAACCAAAACTCTACTGTTAAGCTGCAGAGTTTTGGATGAATGCAAGTGTCACCCTGAGTATGATGACATCACTTCCAAGTCATTTTGGAAGAGACATCATTGTGCTAGGGAAGCTGATCTCTTCCCTTCCACAATATGGAATTCCCCATCTCCTGCTGGTTGCCAGGGCATGCTAAGCAACCCTATATCAAATGAACTTTCTTACCTGAACCAGGATTTCAAATATCCTAAGCTCTGTCTCAAATAAAAATCACAATATATTAAAATCTCTGCTACATTTCACACATCTTTACCATAAATAAAGTCGTAAAGGAATGGTGGGAGGACTTGGGATTCATCCGTACCTGATTGGCTGTCCATCCAATGAACAGGTAGGCTCTCCTACACATGGTCACATCCCTCTCCAATTACTTCATCATGGAAGACGTGCCAGCCTGCTCTGCAGTGCTGATGTCCAGAGGAGGGTGGGATGGGGGGCTAGGGACCACAGTCAGAAGGTTGTTGCTCAGCCAGCATCTGGGGTCTTAGAGGGAGAGGGGGCCAGCCCTGGCCTCCATTGTGTGTGTAGGGGAAAGGACCACCACCACCCAAGGTATTGCCTTGCCCGGCAAGCTGCCAGGCCTGGCCTTGGCACCACAGGGGGGGGCAGTCACTACTGAGAGCCAGGGAGGAGGGCATGGAGGGGCCTTCCCACTGTCTGCCTATCTGTGGAGCCAACCTGCCTCCAAACTGCGTGCTCAGCTGGCCGCACAGCCCGGGTGGGTGCTGATCTGCTGCCAGGAGGGCAGCCAAATGTTGGGCAGAGGCTGGGGTGGCCGTGACCACCTAGTGTGGCCGCAACCACCTCTGAGCTCTGAACTGCCCACTGTGACCATCTCTGAGCTGTGTGCTCAGCTGGTTATGCGGCCACGTGGTGTGTGACAGCTGGGGGCAGCCGAGCCCCAGCCTTGGCTCTGTGTGGTGGCCTGGATGCCCTGGGGAGGCAAGGAGGGGGACCTGGGGTAGCTGCAAAGCCATCTGTCCCCACTGCCTACCTGCCCACATGTGGCCCTGCCCACCTCTTTCTGCATGTTTGGCTGACTGCGTGGCCGGGGTGGGTTCTGGACTGCCATGCACAAGCTGGCTAGCTGGCAAGCGGGAGCTGGGGGGGCACAAGGCCCAGCCTTGGTGCCAGGGATCCCAGCTGGCATGGGGAGGGAGACTTGTGGAGGGGTCACGCCAGGCCTTCCCGCTGCCTGCTTGCCCACCTCCAAGTTGCACACTCAGTCAGCTGTGCAGTGCAGGTGGGTGTTGGCTTGCTGCATGGAGACTGGCCAGCTGGTGGGCGGCAGCTGGGGGGGGGGAACAGCTCTGGCTTTTCCCATGCCATCTTCAGGCCTCCCACCTATTACTTCCCCTCATTCCCCCATCATTCACCCCCTTTCCTTCCTTCCTTCCTTCCTTCCTTCCTTCCTTCCTTCCTTCCTTCCTTCCTTCCTTCCTTTCCTTCCTTCCTTCCTTCCTTCCTTCCAGTGCCCATTGTATTCTGGGCTTTGCCCCGAGTTGTCTAATAATAACGCAGATATGGAAGTACATAAACTTGAGAAGAAATTCAAAAAGGCTTCATTGGTACCCATTGAAAGTGAATCCCAACAGTCTCTATGAATCCTCCATATGTTGCAATAGGAATAAACAAAATGTGACAACAATTACAAAAAAAAATTCCTGCACTTTCTCAATGTTTATATTAGTATAAAGTTCTTCAGGAAACCAATGTCTAAAATCTGGTGCTTTGAAGAGCCAGAATAAAATGCATTAAACCAGAAGAAATCTTCAAAACAAAAAATTCAAAGTTGGGAGTACCAATAATAAAAGCATCAACAACAATATATTTTAATAAAATAGTCCTATATTTTCTTTTCCCAGGCTGCAGATGTAATGGTAGAAGCAGAAACTGTGCAGCTAAGCAACAGACATATCAGTTTGATCTAATTGTACGCCAGAGAGTGCTGTTAGAATAAAACCAGAGCTCACAGTATGTCCGCAGTATTATGAACTCAGCATGTGTGTCATCAGTCATGGTGTGATGCCACTGATTACGACTGGACTACATTAGGTAAAATTAAAATATATTGCATGTAGTCAAAAGTGGTAAAGGGAAAAAGTAAAAAGTAGTCAAAAGTGGTAAAGGGATCCAGCCTGTTATCAATAAACCTTTTCAGTTTTCAGTACATATTTTAGAGGAAGACAGATAACTATTTTGATAGCCTTAAAATGTTTATGCTTCTGCCCATCATAGTGTATGCAATAAATGTACAGATTATCATCTTGATGTACCACATAAAGGACAATTTTCCTCATTAATATAAATTGAACTTACATTTCCAGTCAGCTCAATGTCAGATAGGAAAAGGTCCAGAGCACCTTCAAGTCCCAATGAAATAGTGAAGTAGATATACGGAGCCTGTCTTCAAAATCTGGCCATAATTAATACTACGTAATCATTTTCATCCCTAATACATCTCAGCCTTTTGCATTCCACATGGGTCATAAAAAGTCTGGGAATAAATTCATTTGAAATATGAAGAACCTTAGCAGTTAAACATTTCAAAGGTGAAAGTTATGAAGTATTAACCCATGTTCTAGAACTTGGAGGGAAGAAATGCACTTTATTGCACCATAAGCTTTTACTGTTTTATTATATTTATTAATCAAATGTCTAGGCTGCAAACTATCTTGGCTTGTCTTTACAGTATCATTTCCCCCCACTTGCTACTGATAAAGCTGTGACACAATGTACAGCATCATAAGCAGCATCATATATATCAGGCTTTTTTAACCAGAGTTTCCTGAATGAGTGGGAGTTAATTCATTTTAATATATTTTTAAAACTTGTTAAACATTTATTGGGTGATATGACTATATGTGGTTACGTCAAGTTGCCCACCCATAATGACCGATGATGGGCCTGGAGGGGATGGGAAAGGGAGGCCCCCTGTGTGGGCATGTACACCACTTTGCTTCCTAATCATATTCTGCATGATGGTTAGGAAACCCCCACTTCTGGGGTTTCTCAAAGCTTAAAGAATATTTCAGGGGGTTCTCAACAGCAAACAATAGATACAACCACATACAATCAGTCCCAGATACCCACATGCCACCTACTAGAAAGAAATCCATAAGCAGAGATGGCTGGTGTATGTGTGGAAGGGTCATATTTAAATTTTAGATGCTGTTTTCTTCTGGGTATCCTTACATTGCTGCCCGAGCACCTGGAAAACAGTTCTCAACATCTCCGGGCTCAACCCAGCAGAAAATATTTCTCAAGAAGCAATCTGAATGTGCTCAGAATAAAATGCTAGCATGTCATACTTAATGATTCCTTGCTACATTACAGCAAAAACAAAACCAGAACGCACAGGAGAAGAGAATAGAAATCGTAAGAATTGAAATGAGAATTAAGATATGATGATTAAAAGCTACACAAAAAACTGAATAAAAGGGTAAGAGGGAAAGGACTGGGGTATAAATGGGAAGGGTTGTTACTTTTGAGGAGAGGGGCAAGACTAATTTAAATTCCTCAAGCCACACAGGTTATATAAAACAGAAAATGTGAGGGCTGAAGTTTGACATGAGGAACTTGACATTCTGCAGGTTCCCTATACACACCACCTGCAAAGCTAGAAAACAGATAAGGCAAGGCCTCCAGATAAGGAAATACTTACAGTTTCCACTGAAGTGTGGCTGCTTTTGAAGGGGAAAAGAAGTGCCTGGTTGCCTGTTGCTGGCCTTGAATATGCCTTGGGTGTTATAACCTCAACTTTTGTCACCTCTATCCAAAACTTATTTCTCTAGTGTAAATTTTCTTTCTTTCTACATTTGGATCTTCTATTTGCTAAAAATAGTGCAGCTACAATGGTGATAATTTTGATGCTACCACAACAGTGACAAAGATATAGTTAATTTCAGTACTGTTACATAAAGGATAATTTGCAATAAGCTGAGATCAATTTTCATACAATTTAAAAGGCAAATATAAGAAGTGAAAAAGCCTGTGCTATTGCATGATAAAATGCCTTTCACATTTTTTTTCTGGCCAGGACTGCTGTTGGTAAAGAAACTGGCATTTCAATCACACACTTAGGTGAAATTATCTTAACCTTTTAAAGAGAACTATCATATTGATCAATGATAAGTTGCTAAAAGGACCAAGAAGAGTACAATATATTTAGATCTCCCACCCTATTCCATAACTTAATAAAACAAGATTAAAATATTTTGTTATTCTCATATTATCAACATACTTTTTCCACTTATTTATTCTACTCACCTAAATTCATAATAGGAAATGAAGTAAAAGAAAAGGAATGGAGACTTCCTTGTTTGTCAGCACTAAAATTCACTAGCCAGGTACACAAATCTCATGGAAGGGAGGCTGGGGGTATTTCCAGGAGACATCTTCAGCAATGCTTCTCAGTAATGGCAAGTTCCTGCAGTTGTTCCCCTAAAATCCCAGTAAAGCTACTTTTGGATTCCGTGCTGCGGAGAGCCTGTATCTGCTTTGGTGCCTTCATGGGTGTGAATATCAGGCTCATAACACCAAAGGAAAATTGATTCCATAGTCACATTTTCAAACATCATCTTTCTAGAGCTTGTCCATAACATACTGGCCATTAAAATCATGGAGCCTGTTTATGCAATCTTAGATAGAGCTATATCAATTCCCCCACAGACATCAATGGATATATAAGATACGGCACTGCTTCAGATTGCACTGCTAGTCCATTGAGATCTCAGTTAATGATTGATATAGTCACTATGACTGATTATGCCTGGAAGGGATAAGCCGGGCCAGCACTTGTATGTCAGCAGGGCAAATCCCCGCAGACACATGTCACCATCAGCCCAGCCCCCTCCCAGCCCTGTCCTGCTTTAGGGCATCCAAAGCCCCCCATTAAGGGATTGCTATTGTTTGAGCATTCCCTTTCTTAATGCAGGCACCATTGGCACCAATGCTGGGCTGGGTGCATGCGTACAGGGAAGAGACGCAGAGCCAAATGGGGATAAGTCAACGCCCAAGATGATGGGATAGAATAGCCACAATATCCCACCCTTGTGCAGGGACCCCCCCCCCATTGCTACCATAGCAAGCCAAACCATGAGCGCTGGGGGATTTTGTCTTCCGTGCATACACAGGAAGTGGCAGGGCATGCTGCCTCGCTGCACAGAACCAACAGTTAAAAGCACATTGTGTCCCTGCTTTATCATAAGGCTGCACTATGCCTAACATCCAGTTAACAGAGGGGGAGGGACTTTGCAGAAACCGCAACAATGGTAATGCACAGAACTTTCCCGCTAGTGTTGCAGATTGGTTGCAGGAGTGTAGCGCTTTCCAGAGGGTGAATCCACTTTTTTGGGATTTCCCTGAAAGCGCTACAACGAAGCGCTTTTTGCAGATCGGTTTCAGGAGTGTTGCAGATTGTCAACGACATTGTGCATAATGGCAAAACTGTAGCGATTTCAACTAGTAACCATTGTGCTATTTTGGACGAATGTGGAACGGCCCATTGTCTTAGACAACCACCCATTAATGACAACTAAAACAGAAAGTAATTCTATCAACAACTGCTAGTATTAATTGAGAGAGTGGAAAGTGATATATAATATTTGCTCAAAGCATCAGAATAACATTCACTAAAGCAGTGAAACTTGCTGATAACAAAATACACCCTAAAGGGGAAAAGAAGGAAATCAGAGTGAGTTCAGTCAGTTCCTTTATTAATATGCATTAGCCGATAAGTCAAAGGTAAATAATAACAACATTTATTTGCTATCTGTCTTGCCATAAAGTGAATCCAATTACAGAGGGGCTGGCTGCATTACCTTTGCAATGGATACTCGAAGCTTTCCTTATAGGCATTTCATTTACTTTGCAGCCTGGTAATGTGTTTCTTCCTTCATATCTGTGCACTGTCATAATATAGCTAAGATTTCTTTTAAAAATGCACAGAGTGGCTTTACACCAAGGACCTCTTCAGTTGAAACTGCAGCACCATGGCTGCAAAATGGGGCAGCTACTTCACACAAGCAATTTATAAATATACTAGGGGCAAAGCCCGTTGTATCCCAGAATACAATGTGTGCTACAGCTTGGCAGTGGGAAGAGGAAGAGTTGTCCAGTCTGTAAGCACATGGGGTTGAATGTGTGTATTGTGTGGGAGGTTGTGGTGGCGTAGTGGCAAATGGGCGTGGAGATATGGGTGTCAAGAACCTGTGGTTTGGAATGTTCATTGAGTGTGGGAGAGGACTGACCTTTGGGAATTGTGGCATAGTGGTTACAGATGAGCTTTGCAGAGCCATGTCTTCAGATATGTGAAGGGAAAATCAGACTGGAGATTCTTCATAGGGGGGAGATTACATGGCAACCAATTCCCCCCAGTTCTGTGTCATTTGCCTTCTTGTGTGAATTAGGCCACAGACAGCGAAATGCCCCTTTGCCCTAATACACATGCGGTAGTCACAGTACACAGGTGTCCACCCTGTTCCTTCTTCTCCATTTTTTCACTGTTGATAAAATGTTATGTGCCCATATGCTTCTTTAATGGTTGCTCCTTAGAAAAAGAATGGATTTTTGTACCCTGTTGTTTACTACCCAAAAGAATATCAAAGCGGTTTACAAACACCTTTTCCCTTCATCTCCCCACAGTAGTCAACCTGTGATGGATGTGGGGCTGTGTGAGGTCTGAGAGAACTGGGAATGGGCCGCAGTGACCCAGCAGGCCTCAGGTATCTCAAAGCATTTTCCAATTGTCTTCCCTTCCTCTCCCCATAGCAGACTTCCCATGAGGGAGGTGGGGTAGATAGCCTCACATGGAAGCTGGCAACCCTAAGAGGAAGACTCTCTGTGCACAGCAGTCTTGACCTTAGTAAGGTTTTTTATATTGGTTTTTTATTTGCCCGGCCAAGGTTGAAATTTATTTCAGTTCCCATATCTCTCCAGCCATTTGCTTGTTCACTATTTACAGTTTCAGGCTGTAAATATTTATTTAGATCTTCCTGCACTTTCCAGACTCACAGGACTGATGCTGCTTTGCCTGTCTGCGCCCCAGAATACATACAGTTGCTGGTAAGGGCTGGCCGTAGCCCATAGCCCAGGAGGGACACATCTGCACCACTCCCTCCCAACTGCTGGCAAAAATGGCTCCTTTGAAGGCTGGACTTTGAAGGCATTGTACAATTTTGAAGTCCCACCTGCAAAACTCCAGGAATATTTCCAACCCAGGGGTAGCCAACCTCCAGGTGGGACCTGGAGAGCTCCTGGAATTACAGATCACCTGTATATAAAGATCAGCTTCCCAGGCAGAAAGGGGTACTTTGGACAGGGTTGTGGTAGAGAAGAAACATTTAAGGTCTTCCACGCAGGTTGCTGTTGAATTGAAAGACTTGTGGCCTACTGCACTGGGTTGTTGTGCAAATGAAACAGGAGACAAAACAAACTCTGCAACAGCATCCAGTTTCATCTGCAGAATAACACTATGCAGTTGCCTCAAATCTGCAGAGAGTTACAAAGAAGAAAGACACATGGCTTGGCTGTGTCTAACCCCCGGCGAGAGCAGTATTTTAAGCGAGAAGGGGCTTTTCTGTGGCCTCCCTGTCAGCCAACTGTTTGGCAGAAGGAGAAAGTTCCCCACTCTCAAAAGGAATGCCCTCAGGCTCCCCTGGGTTGCTCTTGGAAATACCTCCCTCCCCTCAGTCAGGGCCTGTCAGAGGTTCCTTCGCAGCAGGCCTGAAGGGGGGAGGGGGGCACTCTGCAGCCTCTTGCCAGCTCTTTCAGGGTTCTGAGGCAAAGTTACAGTTGGACATGATAGTTAGGACAGCCTTGGGGCAAAAAGGGCTGGCACAGCCTGTCCAAGCCTCCGTTCATATCCCGCTTGGCAGTCCTACTGACATCCTCTTCCTGCGGTGGTCAGGAGTAGAGTGGCAGCGATGTCTCCAGATTGCCCCTGGCTGGGTGGGTGGGCCCTGTCAGAACTTTGGCTTTGTGCCCCCCAACTAGTTGGAACTTTCATATGTCCTGGTGAGAACCCAATTGGAAGGCACTTTGCGTGTTCGGATTGGCTCCTTCACTTGTCAGCCCGGGGCCCAGGGGCCAATTCGGGAGTTTTGATCATGGACTCAACCCACCCCAACACCCTTACTGTTTTATTAAGAGGGACAGACTAGAAATTAAGCCCACTGTAAAAGAAATACAACGGGAGCTAGAGGATGGCGAGGGGGATAGTGTGTGTGTTTCCGTGCGTGTTTGGTCGCTGGGAAGCAGCGGCAGCACAGGAATGGGTCTTGGGATCGAAGGGGGATAGCAGTGGGTGTGTGCGTGCGTGTGTGTTGGCTGGGAAGTGGCGGCGGCGCGGGAACGGGTATTGGGATCGAGAGGGGGAAGATAATGGTGGGTGGGTGCGTATGTGCGTTTGTGTTTGGTGGCTGGGAAGTGGCGGCAGCGCGGGAACGCAAGGCTAGTTTTCCTTCCTGGAGGCACCGGCCAGGTTGGCCCAGGCCACGTGGAGGTTCTCTTGGCAGCATGCCAGGTCCTGGTAAGCCTTTGGGTGGCTGGCGTGGCATGGCGAGAGGCTGGACGCGGGCTGCGTGGGCCTGGGCGGTGGCTCCTGCAGGAGAAAGGAGGGCTGTGGGTCCGCATAGGGCTGCGAAGGCGGCTGTGTGGGGGGAAGCAGGAAAGGAGCAGGGACGCCACGTCTTCAACGCGGCCGAGGCCAGGCCAGGCCAAATAGCCAATGGGGAGCTGCTTGGGCCTGGAATGACACTCGGAGGGCCCAATCAGGAGCTGCTTCATGGCTTCAGATTGGGCCCTCTGAGTTTTTATCCCGGACAGGGCCTGACCTATCTCCTCCCTCTTAGGGCTTAGCGCTTTATTTATACCGCTCCGCAGGAGCGGGTTAAGATTTATATTAAAAATTAGCCGACAAGGATTCTTTCCCCTTATGTGGAACATCCACATAAGGGGGGAGAATCCTTGTTCCTTCCCCCCTCCCTTCTCTCCTCCACCCCCATCCCCTCACCTTATATGCTGGCATGTTGCACTGTGCTGTCACTGCCCCCACCACTCTCCCAAGGCTGGCCCTGCTGTCCAGAGGGCTAGGCCCCAGACTAGCAACACACAGCACTGTTTCACTCTGGACTGGCTCTGCCCCTGCCAGTCTTCTGAGGCTGGCTCTACATGTGCTCCAGTTGCCCAGCAAATAAATATGAAAACACAAAGCTGTTTGCCTTCTGAGCACATTCAAGATGTATGATTATTGGATGTGGGCCTATGGATGCCTTCCTTTAGACAGCTGTCATCTCATTATTCAGCATTTTCCATTGCCTCTACTGGAACGAATGAATCATCCTCCACTTACTACAAAATGACTCACCATGGCCTTTAATTCTCTATGGCTAGACCCTTGAATCAATTAAAGCTATCTATTTCTCAGGCCCTCATTTCATTGGTTTTAAGTCAAAGGTCAATGAAAGTGGTTAAATAACCCCCCAACTGAACAATCATTTGTGTATATTTTAATTTATATACTGCTCACAACAATATTAACACAGTGATAATAAATGTAGTTACAACATTCGTAATAGAAGTTGCCAAGTTCTGCGCAGCAGCGATCAAAATTCGTAATAGAACTTATAGCCTCTATAAGTTGTGTTATTTTCTATATCTGCAAGCAGCCGAGAAATGTAAAATTCTCCTGACCGCCCTGGGAATCTGCCTAGCAATGGAAGAATTAGACTAGTTCGAATCTCATTATAGAATCAACATTGAAAGAGAACATGTTCCATGGTTTCTACATGTCCAGAGCCACAGGTGCATTTCCTTTCAGTATAGGGTATTTTCCTATATCTTCCTTCTAATACCACCGAAGGGAAGGCATCACAGCGTGCTAAAGTGAAGGCCCTCCTATGACTAGGTACTTCAAGCTTGGCCAGATATGTCATAGGGAAAGATGAATATCTATTGGGTTCACTAATAATGAAAGATGGGTTATTAGCTAGGTCCTGTTGGCGTTCTATGTCGGTCAATCTCTGCTTAACAACTTCTTTGGCCTGATCATATCCCATACTCAGTAGGAACTCAGGAGATGACCTCAAGAGTGTGATTTTAGCTCTGATGTTTCGTTGCCAAGATGATTAATAGCCATCTTCAGTTGTTAGTGGAGCAAGGCCACGATGGAAAAAGGACAGTCTAAGCCAGTAATTTAAAGCAGCCATACTCTAGCCTCCATCTTCATGAAACCTGTCTCAAGTCTCAGAGTAACATTGGAGACACACTTTGGCACTTGAAGAGCAGATCTTAAAAATTTAGATTGAACCCTCTCTAAGGGGGCCAAGTTTGAGAGTGGGCCCAACTGTGTATAATAGTTGTGACACTGCCTTGGCTTCAAATAATTTGAGTGCTGCAGGTATATATTGTCCACCTTTTGATCTAAAAAACAAGAATGGCATTTGCACTTTTCTGTGCGTTGTTGGCCACATAGTCCCCATGGGCTTTCCAGCTACCAGAGGTCTGAAAGACCACCCCTAAGTATTTGAAATGACAGACCTGTTCAGTTATGTGCCCATCAATGATCTAGGAACGTCTCTTAGGTTTTTTAGCAAATGACATAATTTTGGTTTTCTGGTAATTTAGTTCTAAATGGTCCATTTTACAGTATAATATTAAAGCTTTCAGGGCTCTTTTGAGTCCAACAGCTATTTTGGATAAAATTACTGCATCATTTGCATAGAGCAGGGTTGAAAGATGTCTTCCAGCAATTTTTGGGGGGTGGAAATTAAGGTTACAGAGGTGGCTCACCATATCATTAATATAGAAGTTAAAAAGAAGTGGGGCCAAGATGCATCCTTGTTTAACACCTTTTTGGGTTTTAATATCTCTGGAGAGATGACCTTCGGGGTTGCATCATACTTTAAGGGAGGTTTCCTTATGCAGTGTGCGTATTAAGTAAAGGAGACGGCGATCAAGTGAGGAGTTCTCCATTTTTTCCCAAAGTTTGGTTCGTGAGATGGAGTCAAAAGCAGCTTTAAAGTCTATAAAAGCAGCATAAAGGGGAGAAATATTGCAGGAGAGATGTTTTTCGATAAGATGGTGCAATACCAAGCATTGGTCAATAGTAGATCTGCCCTTTCTGAAACCCGCTTGCTCCTCTGCAAGTATGTTTTCCTGTTCTAGCCTGTCTCGAAGTTTGGATTGCAAATGTCTTGCATATAGTTTGCTGATAATATTGAGGAGGCTAATGGGTCTGTAATTTGCAGGATCATTTTTCTTCCCTTTTTTATATATTGGGACAATAATTGCAAGTCCCCAGTCCTTAGGAATAAGTCCGTAGGTATCAATGCAAGTAAAAAGTGAGGCCAAAATAGGAACCCAAAAGTCCAGGTTGTTTTTTATAGCCTCTGCAGGAATTAGGTCTTTTCCTGGAGCTTTCCCTGATCTTAGCTGTGCTATTAGGCTCTTTATCTCTGCCTCAGTCACTGGTGCCCATGCTGGTAGATTTTCTATAGATTGATTAGGGCATCCTCTATCACCTGGAGAATCCATATAGAGTTCCTGAAAATGAGTCTCCCAGGCTTCAGGGGAGATGTGACACTCCATTATAGATGATCCCTTTCTTTGGGAGCATGATGTCAAATGCCAAAATGACGCTGGATCTTTGGATTTAACAGCTTGAATAAGATGTGACCAGTTACTTTCCATGGCTTCCTTTTTCTTATAAGTTATCAATTGCTTATACAGTCTTTTTTGATGGAGAAGATCCATTGCAGTTGTTGAAGTAGTATTAGATATGAATGCCTGGTAAGTAGAAACAAGAGCTTTCTTAGCAGTGACACAGGCCCAGTTTTATCCAACTATATGACTCCAGTCTAGGATGGATTACGTTTCAACTGGCTCTGCCTCAATGATTCAACCACAGATTTCAGGCACTCAATCGGAGAAGAGAGAGCTGCTTCTGGTTGTTTATCCAACTGAAGGGAACTGAGTGTTATCAGCATACTAGTGGCAACCAATCCCAAACCTCCTAATAAACCCCACTAGAGGGCACAAATAGATGGGCATATACAGACCCAGAGTTGCCCAGAAGATCCCGTGTCCACAAACAACACCCTCTGACTGAGTTCCTGGAGAAATGAGGCAAACCAATAATAAGGCTGTTATGAATACCAAGGAAGGTCAAATGGTGAACCAAAATCTAGTGGTCCATCATATCAAATGCTGCAGAAAGAATAACGAGATCAGAATTACTGAGCTACTTCTATCCAACTGCAGTCAGAGGTTGTCCAGAAGAGATATAAGGGTTGTCTCTGTCCTAAAACCAGGTCTGAAGCCAGGCTGGAATGGACTGAGTGTGGAAATCTCATTTTAAAAGACCTGAAGCTGTTCAGAGATTATTTCTCAATCACCTTTCCCAGGAATGGTGAATTTGAGACTCGATGGTAATGGGCTATCTCAGGAAGGCTTTTTCAACAATGGTCTAACTATAGCCTCCTTTAGGGAACTAGGAAATAAACCTTCAGAGACGCTGAAAGTTAATAATATTTACCTGAAATTAATGATCAGATTCAAATTCAGAGTACCTTTATTGGCATAAAATTGCAAAGTATAAAAGAAAAATTTCAAACAGTTCCAGATTAAAATCCATTGAAAAACATTTTCATTTAAAATCGCCAGCAAAAATTTAGCTACTTTTATGATAGTTGCTGAGTCCCTCATATTTAGTATCATTTTAATCCAATGGTTCTCATTAACACAGCTGGGGCTCCTGTCACATCCCAGCTAGTTTTAATCAACTAAGAGGGGCAGCGATCCAAAGAGCAAGTTGTTCCTCTCAAGGACCTTGTTCCTCTCAAGAACCTTGCCCACTTCCAACATTGAGACCTGTCCGAACTAGTCCAGAAAAAGACCAGATAAAGCCAATAGAGCCTCCATATCACTAATTGCTTTCAAACTAAGGGGAATGGCAGAGCTTTGACACTTTATCAGAAAAAAAAGGTTGCAAATAAGTCATGGCTAATAGCCAAAGAATGTTCAAACTACCGCACCATTGCACTCATTTCTCATGCTAGCACAGTTATGCTCAAAATCCTACAAGCAAGGCTCCAGCAATATGGGGACCTAGAACTTCCAGAAGTACAGGCGGGATTTTGAAGAGGCAGAGGAACTAGAGACCAAATTGCCAACATCCGCTGGATCATGGAGAAAGATAGGGAGTACCAGAAAAACATCTACTTCTGCTTCATTGTCTATGCTAAAGCCTTTGATTGTGTGGAGCACAACAAATTGTGGCAAGTTCTTAAAGAGATGGGAATACCAGAGCATCTAATTTGTAGAAACCTATATGCAGGTCAAGAAGCATCAGTGAGAACCGGGCATGGAATCACTGGTTCAGAATTGAGAAAGGAGTTCGACAAGGCTGTATACTGTCGCCTTGCCTATTTAACTTGTATGCGGAGCACATCATGAGAAAGGCAGGGTTAGATGAGTCACAACAACCTCAGATATGCAGATGATACCACTCTAATGGCAGAAAGTGAAGAGGAACTGAAGAGCCTGTTGATGCGGGTGAAGGAGGAAAGTGCAAAAGTTGGCTTGAAACTCAACATCAAGAAAACGAAGATCATGGCATCCGGCCCTCTCAATTCCTGGCAAATAGATGGGGAAGAAATGGAGGTAGAGACAGATTTTATTTTCCTGGGCTCCAAGATCACTGCAGATGGGGACTGCAGCAAAGAAATTAAAAGACGCTTGTTCCTGGGGAGGAAAACTATGGCAGTATCCTAAAAAGCAGAGACATCACCCTGCCAGCTAAAGTGCATTTAGTCAAGGCTATGGTCTTCCCAGTTGCAATGTATGGCTGTGAAAGTTGGACCATAAGGAAGCCTGAGCGTCTTGGCCACCTCATGAGAAGGAAAGACTCCCTGGAGAAGAGCCTAATGCTGGGAGCGATTGAGGGCAAAAGAAGAAGGGGACGACAGAGAATGAGGTGGCTGGATGGAGTCACTGAAGCAGTCGGTGCGAGCTTAAATGGACTCCGGGGAATGGTAGAGGACAGGAAGGCCTGGAGGATCAGTGTCCATGGGTCGCGATGGGTCGGACACGACTTTGCACCTAACAACAAAGAGCCAAATTGCTAATATTTTGGGACATTCCCTTTAGGGAGGTCAGTTATGACACCACTCTCAAAAACTGTGCTGGACATGAGCTAGCAATCTTATGAAAGCCTATTTAGCTGTTCACCATCATTCCATAAGTGCTTAAGTGTCCTCTATAAAGGGTTCTCATGCTTTGTTCCAAATTCACTGCCAAGACTGTTCTAGTTGTCTGAGCATCTGTTTTAAGCTCAGTGTACCAGGGAACATAAGACGCATGAGGGCACAGAACAATTTAGTTAATGGCCTAGTGAAGATTCCTATTCAAGTTCTCAGTAAGCTCATCAAGGGAACTGCTGACAGGTCCTGGGAGATCTTGCTGAGCATTTTGGAATCCTAATGGATCCATAGTCTCCACAGGCAACTATAAATCTGCTCACTACTCTTGCAGAGGAGAATCCTAAATCTCAGACCAAACTTCAGGAGGAAATGATCTGACCATGACACTGGCTCAATTTTGACCACAGTATCCAGATCAATACCAGCACAGAAAATCAAACACAGCATGGCCCATTATGCACGGCCGCCGAAACGGTGATTTCGGGTCACATGGAAAACGCGGAGGGGGAAGACGCGACGCATACCGGTTATACACGGGGCGGGGCGCGACGGCGGCAAAACCCAGAGTAACTGATTATGCACGCGCCGATCCGGGCGCCGCTTCTGGTTGCGCCCCGCTCACCCGGAAGCTGCGCTTTCTTCCGCGTTTCACTGACGCGGCTTTTTCGGCGGCATGCACCGAAGCTGCAGCCGGTTGCAGCCGGCTCCGTGCGTTATCCGTGATTTTAGTCGCCGCCATTCCACCCCGAATGTGCGCTAAAACCCCCGTGCATAATGGGTCCATGTGGAGTGCTTCATGTATGGAGGCTGAAACAACCTGGGAGAGTACCAATGCTGCTACAGAACACATAAACCTTGAAGCATCATCTGACAAAGCAGTGTCTATGTAGATATTGAAAATACCCAGGACCAACAGTCAAGGGAAGAGCAATTCCCACTCAAAGATCATGTCTACCAACCTCAGCAGGGTATCTGCTGGTAAGCTGGGTGAGTCCACCCCCCATTTTCCTATTTGCAACTGATGAAGGATGGAGTAACTTGGGGGTGTCAGCCTACGTGAGGGTACCCACCTCATCAGCCCCAACCAGGTCTCAGGTGGCCTGCCAGGTCAAAGCCACCCTACCAGAAAACATCCCACAAGGTGTTGGTCTTGTATTTAACCCATCTGGCATTGCATAACATCAATGAAGAAGAGGAAGGGAGTCCAAGGGCCTGTTCACCTTCATTTCCAGGGATAGGTCAGAGATTAGAATCAAATTGGATCAATCAAAAGTGCCATATTTTATATTCTTCTGTCCAGTGCAAGTATGTGAAAGACCATTTCCTTGGCAACAATAACCATCAATTCTACCTTTTGCTTTACTTCTAGGGTAGATTGCAGTAACATGGAGGTGTGTGCAATTTGGTGAAAACCCAGACTTTACATAAGGTAGCTCTAGGAATTGCAAGTTCTATGATAAGACCAATTCTCAATGGAAGTGACATAACAATGTTGCTGACTCTAGTTTTGGGGAAAAAAATTCTTGAACTGCTGCTTGGAGCAACAACAGGCAAAAAAGGCTATGGGAGTGAGACCACTTGCTATAGTAGGTGGCCTAACAAACTACAAAAGCTTTGATGTAATTTATGAAACACAAACTGATTTCTGCTGAAATATTTTCACATGCTCCAATTTCTAGCACTTCTTCCTCTTCAGAATCCAATTTGCATATCTGGCATTTCTCATTCCATATATGGCAGCATCTGAGGGCAGGAGAAATGGAAATGTTCATGGTGACCAGTTCCTCATCAGGGGCAGGAGGTCTCTCCCCCCTCCCCAGCTGCTGTTTCCTGAATGTGTTCTGAGTGCTGGTGGGAAAACCATTTTAACAAATGGCTGTTGGGCTGACAGCATAACATCACTCCCATGGAAAACTCAGAAGTGATACCATACCTCTCTAGCAGTCACTGGAAACTTTGTGACTTTACTATAAGGTTTCTGAAAGTTCCTAGAGGAGAAACCTCATTTCTGGATTTCTCAGAACTGATGTCATGTTGGTGTTAATAGTTGCTGCCGCCCCCAGCCAGTCCCCATCTTCTACTGTGCCTGCCAACAACAGTAATCATCCATCACTACTATACTGGTGCCTACTGGTAGCTCTGACCTAGCAGGATTTAAGAGGGAGGCCTTGGCTATTGTGCAAGAAATAAAAAAATCCCTTTATTCTTTCCCAATATATGAATAACAGTTCTAAATGTGACATAGTAAATCTTAAAGCAGATGCTAACTAGACTTCAGAGCTCAGAGCACTCTACTGATTAATTACAGAGATGTACTGTGAAACAATTTCAAAGCATGCTTTGTGTCTTGCTCTGTCAATGGAATGGTTTCAGGGAGCCAGTATTGGGCTAAGGGGGTGGGGGAGTTAAAAGGAAAATGGGGGGGGGGATCTCTTTCTTATAATGGCAAAAATTATATGAGTATTTACCCTTGACTCTCCCAACCAGTAAAATGAATCAGTCCTTGGAAAGGAAAAGCATCTGAGGGCAGCAAGTGACACATTTTTTCATTGGTGATATACTTGCTATAGACTTGCAGAATGGTTGCACAGGTACTAAACGAGACATATTCTGTAGCCCCTCATTGTAGTGTTGTTGTTTTTAAAATCAATGCAATAAAAGTATAATTCATGCTACTATGTTTACCCAGTTAGACATAAGTCTGACACCAGAGAGGAATTAAAGGTAAAGGTATCCCCTGTGCAAGCACCGAGTCATGTCTGACCCTTGGGGTGACGCCCTCTAGCGTTTTCATGGCAGACTCAATACAGGGTGGTTTGCCAGTGCCTTCCCCAGTCATTACCGTTTACCCCCCCCAGCAAGCTGGGTACTCATTTTACCGACCTCGGAAGGATGGAAGGCTGAGTCAACCTTGAGCCGGCTGCTGGGATTGAACTCCCAACCTCATGGGCAAAGCTTTCAGGCGGCTGCCTTACCACTCTGCGCCACAAGAGGCTCTTACAAGAGAGGAATTAAAATGGCAATAAATCAAGAAATCCCTATTCTTTCACCAAATTCATGTTATACTAGTGTTTAGATTTCATGCATATGCTCACAATGTTCAGGAATGCTTTTGTATCACAAGATTCATATAGCACAGCTGCTAAAGCAAATACCTTATTTGCTGTGGGAATAATTTTGAATTATTATTGAATATTGAATTTGTTTTGAAATTATATTAATGAGAAATATTCATTCAATTCACATTAGGAATAATAAACTTCAGGAATTAATACATGTTCTTTAAATAAAACAACAATTAAGCACCAAATCTGTTAACAGAAAGAATACTTTCTGTTGTGAACGATTATCACTGGGGATTATCATTCGTTTAATCAACAAGGATAGTCTATAATATTCTATGCTTACATGTCTTCATTGAGCCATGTCTCTGTAACATCTAGTATGGGCTGCCGTGATGGCCTGTGATGGACTGCCTAACAAAGTCTAAGAACATCTGAGTGATGGGCTATTTAAGCAGAATTCTGTTGAAAGAATCAGTTAAGGAATGACAGTTGGGAACTGACAGTTGAAGAACAGATGGTTAAACACTGAATGTGGACTGGGAAGGATGCTAAGAGAGTGAATGGATCAAGGAAAATCTTCATTGAAGCAAAAAAAAAAAAAGGGGGGGGGAATAACTTCTAGCAAAAACAGGTGATCCCTGCAGTTATGAAGGAAAATAGCTTCTAGTACAGATAAATGATTCTTGTTCAGTCAAATAACAGAAATAGATTTTAAAGAAAAGAGAGGTCCTTTGTTTGTATAAAAAGAAGGAAACTGGAGCTTGGTTGGTTGTCCCTGCTTTCTAAAGATTTGAATGTCAGAGAAACTTAGTAACTTATGCATGAGTGTTTAATTAAAAAATGAAAAGTCTCAAAGTTTTAAAAACCTTATTGAATAGCAGAAAGACTTGTTGGCAACAAATTATCTGTGTAAATACAAAGTTGCCTCCATTTATTATCTGTTCACCTCCTATATCCTACTGCAGATTCCGCCTGACCTTTCCTCCTCCAAGTTAAATGAAACATTTTGTTTATTTTGAACTTTCAAAAGCCTATCGGGTAGCATTTCAAAAGTAGAATATAAGAAGATTATTTTGTCTCATCCCTCAATTCCCTGGGTTGGCCCAGTATGAGAAGTGGGATAGCCATAGACAAACAAAGAAGAAAAAAATAGCTAATTATATTTCTTAGCAAGAAAGAAGACATCCTATGTGTAAGGGAAGAAACAAGGTGGGATTGCTATATTATCTATAACAGGGGTAGTCAACCTGTGGTCCTCCAGCGTTTGCTGGCAGGGGCTCATGGGAATTGTAGTCCATGAACATCTGGAGGACCACAGGTTGACTACCCCTGATCTATAACATTATATCTATAATGTTATCTATAAGTCTATACGCTTATCTGTGGGACCGCCTATCTCCTATGCCTCCCCCCCCCCGTAGGGCAGTTCGCTCTGCAGGTATGAATTTGCTGGCTGTCCTGGGTCCCCGGGACATTCTCCTGGCCTCAACCAGGGCCAGGGCTTTTTCAGCACTAGCCCCAACCTGGTGGAATGAGCTCCCTGAAGAGCTATGCGTTCTACAGGAGATTTCAGTGTTCCGCAGGGCCTGCAAGATGGAGCTCTTCTGCCAGGCATATGATTGAGGCCATGGTAGGATCCAGGAGTTACCATCGGTGGATTCCTTAACATCCGTTATATCAAGACCCTCATTCCCAAAGAAAGAGAGTTCTTGGCCCCAGTCAGACAGTGGGAGAGGTCGGGGGGGGGGGGGGTTAGAACTCTGTATCACCATCTTTTAATGTTAATGTCAATGTTTATTGTATACATTGTATACTTTAAGGGGGTTTAGGGATTGGACTGGTTTTTATTGTTTTATTGTAAACCACCGTGAGTCTGAATAGAGTACAGTGGTATATAAATATGAAAATAAAATAAATAAATAACATTTTCTATGTTATGCTGCCCTTAGAGGGTTATCCAGAAACTCGAACTAGGATAAAGGATAAAATGTAGCAGCCTGCCCTGTTTTGACACCAACCAGAACAGCTATGCTGGTTTCCTATTTGTTTCTATGCTCACTTTCTCCATTCCTGTTTTCCTCATATTTTGTAATTTTATCACGACTCAGCCACCCATGAATGGTTGCTCTACTCTTAGCTTCTCAGTTCACTTTGACCTCCTTATAATTGCTGAACAAGTAAAACTCCTGTTTCTGTACAGAACATTCAGGAATTACATATTCTTCTTCATAGCAGCTTTAATTTCTTTTGCAAACTGCTGTCACAGTGGTCTAATTTCTTTCAGGACTGCTATCATTAGTTCCACCTTGGCTCACTTACCAGTTTTCCGTTTCTCTCTAATGAAATGAGCCAGTGTTTATGTACCCACTTTTGCGCAGTGAAGAGTTTCAGGGCCAGCATTATCAGGCTTAATTTCCTTTTGATGAGAGAAAGCACTTGAGACATACAGCACTGATGTAATATTTACTTAGATTACAAATATAAAAAATACCAATTAATATCTTCCAAGAAAGAGAGAAGACCACTAAACTCTAATATGCCTAAAAGGTAAAGGTAAAGTTATCCCCTGTGCAAGCACCAAGTCATGTCTGACCCTTGGGGTGACGCCCTCTAGCGTTTTCATGGCAGACTCAATACGGGGTGGTTTGCCAGTGCCTTCCCCAGTCATTACTGTTTTACCCCCCAGAAAGCTGGTTACTCATTTTACCGACCTCGGAAGGATGGAAGGTTGAGTCAATGTTGAGCCGGCTGCTGGGATTGAACTCCCAACCTCATGGGCAGTCAGCTTCAGACAGCATTTCTGTTTAAGGCATGACATTTCATGGAGCACAAAGTGAATTACAAAGGTAGAAGATCATGCAGAGAAAGCAAAGTGATACATGTAATAAACATTAGAATAGTCTTCAACCCTTCCTTCTAAAAGTGTTCACAAAACCCTGGTTGAGAAAGCCTGCTCCAGACATACAAGAACAATTTCTTTCAATTCAGGGAATACCTTTATGCATTCCTGAGTATTCAATGGTTGGGAGTGAAATATATCTTGCCAAAATAATTCAATGCCTATGTTTGGGATTTTTTTTATAGTCACCAAATAATTAGCAAATAAAGAAAATTTTAGGGAAGTCTAATTCAATATAAGGCAGTTCCATGGGTTTATGAGCTCATTTGTTTCATCATCAAAAAAAGACAAGGTCTGGCCTAGTCGGCTAAGTTTAAAATGTTATACATAATTTCGTTTGAATGACTGGCTGCTTTAAAAATAATGAACAGGGCCTATTAAGATCAAATTCTCATTGTTTATGTTTCAAATGTTCACCTCTAATAAATAAATTCTGGGGCCCATTCCGCACAAGGATCAATGTGGCAAATGGCTTCCAGAGAAATAATGGAATTTAAAATAGTGGAATTCGGCGTAACGCATACCTGCCTTTGTAGTGGAATCCAATAGCGTTTCAATCGTTTCCCACAGGTCTCCAGTCTCGCCAAAAATCGCTAGAAAGGAAGCAATTTTTTCCATGCTTTGTCCCATCCCTGGCCATCCATCAAACAAGCAGCCAATGGGCGGCCGTTATCACGCCCCTTTCCCTTTAAGCACAGTTTTTTTTAAAAAAAAAGAAAAACACACGTTGCAATGAATATGCCTTGATTCCTTGCTTCCTCCTCACGTAGAGACCCATCTAGCTGGCAGCTGGCATGTGAGCTGCTGATTCATCGTTGCCACACTCCCCCGAGTGAACCCCCCCCCCCCCCGTGCACAGGCGGAAATTGCAAACGGGGCTGTGTTGTGCTTTGAGACTTAGGGGAGCTTTAAAGCAGCTCTGTGGAGGGACTGCAGCCAGAGAAGCCTCACTGGGTGAATGAAGGCTCGCTGGTTTGTTGCTTTCTGCTCACTCCGAGAAAAAAAAATGGCGATCGCTTCACCGGAAGTTCAGAGGAGAGAGCCAGGGGGAGGGACTTTGCTGAAACCACAACAATGGTAACGCACAGAACTTTTTCGATACTGTTGCAGATTGTTTGCAAGAGTGTAGCGCTTTCCAGAGGGTAAATCCACTTTTGGCGATTTCCCTGGAAGCACTACAATGAAGCGCTTTTCGCGGGTCTGTTTCAGGAGTGTGGCAGATTGTGTGCGACGTAGTGCATAACTGCAAATTAGTAGCGTTTGCAATTTGCCACACTCCTGCTACATTTAACTTGTGTGGAATGGGCCTGGATGTTTGTGAGATGAACCATCTCTAAGCATTTTTGAGAATTTTCAGGGGGGGGGGAATCAGCCTTTTTGTGATATTTTTTTACCAAACCCAGAAAGACCAAGTTTGCTATTGCTAGCACTCTTCATTCACATAAGCAATGTAGGAACACTGAATTATTCTTTAGTTGTAGTCTTGTCTTCCATTTCTGCTCTGTTCTGCAGGAGGTATGAGAATCGAGAAAATGGCTCCACACTGGCAATGTGATGTCACTTATGGTGAGTACTGGAAGTGACATAATATCACTAATATGCTCTGGGATTTGGTCAAAGCTATATAACCCAAGAGTTTTGCCCATATCCTAGAACATCATCACAGTGTCACTCTGAAGTTGCTCCCGGATATTTCCTGGAAGTGATGTTATGCTACCAGTGGCAACAATAGGGGAAACTTGTTCTCCCTCTTTGATAAACTCATGAAAGGGTAGTGGATTGTAGGAAAAATCAATAAGAAAATAAATTTGCATATTTGTAAGCAAGATAGATTTAGGGAAATTTGCTGAACAGGTTGGACTTTTCCTATCCATGTTCATTTTAGTTCTAGTGATACTGGAATGGGAAAATATTCCTGATAGGCTTACAATAATAAAAAGGGCACAATAATCAATCATTCCCCTTAATAAAAAGATAAAAGTCTTCAAACTATTTAAAAATGACTACAAGAGCTGATAACCTGTTAAGTCTTTCCCAAGACAGATCCACAAATATAAGACAATAACCAAAAGTAATGTCGCTGACAGTATACAAATGAGTTCCTCGGGAAATTTAAAGCCAGTGTTGGCAGAAGATTTATTCTAATAAAATATAGTTTGAAACTACCTTGGCCTGGACTAAAGAAACAGTTTCAGTAATGAGTATTTTCACATATTCTGTACAATATCCTGTATTCATGTATTCTGTTTTCTGTACTGGCAAACCCAGCAGAAATATATGAGAATTGGTGTGGGCAGCTCTCCTTTCTTTCTTCCATTTTAAACCAGTATTAGCCTTTTCTTTTAGAGTCACCCAAAATATTTTAAAATAAAATTGGTTATCCCAAGCCTTGTCTGTCTGTCTGTCTGTCTGTCTGTCTATCTATCCACCATCAGCTTTCAGTTCTAGAGTAATATTGAACTTGCCTGACTATAGTAATAGTTAAAAATAAGAATCCATATTCCACACAAAATATTCATGGACAAACAGAATATTTTCTATGCTGGTATTAATAAAATAGTGGTGGAAGAGATTTTCTTAGCATATTTCTTTTTTTCTTTTTGGTCAAATAAGAGTTTTGACAGTGGCAGCTTCAAAGGTATAAAAAACGATCAGTGAAGTAGTTAGGGCTCAGATTTGATCTGATGAACTGAATTGTTCAATTAACAAATTAGCTTAGCAATACAAGTGAGTAAATTCTAGATTCTATATTAAAACTAACAACAGATATTTCAAAATCTTTTCTTCCAAAAAAAGATGAATTGGGGGAGGGATGCATTCTTTCCTTTTTGTTAACATTTGTCAGAAAAGGAAAAGAATTTAGGCATTTCATCTCAACCTAATTGCTTTGACTTGTTTGAGCATGTTCTTAATGGTTTGTAAGGATTCTTATAATAAATCCTGTGGGGGTCCTTGGGACCCCTGAAGGCGGTCCACAGGAGCTCTGAAGTGGCGTGGTATGGGGAAGTCCAGGTTGCCTTCTCAACTCCTACTCTTCTTTCCAGCCTATATGAGGCAGCGCCACCCATAGTAGTAGTAAAGGTGGGGGGAGAGAACAAAAGGAGGGATAAAGGTGTAGGTACTAATGTAACTTCTTGGGGTGTGGCAGGGCAGCTGACATCACTTTCAGGGGTCCTCAAAGTCTGAAAAATTATTTCAGGGGCTCTTCACAGTCAAAAGGTTGAAAAAGGCTATACTAGACAAACCAGAGAGATGATTAGCTAGGGGGGCTGCTGGTGAAATGACATCCTCAATAACATGGTGACTTTACTCGTGGCATGAATTGGAAGTGACATAATTGTGTAGGGGTCCTACCCTAGTATTCACCCCGAAATCTGTGGTTTAATATGACCCCCCTCCATTCCCCAGCATCCCCCAGATGGGCATCAGTGAGAAAAGCCAGCAGCAGGGTAGGGATAAATAGACTTAATGATCATAGTATGCTGAACAATTATTTTAGGATCATAAGTATATAGAGCTTGTTACAAGCAACAACAAAAAGAGTCTTTGATTGTAATGCACAACAGGAAAACTCACAAAAAGTCTGCAAAAAAAGACATTTTCTTTTTTAAAATTATGCATGTGGGAGTAGTTTCACCACAGAAAACCCATGAGAATATTTTTAATTATGCATGGCATTTATCCTCATGGCAGTTTCTGTATTCTTTCCTCACACTATTGTAAACTTGCTTTGCTACAGTTTTTCCTATAAACGGGTTCCAGGGACACTTTTGATGACATGCATAAACGTTTCTTTGTTTTCTATCTCCTCCCTAGAATTGTCTTACACCAATGGCTGAATGGAAAGCCCATGAACTACGATTCCCTTGAGGCTCTGCCAACAGCATGTGTCAGTCAGGTGATATTACTGCTAACAATAGCCTACCAATGAGCTCCTAGTACAATGGATGAAGTACCCTTCCACTTGAGGAAGGTTCTCTTAAATGTATAATCATTTGCTTCACTTTACTATGGTATGCAAAAAGAACATGCATGTTTTAAAATGGGGCAATTTACTAAGGGGTAATTTAACAGCATCAGTGATCTGACTTTGATGAAAAACTTTGATGAATAACCACCCCTTGTCTCAGACTCCAAGTTTTTGGACCTCATTAAATGCACAGCAAACCCCATTATCTGTTCCACTATATATTTCTGGTAGGTCCTTGGTGGAGGAGCTGATCTCATGGCTTAAATGCAACTCAGAGTTTAACACCCATTCAGGACGGCTGTCCAGCCCCTGAATGCCTGCTCCTCCAACTGCCTTGCCTGTCTGTCCAGCAGCCAGCCAATCACTTTCTGTCCCTCACCCCGTCACCCCTCCTCCTTCTACTTCCCTTTGAGGCTTGGAGGCTACAGATCTCTGCTGCATTAGAGCTGTCCCTGCTGGTGAGTTCCCTAACAACTGCCTGCAGCATTTCCAGGTTGGCAGGGGGGGAGGCCATCTGCAGAGTTATTCCACCCCACTCCCCCAATCTAGTGCCCCTAGTCTAAGAATAATTAATTGTATCTGTTTAAAGTATATAATATATAAAAACAAATAGCACATTAATACATTAAGGTTTTTGTTGTGCTGTAAAAAAAAAAGGTTCCTATATCCTGTATGATTTAAAATGACTCCATGATTTGTTCTGACACTGTAAATCACCACTTTACTATGAATTACCCCCACCTTTTTTATTTCACCTCTGATCATCTGAATTGAATGGCTAGGGAACACCACATGGTAGAACATAGTAGATACTAAAAAGATTAATTTCTGGATGATGGATCACTGAAGGCGTGGTAGAAGCTGCTTTGAACTGTCTGAAAAGGACAATGGGGACACAAACTAAACGAGGGAATAAATAAAATGAAAACATATCCAATACACTGATATAGAATTCCTGTTCTTTACATGGATTTTAGGGAAGATGCTGCATTGCATGATAAAGTGACTTGGGAAATTCCTGGAGATTTTGGGGTGGCACCTGTGAGGACAATGGTTTTTATGGGGGAGGGGGGGAGATAGAGATGGCCTCGTGATGCCATACAGTAAGATACTAGTTTCTTCACAGAAACTAATTCCTTTGCTCTGGAGATTACTTGCAATTCTTGGTAATGATGTGCTGTTCTTCTCCAGTTTTGAAAAAGCCCTCATGTGTTATCCAAAAGACCACGCATCACAGTTGTTCTTTGTGGTGCTATTGATTTTCATTAGTTCAGTGTTATAATGTTATAATGCACAGTGCAGTTATTACTAGAGGTTAAGCATTACAGTATTGGATATAAAACATTTATGTTTAGTTATGTTATTTATTAACAGGTTTTTCCTGTTAATAACTTAGTGTGTCTTGTTAATGCCAAAAAACATTTTTAAAATTTTAATTTAGGAGTAATTCTTTCTCATTTAACAGAGCTGTGAAATATGGCAACAACTGGGCACAACATTTGTTGGAAACAGAATAACATAAGTGTCCTTTACATCTGCATCTACATCTACAGAAACCACCTCACAATTCTCCAAAGCTCTGCCTTTGTTTAAGTGGCCAAACAATTTTAATTTCTAACAGCTGTGTGGAAGTAATTTCTCAGGCCTCACGATTGATTCTGTACCTGAATTTGAGACCCATTGCCAAGAACAAAGAAGTTCCTGGACAGCCACCCTGGCAATGTTATTCACTCTCAATTTGCAGTAATGTGCAACCAAGAGAACATGTTCCCACCTCCACAGCAACTATGCAGCTATGCCGGTTACTAATGCTAAATAAGCTTCTCAGAACAAGACCATCCTAGAGAGCAAATGTTTGGAATGACCTGTAAATGAGGTCATTAAATCTCCAATCACCAACAAAGAATTGAACTAAATTAATTTTGCCCTTGCCCTTTAAATTTCAAGGTAGCAGCTAGAAGCAAAGTAAGCTGTTCCAAGGAGATAAGGTAGGCTGTGAATATTCTGAAAAAGTACATGGAGACTTACTCCAGGCTAAAGCCCATTGATTTCAATAGGTTTTAGACTGGAGTAACTCTGCACTGGATTGCATTGTTAATATATTAAATAAAAATCCATATAAGATAAATACATATACATATCCATATTTGTGATAAAGTAACTCAAGACAGGTTGGGTTACAAGCTGTCTCTGAACCATTGTACCATTAAGGATCAGTCTTGGCCGAATCCTGTTTCTGCTCTAGGAACATGAAACTCCTTAGACTACAACTCACTGGTGTATTTGTGTTGTGTCACCCTTAATCCAGTCACTCAGAAACTATAAGCCTTGGCTTCATTTCTAAGTACCACTTTCCTAGGAATATATGGTGCTTCTAATACTGCTCTGCTTCAGTAGCTGTCTGTTCAAATTATACTTGAGAATTTATAGACATAGTTGGAGATATTGGTTTACCTTAGAATTAAACTCTGAGAAAACAAACACTAGTCTTCACTCACTTAATTTTGAACTGAAGGCCAACATAAGGTTAATGCGCCTTTAAATCTTTAATAAAACATAATAAAACTTTTAATGGGTCTATTTCACCTAGGCAGGCAGAGTCTGTGTCTGCTTTTCATTTTTCAGAAATAATCAATGAGAAAAATTTGTCTGTTGTTTTTCATACCTTTGGCATCAACAATAAAATCAACAGATCAAATGATACCATAGTTAAAAGGTGGCCTTTTACACCACTTGCATGATACTTTCCTACTATGATTATGTTCCTTTATTATTTTATCAATGCATAATGTATGATTACATTATTATTGATTTCTAGTATTTTCCCCCCTTCATATCTTGCAACACATGTTCACAATAAGAGTGCATCAAATACTCTCATGGAGTTTTATATAGATCATTATAACATTTCATGGAACACACTGAGCTATGATCCTTTTTGTATTAAACAGCTGTGGGCAATTCCATTCCCAGAGTCTGGTCATTCAAGCTCAAAAAAAGAAGATATACCTGCTAGGAATTCACAGCCATATGCATCAAGCTGTCAATCTATCTGCATACTTTGGAGCATGCCAGTAATTTTAGGCAGAATAAATTGGAAGAGGGTCCTAGTAAGTACCTGAAGCTAATTAACAAATATTATTTTCTCCCTTTTATCTCTTCTCTCTTTCATCTGAGGAGGCTGATCCCTTGGTAGCTACTAATCTGGCATTAGATATAAATGGGGCTATGGTGATTTAAACACCGACTCACCAACTAGTTAAAAATCACATTGTCATATTTTACCTCACCTGTTAATTTATATTAACATTGGTGAACAGAGAATTTAAACAAAACATATTCTTTTGATCAAGGCGAACAAACCGGTCAGTCCTAGAGGAGATCAACCCTGACTGCTCCTTAGAAGACTAGATCCTGAAGATGAAACTCAAATACTTTGGCCACCTCATGAGAAGGAAGGGCTTCCTGGAGCCTAATGCTGGGAGCGATTGAGGGCAAAAGAAGAAGGGGATGACAGAGAATTAAGTGGCTGGATGGAGTCACTGAGGCAGTCGGTGCAAACTTAAATGGACTCCGGAGAATGGAAGAGGACAGGAAGGCCTGGAAGATCATTGTCCATGGGGTCGCGATGGGTCAGACATCTAACAACAACAATTCTTTTGATGTACATGTCAAGGTATTACAATCACTGAACTAAATCTCCCGGGGGGGGGGGGCAACACTGCAGAAACACTTACTTATGTAGTATAATACTAAGGCTTTCAATTGCACCCAAATAAAGCTGGCAGATAAATAAATAATGGAACTATCACAAACATTTGTATTCAAATTTTTTTGGAGTAATCAAAATTGTTGTAAAGTTAAAGGCCCACTATGCATGGGCCATAATGCCCGCACTGGTGGTAGAAGCGCTTCAGGGAAAATCCCTGATAATATCCACTGTTGCCGCCAGCATGGGTGCCTCCCAGCCCAGGGCTATGGAAGGCCTGCGTTAAGCAAATGTAGGAACTCCCGCATTTTCTTGGGTACGCCGGGGGCTGGCAGGGGCTGAGGCAGGACGGCGCTGTGCATAATCACCAGCCCCTGTGGAGCCGTGGAGCTGGCAGGGTCGACTCGCTGCCCCCACCAGTATGTGTGGAGGGGGCCTGCCCCCCCCACTCCCCACTGGTCCCTCAACCCTCCCCGCCACTTCGCTTACCTCGGCTGGCAGTGATCTAGCGTTCCTGGCCCCAGTGTAAAGTGTGCACACTACGCCGGTGCTACCCTGCATGCCCCGCTCCCGTGTGTACATGGGAAACGGCGGGGCATTGAGCCCTGCCGGAACGGCACAGCGGCAGTGCGGAGTACCTGCCACCTTGCATAAAAGGCCAATATCTAATAACTTTTGGACTCCTGCTAGTCTATGAAGCAGAAATATTACTGGGGCAGAAAAAGGGGGAGAAAAAAACTAGAATCCTTTCTGTCACAAAATGAAAAATCATAGAATCATAGAATCATAGAGTTGGAAGGGGCCATACAGGTCATCTAGTCCAACCCCCTGCTCAACGCAGGATCAGCCCAAAGCATCCTAAAGCATCCAAGAAAAGTGTGTATCCAACCTTTGCTTGAAGACTGCCAGTGAGGGGGAGCTCACCACCTCCTTAGGCAGCCTATTCCACTGCTGAACTACTCTGACTGTGAAACTTTTTTTCCTGATATCTAGCCTATATCTTTGAACTTGTAGTTTAAACCCATTACTGCGTGTCCTTTCCTCTGCAGCCAATGGGAACAGCGTCCTGCCCACCTCCAAATGACAACCTTTCAAATACTTAAAGAGGGCTATCATGTCCCCTCTCAACCTCTTTTTCTCCAGGCTGAACATTCCCAAGTCCCTCAACCTATCTTCACAGGGCTTGGTCCCTTGGCCCCAGATCATCCTCGTCGCTCTCCTCTGTACCCTTTCAATTTTATCTATCTTCTTGATCTTTATCTATCTTTATTAAATTGCATCTTGTTCTCATTTGCCCATTTTTCCATTGTGTTCAGATCTCGTTGAACTCTGTCTCTATCTTCTGGAGTCTTTGCCAGTCCTCCCAATTTGGTGTCATCTGCAAACTTGATGAGTAGTCCTTCCAACCCCTCATCTAGATCATTAATAAATATGTTAAAAAGTACCGGACTGAGCACGGAGCCCTGAGGTACCCCGCTACTCACCTCCTTCCAGTCTGATGAAACACCATTGACAACAACTCTCTGAATGCGGTTCTCTAACCCAGTGGTCTCCAACCTTTTTATCACCGGGGACCACTCAACGCTTGACAATTTTGCTGAGGCCCACTGCCCTAACGCTCTCTGACTCTGGTCGCTATGGTAATGTTTAAACATCCGTTCATAATAAGATACAGACACGCCACAACAATGAACATAAGGAACATTTTATTTTCATGGAAATTTTAACTCATAACAATGACAAATCAATGGGAACCCTGAGCTTGTTTCTCTGCAACAAGATAGTCCCATGTGCGCCTGCCAGATCGTGGATGAAGTAAAGGGCCGGGGGGGGAGGCATTCTTCACGGCCTGCCTCCAGTTAGTCGATGGACCACATGTGGTCCGCAGCCCACAGGTTGGGGATCGCTACTCTAACCAATTCCTTATCCACCTAACTATCTGAAAATCCAGATTGCAGTCCTTCAATTTATCCATCAGAACATCATGGGGAACCTTATCAAAAGCTTTACTAAAATCCAAGTAAACGACATCAACTGAATTTCCACGATCCAGCAAACCTGTCACTTGGTCAAAAAAGGAAACCAGGTTGGTCTGACAGGACCTGTTGGAGACAAATCCATGCTGACTTCCTTGGATCACCAAATTGTCCTCCAGATGTTTGCAGATCGCTCCCTTTAATATCTGCTCCATTATCTTCCCCACGACAGAGGTCAGACTCACTGGTCTGTAGTTTCCCGGGTCATCCTACCTCCCTTTTTTGAAGATCGGAATAACGTTTGCTCTCTTCCAGTCCTCCGGGACATCTCCAGTCCTTAAAGAGGTCCTGAAGATGATGGACAAGGGTTGTGCAAGTTCTCCAGAAAGATCGTTGAGCACTCTTGAGTGCATTTCATCTGGCCCAGGGGATTTGAACTCATTCAGTGCGGCTAAATGCCTCTCGACATACTCTCTGTCCATGTCAACCTGCCGCCCAGACACTATCTTTTGGCTAATGCCATCTCTAGATGTGCCTAAACCCTTTGACCTGTGGGAAAAAACAGATGTAAAATAGGCGCTGAGCCTTTCTGCTTTCACTGCATCCTCCGTTAGAGTTTTTCCATCCACACCCAACAGTGGGCCTATTGCCTCCTTTACTTTACGTTTGCTCCTCACATAACTGAAAAATCTTTTCTTGTTACAGTGGGCTTCTCTGGCCAATCTCAGCTCACTCTCAGCTTTGGCCTTTCTGATGATTGATCTACAGTGCCTAGTAACCTGTAGGTACTCTTCTTTAGAGCTCCGTACTTCCCTCCATATCCTGAACGGTTCCCTTTTCTTACTGCGCGTCCTTTCCTCTGCAGCCAACGGAAACAGCATCCTGCCCTCCTCTAAGTGACAACCTTTCAAATACTTAAAGAGGGCTATCATGTCCCCTCTCAACCTCCTTTTCTCCAGGCTGAACATTCCTAAGTCCCTCAGCCTATCTTCATAGGGCATGGTCCCTTGGCCCCAGATCATCCCCGTCGCTCTCATCTGTACCCATTCAATTTTATCCACATCCTTCTTGAAGTGAGGCCTCCAGAAATGCACACATTACTCCAGGTGTGGTCTGACCAGTGCCGTATACAATGGGACTGACATCTTGTGATTTTGATGTGGTGCCCCTGTTGATACAGCCCCAAATGGCATTCGCCTTTTTTACCGCTGCATCACACTGCCTGCTTTGGCCTTTCTGATGATTGATCTACAGTGCCTAATAACCTCCCTGGAGGTTCTGCGCATGCGGTAGAAGGAAGAGGTCGCCTTTTTCCCCGCTCCGACAACAGAAGAGATTATAACCCAACAAATTAACAAAACAGCTTTTTGGGAAATAAATTTGTTATCTTCGGAAGCCTCATCTGGACGGCTGCCAAGAAAAACTTCAGAATCTGTAAGTGAAGACTAAAAAGCCTGCTAATTAGCTTCTCTTGCTCTCAAGGCTGCTGGTAACAAGCGTGGAAATGGCCACACCTGCACAATTCAATCCACCGAAAAACCTAAAGGAAGTGGGAGAAATGCTGTTTAAAATGGAACAGAATATAAGAGGGGACCTTAGTAACCTGCAGGCTGAAGTGAATTCTGTCGGTGCAGGGATGGCAGAGGCAAAAAAGGTGGCGGCGGAAGCAAAGAGGAAAGCAGATAACAATGACCGAAGGATAAATCAACTTACTGCCCAGATGGGGCGACTGAGTGATAGAACAAGAAGATCAAACTTGAGATTTACGGGCTTCTCAGAAGATATCCCACGGCAAGAGGTGGAGAAAGAGCTGTTAAAATGGCTGCAAAACCAAGGTTTGGAACTGCAGGAGAACGATATAGAAAGAGCCTATCGGGTGAGAGAAAGGAGAGCTTCTGGGACTCCAAGGGAAATTATAGTGAGGTTTGCACGGGAGAAGCAAGCAGCATCAATTTTCAAGGAACTTAAAAAGAAAAAGGAGCCTCAGTATAAAGACCGGAAAGTGATTGTACGCCAAGATTTCTCTCCAGAGACACTCCAGGAAAGGAAGAGGCTACAGCCATGGACTCAAAAACTTTTGGAAAAAGGCATTCTCTTTTCCTGGGGATATCCGGCTACTCTGATAGTGTTCAGAGACGGACAAAGATACATGGCAAGAAACGAGAAGGAAGCGTCAAAAATGCTAGCTGATTTGGGGGTTCAGCCCCCTGACGAAGAAGAAGAGGAAGAAGAGGAGGGAATGATAGAAGAAGAGAGCAGCAGCTCTCCTATTTCAGGAGGGAGGGGTAAAAAACGTTGAGTGCAAACTAGTCCAAAGCTGTAATACTAATTTTGGGGGAGATAGTGTTGGGTTTCAATAGTAAAAATAAATAAAAATAGATAAGTAGGGATGGGGGAGAGGGAAAGGACCAGTGGAACCTAGAAGAGTGGAAAGGGAACAGGAAGGTTCTTTCTGTGTGTACGAACTCTTTGCACAGGGTGGGGATTACTGCTGTTACTTTGTTCAACTATAAAAGGTACAGTTCGGGTCATGGTCAAACTTTTGTCTCTTAATGTGAACGGTCTGACCTCAAACGTGAAAAGATACAGACTCATAGCTCTGGCTAGGAAACTAAAGGTAGGATTAATATACCTTCAAGAGACTCATAAGGCCAGAAAAGATACTAAACCAATTCTGTCCTCTCCACTTTGGGAAGTAGTGGCAGAGGCAAGGGGAACGGCAAAGGCAAGGGGGGTAGCCATCTTGGCAAAAAGGGATATGAATCTGGAGGTACTGGAGCGTAAAGTGGATAAGGAAGGTAGATATATTTTCTTGAAGTGCAAGATAGATAAAAAAATATTTATTTTGGTTAATGTGTATGCACCAAATGTGGGATCAAAGAGTTTCATGCGGGGAATCCTGCAAAGAATACAGGCTTATAGCGAAGGAGAAATAGTCATGGCAGGGGACTTTAATATGGATCTCTCGGCATTGAAGGTCAGGAAATGGGGCCTAATCGAAGTGTTTGAAGCAATGGGCAAAAAATCGGGACCAACCTTTTTTTCCGCGAGACATAAAAAATATACTTGCATTGATTATGTCTTGATCTCAGATTCACAGGAACTGAAGATTAATGACGCAGGAGTTCAGCCAATATTGATCTCGGATCATGCTCCAATTATTGTGGACTTGACGATACAAAAGGAAAAATCGGAAGGGAGGTGGAGATACAAAAACATAGTTCTAAGTAAAAAAGAAAACAGGGAAAATATAGTGAAACAGCTAAAATATTATTTTAAAGAAAATATAGGATCGGCGGAGCCCCATATAGTCTGGGACGCAGCGAAGGCCGTTATGAGGGGACACCTAATCTGGACGGAAAAGTTATTAAAACGTCAGAAAGATGAAGAAATTGAAAGTAAATTGGGGCAGATAAAAATGCTGCAAGCACACCAGCAAAATAAATTTGACACACAACGGCAAAGACAAATCCAGAGCTTAAAAAATGATCTAGACTCCCAAGATTTAGTATTAGTGTGGAAAAGGGAAACCCTAATTAAAAGCGAATGGCATAGAACAAATATAAACTCACAAAAGAAATTAGCCAAATATTTAAAGAGGAAAAAAGACAAACAGAGAATAAAAAGCATAAGACAGGGCCAGAAGGAGCTGGTGGATTCGCACCTAATAAGAGAAGCGTTTGTCAAATATTACCAAAGTTTATATGAGTCCTCAGGAAAAGGGCAACTCAAGGAGAAGTGGTACACAAAAATAACTAAAGAAGATCAGGAATCCCTTAATAAGGATATAAGTGCATCCGAAATAGAAGGGGTAATTAGACAATTAAAAATAGGAAAATCCCCGGGGACAGATGGATATACGGCCGAATATTATAAAGAAATGAGTGGAATATTAATATCAGAAATGGCATATTTGTTTAACGATATAATGACAGGCGGAAACATCCCCAATACATGGAAACAGGTAGAGATGGTGGTGATACTAAAGCAGTCTAAGGATCCCAAAGATGTTGGCTCATATAGGCCTATTAGTTTGATGAATCAAGATTACAAAATATTCGCCAAGGTCTTAGCTAACAGTGCCTAATAACCTGTACGTACTCTTCTTTAGAGCTCTGTCCTTCCCTCCATTTCCTGAACATTTCCCTTTTCTTTCTTAGTTCCTCTTGAAGTTCTCTGTTCATCCAAATAGGCTTCTTAGAGCTCCTGCAGTGTTTTCGTCTTTCTAGGATAGTCATTGATTCTAGGATAGTCATTGCAATAGCTCTTGTTTGAGTAGCGCCCACCCTTCACATGCTCCCTTCCCTTCCAGCATTCTCATCCATGGTATGACACTCATCATGTCTCTGAGTTTATTAAAGTTTGCCCTACGAAAATCTTACATCCACGTCTGGCTACAAGCTTCCTTGCCTCTCCATCTCAAAAGGAATTCTATGAGGACATGGTCGCTTCCCCCTAGGGTCCCCACCTCCTTCACCTCATCCACCAACTCTTGCCTGCTGGTCAGTATTAAGTCCAGTATGGTTGAATCTCTTGTTGGTTCATCTACCATTTGATAAATGAAATTGTCAGCCAGGCAGGTCAGAAACTTGCATGACTGAGGACGCTGATTCACCTTCGCAGAGTTTTTTTCCCAGCACACATCTGGGAAATTGAAGTCACCCATGATGACAAGGTCCTGACGCTTGGATATTTTCTCAAGCTGCTCACAAAGTGCAGCATCCACATCCTCTCATTGGTCAGGCGGTCGGTAGCAGACACCAACCACCACACTGTTTGTTTTCCCCTCTCTTATTTTCACCCAGATGCTTTCCACTGGAGATATAATCTCCTTCACTAGAGTTTCCTGACAGGTAAGCCCTTTCCTCACATACACCTCCACCTCTTCATTCTATTCTGTTTTTTTCTGAACAGTTCATATCCATCCACTATTACATTCCAGTCATGAGAATCATTTCACCAAGTTTCTGTGATGCCTCCTAGATCATACCTTTCCATTAGCATGAGAAGTTCCAGCTCTTCCGTCTTATTGCCCATGCTTCGGGCGTTAGTATAAAGGCATCTGAATCCTTTTACTTTTGGTTCCCTATGAGCTGGCCTTCCTGGTTGGGCTGCCCCCAATTGGTCTCCTTCCTTACACTCCCTATGTTGAACGTTTCCTTCCCCTTGTGGCTTCAGTTTAAAGCTCTCCTGATGAATCTCCCCAGGTTCCTTCCAAACACATTCTTCTCCAACTTCGATAAGTGCAGTCCCAGAAACCAAATCTCTCCTGCCGGCACCAACTACGCAGCCACTGATTCACCTCCATTATCTTCCTCTCCCGACACATTCCTCTTCCCTTGACAGGCAAGATTGAAGAGAATACCACTTGTGCCCGCATTTGCTTGAGCTTCCTCCCTAGATCTTGATAGTCTGTTTTAATAGGAGTGATAATATTCGCGGACATGTCATTTGTTCCCACATGGACCATCACAAATGGGTAGTGATCCATAGATATGAGGAGTTTGGGCAGCCGTTCTGAAATGTCTTTAATTTTTGCCCCTGGCAAGCAACACACCTCTCAGGTTAGGGGGTTGGGCCCAGCCACATGGCGATCCATTCCTCTTAGCAGGCAGTCTCCAATTCCCAGTACTCGCCTTTTCCTTTTCTTCTCAACACCATTTTCTTCTATACCCGTGGCCTCTTCACTGTCTTAGACTTTGTTTTGAGACCTCTTCCCTTGTTGACACTTGCACCTCCTCTGCAAGGACCTGAAATCTATTTTGGAGCTTCAAAGGTCCCGAGAACCGTCTCGCTCTACGCCGTTGAGTCTTTTTCCTAACTGTCTGCAGAGGTTCCGTAATGAGGTCAATCCCCTTATCCTCTTCAAGATTGGCTGTATCCTCTTTATTCTGAGTTGCACAGCTCCAGTCTATGAACTCCTCCCCTTTCTTAATTTGGGTCAGAGTAATAATCCTCTCTTCTAAGCCCCTAATCCTTTCCTCCAAAATCTTACTAGCTTACACTTTGGGCAGATGTAGTCCATCTTGTCTTCAGGGAGGAAGGCAATCATGTCACACTCACTGCAGATGATGGGATGGGTGTCCTGGAGGTCCATTGTAACATCTAGGCAGTGCAACTACTAGGGAAATATAATCTACTGATTCTAATTGCTAGGCCAAGAACTCCGGGCTAAGAGTCGCAGGCCAAGAGCCCGTTTTCTCTTGCCCTTTGGGTCACGCCTCTGGCGAGGAGCAGCCCTTTTTAATCCTCCCAGGATTCATCCAGCAATCACCTCACTCAGCACCACAATAGCCTCACCTGGTCTGCAGCAGCAGCAGCAGCAGCAGCAGCAGCAGCAGCAGCAGCAGCAGCAGCAGCAGCAGCAGCAGCAGCAGCAGCAGCAGCAGCAGCAGCAGCAGCAGCAGCAGCAGCAGCACTCCCCAGCAGCTTTCTCCACATGCTCTCAGTTGTCTGAGCTCTGCCTCTGGCGAGGAGCAGCCCTTTTTAATGGTCTCAGCAATCACCTCACTCAGCACCACAATAGCCTCACCTGTTCAGCAGCAGCAGCAGCAGCACTCCCCAGCAGCTTTCTCCATGGGCTCTCAGTTGTCTTAGATAAATCATCTATTAAATTTATAATCCTCCCTATCTCATGAGACTCAGGGCAGATTACAATAAATGTATAAAATTGTATAAAATAGAATTTTTAAAAGTTAAATTCATTAAATCTAATGTAATATCCTACACCAAAGCAAAAAACAAAACAAAAACAACCCCCCCCCATCACAGTCAAGGGATCAATGCTTGATATTCATTCATCCACTCACCTTTCAGCAGCTCTCACCAATTACAAATAAGTACTAGGGACATTAACTACAAATTTAAATACTTAGCTGGATACTCACATTGGTTTTCTCCCTGATGGGACTCAAAGTGACTTAATTTATTTTATCTTCACAACAACCCAGTGAGGTAAATTAGGCTGAGACAGAGTGACTGCTTCAGGATCACCATGAGAATTCCCATGCAGAGTAGTTCCTTAGTTTGAGATTTTAACCACTATACCATGCTGTTTTTCTATGAATACAGGCAATAGCAGTCTGAATGTCATATGAACTCAGAAAGTCCTTTTGTACGGTGGTTTGTTTTATGTACAAGCAGTATCAGGGCAAGGGAGCATCAAATTACAATGAAATGAAAGTTAAGATGAAATGAGGGTGGTCAGGTAGATAATGCAGGTCTTCAGGAAAACCGGAAAAAGAAAGGGAGGCAGGCAGATGCATCGAAGTGTGTGTGTGTTATTCTGGCACAGAAAAAAAGAGAAGGAGACATAAAGGACAGTCTACAGACTGGTGTGCTAATGCTTCCCCAGAACAAATTAGTTGAACTGCTACAAAGAGCGGCTGGATCTTTCAGACAAAATAATAAATTAAATAGAACATCAGTCACCATCGGTAAACTATCATAAGGAGCTAAACAACTGTGAAATCTCCCCCAGCCAGGTCCATTTAAAACAATAGGATTGCAATGAGAGGCTGACAACCAAGAGATCTTCCTGATGTGCATGGTTGCCATGGCATTTGAAAGGCCAATATGCGGGCGTTCAGCTTTAGTATACACAAATCAGAACCTTGGGGGGAAAATATTTAGAGTAACATGTAAAGAGGATTTATGTGCGAGCAATTTGTTCCATTCTGCACAACTCCAGTTCTTTGCGAAAGGGCAGTTTGCCCCACTGCTTCCTGTGTCTCCATTTAGGACTGTTTTTGCTGGTATCTTCATGTCTCATTCCAGGATACCAAGATTAACATTTTTACATGTTAATGAGGGATTTCTTTGCAGTGTTTTTAATTAATTATGATCTGAATTAATCCATCTGCCAGTAATCCTTTAGATTCAAAGTGTGATACCCTGGTTGATGGGAAAAGAGGGGAATTGTATGGCTCCTCCTGACCCTCATATTCCCATCCAGGGAATCAATGTCTGGTAAAGGTAAAGGTATCCCTTGTGCAAGCACTGGGTCATGTCTGACCTTTGGGGTGACACCCTCTAGCATTTTCATGGCAGTATGGGGTGGTTTGCCAGTGCCTTCCCCAGTCATTACCATTTACCCCCCAGCAAGCTGGGTACTCATTCTACCGACCTCAGAAGGATGGAAGGCTGAGTCAACCTTGAGCCGGCTGCTGGGATTGAACTCCCAGCTTCATGGGCAGAGCTTTCAGACTGCATGTCTGCTGCCTTACCACTCTGTGCCACAAGAGGCTCTTCAATGTCTGGTACACTTAGTCAAAACTATTACCTCTCCTGGAGAATTATTGAGTTGGAGGTGGCCATACAGGCCATCTACTCCAACCCCTTTCTCAATGCTGGATCAGCCTAAGGCATCCCTGAGAAGTATTCATCCAGTCGCTGCTTGAAGACTGCCAGTAAGAAGGAGCTCACCATCTCCTAGGCAGCCTATTACACTGCTGAACAACCATCTCCTCTTTCAAGTCATTTAACTGCTGCTCAATGGTGTCAATATCCTACAGAACCTTTGGGGTGGGGGTGGGGAGCAAGCTAGGTCACAACTGGAAGTGTTTTGTGGGGAAATAATACCTCAAAAAAATTGTTTATTTTTAAATTTTATATCCTGTCTCTCCCACCGCAAAAGCAGCTCAAGATGGCTAACTGTAATGTAGAGTAACAGATTCAGGTGGGTTGCCGTGTTGGTCTGAAGTAGCAAAACAAAAAATGAATCCAATAGTACTTTTAAGACCAATAAAGATTTATTCAAAGTGTGAGCTTTCAAGTGCATGCACTCTTCCTCAGACAACACACAATGGAACATGGATCAAGTAAATGAGTAGCAAATTAATAAAGTGTGTCAGAACATCCAAATTATGCAATATGATAATCCTTTGCTAACAAGGCTACTCAAGTCTTTTGGGTTCACTTGTAGTTCACAAAAACATTGGAGAAATAAAAATGTTGAGGTTAGTAATTGACAACAAACATTCCCAGATATGAAAATAAATAATTAAAAGAGGCTAGTTTCTTGCCCCATTCGCCTCCACCCAAGCATGGAAGAATACCTGCATGTGACGAGCTGTCCTGCAAGTTATCTAGTCCTGAAACAAGAGAGTTAGATTCTAAATTACATTACAGTCACATTGTCCCAAATAAAATTAAAAGAAGAGTGGGATTATAAGGAATGTGGATATGAGAGTTAAATGAGGTTAGCATATGTAGTGAGATAAGAAACCTATGTCTGCTGAGTCCAGGGTATTCCATTGTTTTGAGTGTTGTAATAATCTCCCTTTTTAGTCTGTTCTTGAAGTTCCTTTGCAATAAAACAGCTACCTTAAGGTCCTTTATTGAATGTCCCGGAAATATTCCCCTACAGATTTTTCAGTCCTGTGATTTTTTATGTCAGACTCATGCCCATTAATTCTTTGGGGGAGGGTTTGACCAGTTTACCCATGTAGAGAACAGAGGAGTATTGTTGACATTTAATGGCATATACCATGTTAGAAACTGAGCATGTGAATAAGCCTTTGATGGTGTAGGTGACGTTATTAAGTGCAGTGACTGTATTATTGGAGTGTATGTGGCAGCAAAGTTGGCATCTGGTTTTGTCGCAAACTCTGGTATTAGTGTCCATGTTCAAATTAGACATCCCATTGTTATGGGTGAGGAGTTGTTTGAGATCAGAGGGATGTCTGTGAGCAAGAAAAGTAATTCTGAGTACTTAGGAAAGAGAATTGTCATTATCCAGTAGAGGTTGTAAGTCAATGATGATGCACTGAACTGTTTTGAGTTGAAAGCTATATGTAACCACTAGTGGTGTTTTGTTATTCCAGAATATTCAATAAAGGACCTCAAAGTAGCTGTTTTATTGCAAAGGAACTTCAAAAACAGACAAGAAAGGAAGATTGCAGAAATGCAAATTATATGTATACTAGACATTAAGCCTGCTGTCATTAAATACAGCGGGCGCTAGGAATGTGGGTGGGGGGAGGGGGAGTAGGAAGGGAGAAAGAGAGGAATGGAGATAGATAGAAAGGGAGAAAGGGATGAGGCAAGAAAGAGAGGAAGGGTGAGAGAAGCAGAGTAAGGCAGGGAGGAGGGAGGTAGGAAGGAAGTGAGGGGCAAGTGAACGGTGGGAGCGAGGAAGGGAGGAAGTGAAGGTTGGGGGCAAGGGCGAAGGGTGGGGAGGGGGAGGGGGCAGTATCGATGGGTGACTGGGTGGGTGGTGGTGGGGAGGCAAGCGGGAGTGTTTGTTGGGGGGGTTGAGAAGGCAGGTGAGTATGGTGGGTGGGGATAGGGGACGCACGGGCTCCTGGTGTGGCTGGAAGTGAGAGGACGTACCGCGCTGTATGGCGGCCGCATGGTCAGTCTGTCGCATTGGCCGGGTGACATTGTGGGCGGCGGCCAGAATAGTGGGGCGGGGAGGGGTGGAGGGGGGTGTGGGGTGAGGTATGCAGTTGCTTGGTGGGTTTCGTCTTGGCGGTGAGGTGGTGGCGGCTGGCGCAGTGGACGGCTTGGAAAGGCAGTGAAGTATCTGGAGGAGACAAGGTGCGCGGGGCGGGGCAGGACCGCGTCGGATCGGCGGGCTCGGTCGGAGGATAGGAGGCGTAAAGCGCTGCAATCAGGCACAGGGAAGCTGGCGAGGGGAGGAAGGGGGGGTGAGAGTAGGGGGCGGATAAGGCGGAGCGGGGTGGCGGAGGACAGCGGTATTTTGAAGAGGGGGGCGCAGGCATGTGGCGGAGCGTTGTCGGAGGGCAGCTGGATGGGGTGGGAGAGTGGCAGGTGGGGTAGCAGGTGAGGCGTGCAAGCGGTGGCGGAGGAACTGTAGGGCGGGCGGCTGTCGTGGTGGCTCGGCGGCTGGCGGGCTGGGAATGGTGGGTGGCAGGGGAAGGCAGGCGACATCAGGAGGTGGGCGGCTCGGGAGGCAGGCTGAGCAGTGGAGGGGCCACAGGACTGGGCCCTCCGCTGGTCAGTTGGGGGGCAGGAGGCGAATCGTCTGCCTTCCCCATCACGGACGGGCTCCTCCCAGGGAGCCCTTATCCTTTTATTTTTAACCGTGGAGCAGTTTAAAGATTGTTATTTCTATATGTATATTCCACTAGTTTACTATTGATTGATTGGCAGGGTGGCATGCCAATTAAAACACAACTCGTTGTTGGCATTAATAAGGCTGCAGCCATTTTATTTTTACGCCACCCAACAGGGGTTGGCCCAGCACAGTAGGACCTGACTTTCAGCCGTATTGACTGCTCACCCGAGGGTCCTGGACGCCTTGAGACCCACCTCATCCCAGTCGGGAGAGCAGGTTCTCTGTGTCAGGAATCCCTCACCAGGGAAGTGACCATTGCAGGGCCGACCAGGTGTCCACCTCACTTTGGCACCCCTAGGTCATTTGGTCATGAGCCCCTGGCCTCCCAGCCGGGTAGACCATGCATGTGTGTGTGCTGGTCTTGTTAATGAGACCCCCAGCTCCAGGGAGTCAAGTATGCAAACTGGACTCCATGCCAAGAGGCTCCTACCATGCCTAAACTGAAGCTGCAACAATTGTGTCCCGGTCCCCTTGGCTTCCAAACCCACCAGGAATCCCGACTGAACAAAACAAAAATGAGGCAGGAGGATGGGAAGCTTGCCGGCTGCAGTGCTCTGGAGAGGGCAGCATGGTGCATGCGCTGCCTCTTATAAGCGTGAACGCCCCATCGCCACGTCTTCCACGAACGCCGTTATCGGCATGTGTGTTACGCAGCCTCCTCGCTGTGTTTTCCCAGCCACTACCCGCATCATCAAAATGCGGCCGAGGTGAGTCTCAGCCACTACATCTAGTAATTATGCCAATAAGGGTATTCTGATCTGATCTTACTTTCCCAGGAGTTACACAGCCATTCCCAGAAGTTCAGATGGCTGCTGACATCACTAGATGTCACGAGATCTAATTTCCTCTATTGCTTTATAGGCCTTGTCTCTTTCTCCACAATGGAAATGGTAACAGATCAATCAATTGATTAATTCAGTGGCTACTGCATCTTACTTCCATGCTCAATTTTCTGAAGGAGCCCGCTTCTAGGGTTCCTTGAAGCCTGAAAAAATATTTCAGGGGTTCCTCCAGGGCCATAGGGTTGAAGAAGGCTGGTATAAAATATGGTGGTTTAGACCTACCTGCTCCTGCCCTAGCTCTTTGGAGTCATGTCAGGCTATGTTTGTGAGTCCCTCTCCTTTCCATTATGAGGCAAATAAAAATGAAGAAGGAACTTCAAAATGTATGTTTTGCAACGGATGTGTCTAATTACATAATATTTTAAAAATACTTAGGTCCTGTAATAGAGAAACAAGATTTCTTGCACATTTTAGCAAGATACATTAAAGTAGGGGAAAAATCCACGGCTTTAATTTCTATTTGAATATGATGAGGGATCTTATTGTAAAATTGTCTGTTGCTGTCTTTTCCAAGTTGCATGTATATAAATTATGCCAACCATGGATACATTCCTTATTTTTAACGTACAGTGCTTGTGTAGGATTGTTATCTGAGATATCTGTTGCAGTTTAAAGAAACAAAATATTGTGTAAGTGCAATTCTGAGGCAGATAGTTTGAATAACTGTGTTTTTTTTAACTTACAGTCTCCTTTTTTACATCACTTCACCATACAATTTTGGCAACTCCCAACGTGTTTATTTCAGCAAAGTGCCATCACTATTTACTGGAAGTGCCATCACTATTTACTGGAAGTGATGTTGCATCCCCTCCATCTCCCAACATCATTCTCCCCTCCTCCATTTTATCCTCAAATAACAACCCTGCGTAAAGGCTTCTGGGGCTACTGACAATAGAGATCAATATAAACACAAAGTACAAAAGTAAGGGCTTTCCGCATTCGTCCAAAATAGCACAATGGTTACTAATTGAAATCGCTACAGTTTTGCCATTATGCACAACGTGGTTGACAATCTGCCACACACCTGAAACCGATCCACAAAAAGCGCTTCGTTGTAGCGCTTTCAGGGAAATCCCAAAAAGTGGATTCACCCTCCGGAAAGCGCTACACTCCTGCAACCAATCTGCAACACTAGCGGGAAAGTTCTATGCGTTACCATTGTTGCGGTTTCTGCAAAGTCCCTCCCCCTGGCTCTCTCCTCTGATCTTCCGGCAAAGCGATCGCCATTTTTTTTTCTCCAAGCGAGCGGAGATCAACGCACTGGCGAGCCTTCGTTTAGCCAGCGAGGCTTCCCCAGCTGCAGTCCCTCTGTTTAAAGTCACTAAGCACAAGCAACACAGAAGCCCATTTGCTGGTTTATTTTCCCTTTATTTTTCACACTGTTTTCGGCCGAAAATCGCGCCCGTGAGGGGGGGGGTTCACTCGGGGGTAGCGTGGCAACGATGAAACGGCAGCTCAAACACCACCTGCTAGCTGGATGGGTCTCTCCGTAGCAACGAATCAACGCAGATTTGTTGCAACGGGTGTGTTTTAAAAAAAACCCCTTCCTTAAAGGGAAAGGGGCTGTTTTGGAGCATGCTAACGGCCGCCGATTGGCTGCTTGACGGCCAGGGGCGGGATGAGCTCGGCAATAGCGCTTCCTGGCTAGCGATTTTTGCCGAGACCGGAAGCCTGTGGGAAACGATAGAAACGCAACTGGAGTCCACTACAAAGGCAGGTGTGCATAACAACGAATTCCACTATTTTAAATGGTGATTTTTCGTTCTGCAAACAATTTGCAACATGGATCCCGGTGCGGAATGGCCCTAAATGTAGCCCACACTAGACAATAAAAATACCCATAATACCAGGAGAAAACACAGCTTTTAAAAAACCTAAGAAAACAGACGCAGACTAAAAAGTTTCTAAACAAATTTAAAACATCAAACATTATCAAACAGCAGAGTCATATAAATCAAATAAACAAGGATGCATATATAGTATAGGAGGAAGAATCTGACTTTTGGTTACTAGAATTAAGCTGATAGGTAGTATATATTTATTCAGTTCTTGTTTTTATATCAAAACACTGCTACTGCCCAAAACCTTCTGAATAAGCAACTTTCCTGTTTCTATTTTAAAACAGGGTTTTGTCGCATCATCCAGATAATCAAACTACAAGGGTCAAATGCAAAAGTTATATTTGTGTTTCTGTTGGGTGTGCTGAAGGAATAATGAGCATCCATACAAAGAACATGAATTCAGAAGATTTCTCATAATTAGAAGTATAAGGGGGGTAAAAAAACACCATCCTAGTTCTGCTTAGTGGGCTTGGTACAGTTTACAGTTCTACTCTTCCCATTAATTATCCAAATACAGCAGAGAGTCAGTACAGATGACATCATAGTATCCAATAAGCACAAAATCCTGTATGAAGGCTACTTGACACATGGGCTGATTCTCCACTTTGTTTTTTCCGTTGTGGATCCTGCTGAATTCAGATTGATTTGAACTCGGGTCTTCCTCTATTCCCCCCCCCCCATTGAAACAAAAAGTGTTCTGTACTTGATTGGGGAAGCTCAGAATGGGAAGGGGTGCCAATTGCAGCAGGAGTCTGTTTCTTTCTTTTCTTGGAGGAGCGGGGAGAAGATTGGAGACAGCAGAGGAGAGGGAAATAACAAGAGGCAAATATTTGCTGAGAGAAGTTAGGGCTACTGGAGTGCAGTCAATTTAAGACAACACCATGAAAAAAGGAGGGTTCAAAATGAGTACAACAACAGAAAAAAGAACCTATCCTAGGCCACAATAAACAATTTCACAATGAATGCAACTAAATGTGTCTAATCTCTTCTTTTGACTAGACTGCCCCGTACCTGTGAGCCAAAGGCCACATATATATTATTTAAATCCTGCCAAGAAGAATTGATCCTATTGAAGGACTTCATTAGCAAATAAAAAACAACCACTGATGAAAATTTACTTGAAAACAGTTATAATCTGGAGGCCATTTTGGTTGTTCAAATAAAAAGAAGAGATTAGACACGTTTAGTTGCATTCATTGTGAAATTGTAAATTTAAGACAAGCCTTGCAACTGGGAACCAGGAAGTCTTTGAACTAATGCCATAGCCAATCAGGGAAGACTGCTTTGCTACAAGGCACAGAGAAGGAAGTTAATTTGCAAAAAAGCAAAAATCTGCACACTTACTGATGCCGTTTTTTCAAATATCGAGGGTTAAATCCACTTATGAATATCGTGGGGTAAAGGTAGGATCATTCCGGATCAATCATTCATGTTGCAGAGGGAAAATATGAAGTGCTCAAAATCAAAATAGAAATAAAATTCAGCGTAGACAAAAAAATTTCCCTTCAAAATGAAATGTTATTCCCTCATAGACTAACTAACCCTTGTAGCATGATTTCTTAATTATAAAGTGAAGATCACTGTCTCACCCTGGCACTATTAAATCTTTTGGCTTTAACACAGCCTTGGAACTTTTAGGGAAATCACAGAGCCTTTTTTTCCTTAAAATCCTTTGTTGAAATGGCACTGAGGCATTTTTAAAACAAACATTAAAATTTTTATTTTACAAAAGAACAGGGTGGTTGGAATAAGGAATTCTAACTTCTGTCATACAAATCAGATATTTTACAGTTTAAAGTTCTTTGTAACCAACTTTAAGAGGTACATAGGATTAATGTTCTGGACGAGGAAGGCGTCTTGCCAAGGGACAGAGAGCCACCAGACTGGTACAAGGCCAAGCTTGCCAGCCAAGCTGCGGGAGCGTGCCCTGGACGGGTACTATGTAGATATTTTCGCATTTGTGAAAGGGCAGGGAAAAGGGGGCGATACGGGATGCAAGCAGGATGCAAAAAAAAAAAAAAAAAAAGAGGCCCCCTTGCGAAAGATCCTTCAAAAGCTGGCTGTGCGTCTATTAATGATGGCATTGCACCAGAACTGATGGCCGTCAGATATGCCTTATTTGACGAGGCAGTGGACATCATTAGGGGCTGTGGGCCTGGCGCACTCCTTGCAAAATGTGATGTTCAGTCAGCATTCAGGCTGCTGCCTGTCCACCCAGAGGACTACTGCCGGCTCGGGTTCCAGTTCAAAGACCACTGGTATGTAGACAAGGCGATGCCCATGGGCTGCTCGATTGCTTGTGCGGCTTTCGAGGCTTTTAGTACGTTTTTAGAGTGGGCGGTGAAGGAAAAAGCTGGGTTTACTGACATCACGCACTAACTTGATGATTTTTTTATAGTGGGGCCTGGGGGGTCTGCAGCCTGTGCCCTCAGGCTGCGTGCCTTCCAGGCATAAATAGAGGAACTTGGGGTACCATTGGCACATGAAAAGACAGAGGGACCCACAACGCACCTCACATTTTTAGGCATAGAGCTGGATTCTGTTAAGGGCACGTCAAAACTACCAAGGGACAAGCTATTAGCATTACAAGCCCTAATTAGCGACATGTGGCACAAAAGGAAGCGCACGCTTAAGGAACTGCAAGTCCTTTGGGGGCACTTGAACTTCGCATGTCGAGTCGTAGCTCCAGGTCGGGCTTTCTGTGCCAGGTTAGCACAGGCAACCCGGGGCTTGAAGAAACCACACCACCATGTGCGGGTTTCAGCGGGACTGAAGGCCGACGTGGGAGTATGGCAGGAGTTTCTCCAGGGTTTCAATGGGGTGTCCATCTGGCAGACCCCATTGGCATTGCGGGAAGCGCTGCAGGTCCATTCAGATGTGGCTGACAGCTTGGGGTTTGGCTTGTATTATGGTGTGCATAACATTGGCCTGACACTTGGACCCAGGAAGTTAGGAGGGACTTAACTTTTCTGGAATTCTTTCCGATATTGGTGGCAGTCATCATTTAGGGAGGCTTATTTGTCAACAGGAGGGTGCTGTTCTGGTGCGACAACCAGGGAGTGGTGCGCATTTTGAACAGGCAGACAGCCAGGACAGTGCATGTCATGCGGCTAGTGCGCTGCATGGTCCTGTTATGCGTAGGGCATAATATCTCCTTTCGGGTGCAGCATGTCCCAAGGACAAACAACGAAATAGTGGACACCCTCTCTTGGTTACAGCTCGAGAAATTTTTCCAGTTGGCAAAAGGGGAGCGCCGGGACCCAGAGGAGTTCCCGGAGGAGCTGTGGATGCTTGGGAGCGACTAATCTTGGAAGGGGTGCACAGCTCTGTCTCGGCGTCCACCAAAAGTACCTATGACCGCGCAGTTAGAGGGTTCTTGGATTTTGCACATGATGCAGGAGCAGTGGAATCATGGCCTTTAACTGAGGAGTTCCTGCTACGCTATTTGGCGTATCTGCGCGAGAAGGGCACTTCTCATCGGACCATGAAGGTCACGCTAGTGGGCCTTTCTTTTCACAGCCGAGTAAAAGGAGGTTGGGACCCTGCATCTTCCTATCTACCTAAGTGGACAGTTAAGGGTTGGGGATGATTTACACCCAGGGCAGCAGATGCCAGGCGCCCAATAACCCAGGCGCTGCTGCATCGCATGTTGGCGGAGCTGGGCACAGCATGCTCATCTCCATACGAGATGAGACTGTTTTTGCTGGCATTCCATGGTGCATTACGTTGCAGCGAGCTAGTGGCACAAACACATACAAGTGTCCATGGGCACACATTGCACGTGGAAGATCTGGAGGTCCGAAAGGAAGGAATAGTCTTAATGGTCCGCAGGTCTAAAACAGACCAGGCAGGGGCTGGGGTGCATTTGATTATCCCACGAGCACCCAAGGGGTGATGGTGTCCCGCACGAGGAATTGAGAGCTTTCTATCCTGCAGACCCCAGTGCCAGGGGTTCTATTTGATCATGCAAATGGGTTTTTTCCCCCCGTTTTCAGTTGGTTGCCGTGATGCAGAAATGCCTTACAAGATTGGGTTTGTCAGTGGACAGTTATAGCATCCATTCCTTCTGTATAGGGTCTGCCATTCAGGCTCATGTGGATGGAATTCCCCATGAGGAAATCATGGGAAAAGGGAGGTGGCGGTCTCAGGCATATAGGGCGTATATTCGACCAGGAGCTGATGTCTAACCTATGACTTGTTGCAGGATTGCCGGCCACTGTAGCCACCATATTCATCATGGGGCAAAGTATTTCCTTCTGGGCAGGCAAATACACAGCAGAGTCCAGATGGGGACCGAACCTGGGGCTCGATGATCGCCTCTGCATCCGGTAGTTGGTACACCGCAGACTGATGTGGGACACCACTAGGCTGAGTGCAGCTGGACGGCTGTGGGGGTGTGGGTCTCCTCCAAGGTGCCCCAAATTATGCTAACCCTCTGTTATGGGTTGGATGCAATAAAAGGCTGCGGCCACGTTAATGCCATTCCTGAGTGTCGCATTTGTTTTGCATCAGTTCCTGCCTGCAAATCAATCCCATTGTGTCCCATGTAGTATTATAACTCAATTGAAAAACTGGGGGCAGTTTTTTTTAGAGTGTTTTAGAAAACGTATGTTCTCACAGAGCATACAGCTGTTACTAGACCTATGGGGATGCCAGACAGATGTCTTGAAAGCTGCATGTTGTATAATTTGGCAAATACAGACTTGTAAAAAAAGATATTTTCTTGAGCCCAGTTAATAGACTGAAGAGCATAGCGGAACATGTGAAGTGTTCCTGCACATCTGCAGGGGTGGGGGATGCTGATTTTTCTTTCCTGCAGCAGGCCCCTTTATTTCATTAGGTGCTGATCTGTAAATCTTCTGTAGCTCTCTCAGGGCCACAGGAGACTGTAAGATTTCCCTCAGGAAACTGTTGTTCATCTACTACTTTTGGAGGGGGGGTTGGAACTTTAAGGTAAAGATCAGGCCAATTTCTATCTTCCTGTTTCTACACTCTTTTTTTTGACAAGATGATCAAGCATGTGGTAGTAAAACAGCTTTGTTTTCCTTGATCAATATCAGTAAAGCTTCAGTCCTGAAAATAACAAGGTGATGGCTTCAATGTAGTGAATTATTTCTGCCTACAGACAGGGAAAATTCTATTGCTTTTTAGGATCTTTTCATGTGGTATATACCACTTTTCATGTGGTATACCATTAGTGAGGATGAACCATCTGCCTGGTAGAATGTAGGAATCCAAAAGATATTGTGTTATTAAAACTGCTTATATCTACATTAGGCCACTGAATAAGGAGTGTTGGGATAATCACCAATATTTATAATATGCCCTCATTGTACCTAAGAATCTCAGGACCTTGTATCTGCCCAATTTGATTTGTGGAAGTTGCAGTACATTTCCTTCTCAGTAGTGGCTATTCCCCTCAAGAACAGATTGCAATCAGAAGCATGCAAGCCATCTCAATGGTAGATTTTTGGAGGGTTTGTAAATATTTCTGTTTCACAAGGATTTTGGTTAAGATATTTACCTATGAATACAGTTTGTAACTGGGCAGTCTGGTGTTGCTTTCTATGGTTTTGTGTTGACTAGCTTCATACTTCAGTTCAGTTTCAATTTGCTATAAGCTGCCTTGAATTGTGGAAAATCAACAGAAAAGAAAAGGAACCTTTCTAAGGCAATATGTTTGTAATATATACAATGAATAAATGCAATTTCTTTTACATCTTTTATATACCAGAAGGAACAACCATAACGGCTTCTAGATCAATTCCGTTTTCATTGGCTTCATCAGTGGTTGAAACCTCCAATCCTCCAAAAACAGTTTGTGGTATCAAAGGTGGCAAAGTCCTATCGCCTTTCCTTATATTATTGTTGTTAATATTTTAGTATCAATTGGACATAGGCTCTCTAGGGCAATGGTCCCCAACCACCGGGCCGCGGCTCCCTCTCCCCGCCCCCCCAGGCCGCAAGCTTCTTTTTGTGGGAGGAGGGGGGAGAGGGAAGTGTGGCCGCATGCGCAAATGCGCATGCGCGGCCACCGGATTGCCCTCCCACACCCACCGGTCCGCAGACTAAAAAAGGTTGCGGACCACTGCTCTAGGCCCTAGAGTCTAGGGCAGTGGTCCCCAACCTGTGAGCCGCGGCCCGGTGCCGGGCCACGAAGGCCATGGCGCTGGGCCGCGGCTCCCTCTCCCCGCCCCCCCCGCAGTAAAAAACTTCCCAGGCCGCAAGCTTGCGGCCCAGGAAGCTTCTTACTGCGGGAGGGCGGGGAGAGGGAATCAAGGCCGGGCCGCGCATCGCGCATGCGCAGCCCATGCGGGAGCGGGCCGCGGGCGCGGCTTGATGCGCGGGCGTGGCCCGCGGGTGCGGCCCGATGCGCAAGCGTGGTCCGCGGGCGCGGCCCGATGCGCGGGCATGGCCCGCGGGCGAGGTCCACGCAGGCGCGGCCCGATGCCCTGCCGGTTCCTAGCCTCAAAAAGGTTGGGGACCACTGGTCTAGGGTACTGTGGGGAATGCTAGTCAATGACCACTCCCCAGGCAAATATGTTCAGGTGTGGGCTGTCATCAAAAGGAAGCTGATATTCCTGCATATCTGTCATGCTTTGAGATCAGATTTCCCCCAAAACATAGCAGCAAGTTATATAGCTAGCAATTGATTAGTCAGAATACTATTGGACATCGTATTTCAGATCTGAATCTGAATTAAATTTGCTTTCAAAATCCACTCTCTCTTTTCAGGAATGTAGAGAGAGGGAAAGGAAGCAAGAACTAAGCAATGCGGAAAGGCAGTGGGATTAATGCGGAGAAGCAAAGTAAACTGAAAACTTTTTAGAAAAGTTTTTTAGAAAACAGTGAATGTAACGTTAAAGTTAATATACATACACAATGTCCTGTTTGGCATGTTTATTAATGTTTAGGATACCTTCTTTGTTTTCTCAGAGTTGAAGAAGAAAACTTCCCATGGAATTACCAGTCATCTCCAGACTAAAGAGATTAGTTCCCCTGTAGAAAATGGACTCAATAGCATTATACAACTCTGAGGTCTCTCCCTGCCCCCAAACCCTTCCTGCACCCACTCCCAGCCCTACCCCCAAAGTCTCCAAACATTTTCCTACCCAGAGCTGGCAATCTGAATTGTAAGACACCTGTGAATTGCAAACAGTATCTCCAAAAACAAAAAAATCCCCTCTGATTTTCATCAAGGGTTCTAAACCATCGCCTCTGCGAGGAGTTGCTCCTGCTTGCTCTGAATACATGAGACCTGTTGTTTTCCTGTGTACAGGAGGCATTGCATTGCCAAAGCAATGGTGTAGTTTCCCATGTATATCTGGCAAAATAGTTGATGGGATATTGTTCAGCATACTTTGTACTTTGTTCTTTGTTCGCAATGGCAACAAAGCCATACACAAAAAATGCCTTATTTTTCCAATAGGAATTGTGCATTTAAGTGTGCTAAGTAAGTATAATATGACATATTATAATGATAAATTCTTGCCCCTTGGGGCACTGATGCCATTGACAGAAATCTCGTAAATTTTGTACTAATGACATTGACAGAAATCTGGTGTGTACTGAGCAGTGGCTACTGGCTAGGTGTCTTGTGCGATGATGAATGCCAATGAATAGGCAGACACAAAAGCAGCACATAAAATAGAAATATGAGACATTTTCAATATGATCCATGCCCTACCCTTGACTTTGGGGCATAATGTGACTTTGCAAATAAGCAAGAGAGTTTGAAGCAAGCAGCTCCCAGCAAGTGTGATTATGAATAATGAAAACTGCAACAAAAGCATCACATAAACTGGGAAAACAGCTCACTATAAATTGTGGAAATATCAGTATTTTGTGAATATTGAAGATAAGAGAAAGGAAGTTTGATTGCAGGGATTGTAGAATCACTACTTGCTGGTAGGGTAGTACACTGATAGCTACATAAATACCCAACTTGTGTGTACAAGTGCTTGCATATAATTATTTTATATATCTATAAAATAGGAACCTATGCACATTATATAAGAGAGCAGAACTTTTTCCACAACACAGAATTGCTGAGGAAAGCCTCAGTAAACAAACTAATAAAATCCTTCTTTTCAGGGCTGTAGAAATCTACAGTTTTATATTATTACTAGCTTCAAAGCCCATTCCTAAGAATGGGCCTTGAAAGGGTCCTCTCCCCTGGCCACCGGCCAGGCAGTGTAAGGTGGCTTTGGGCCGCAGCCGGATCAAGGGGGGTGGGCAGGGGCTGGCCAGCTCATTAGCAGGCCCGGGACAGAGCTCCTTAGCAGACAGTCAGCATGTCGGGAGACTCTCGTTAGCAGGCCAAGCCTAGCTGGCCAGGAGGCCCTCGTTAGCAGGCCCTCCACCATTGCCCAGGGCCCTCTCCCCTTACCTGCTGCTGGCTCCAGGCACTGAAGTGTGTCTGAGAGCAAAGAGGCTAGATTCCAGGGACAGAGGGTGGGATCTGCAGGGTCAGGGCCAATCAGGGTGCAGCCAATGTTGCTGACTGCACCCTGATTGGCCCTATTCCAACTTGGACAACCGGACACGTTCCACCCCCCAGGCTGTTTCACAAATATATAGATGAACCATGGATAAGGATGATGATGAGGGAACAAAACACTGCCATTGCATATGTAGATAAGGCATTCCATTTTCTGAATATTTAAGGATCAACAATTGAAAATAGCACTCCATCACTCCAAGAGTCCAAACAAGTCTTTTTTCTTGTCCCCCCCACCCCAAAATTTCTTAACTGACCAGATTTATTTAGTTGTAGACTTTGCAATGACAGCTGTGGGAACACGTATGCTTGGCTTTGACACTGAAATCCTGGCGGAGGCCATATTTCCATGATTTCATTAGATGGCGAATTCTATAACTTTAACAGGATAAGCAGGTTGCTGCTGTGGAATGCCATTTTGAGGGAAGGAATTATCTCAAAAATACAGAAGACTGTGGAAATTTAATACCTCTTTTCCAGATTTGTCCTGCTTTGTAGATACTTTGGGGCAAATGATTCCATTAAAGATAAATATCAGAACTTTACACATTTGTCTATTCTGCAAGTGCAATATAAATGTCACCAATTGCATTAATCTGATTGGAGGTGTTTGGAAAGGTCCTTCCATGGTATCTTTACCCAGTTGAATAAGAAAAAAAAAAGGAATTCAAAGTGCCTCCCTCCCTGCAAACAGTCCCTTCAACCTACACATATTATCCAGCAAGCTTTTCCCAAGCCTCATCTGGCTTCTGACTCAGCATTAGGAAAAACCCCAATGAAAACAAAAACACAGAAAAGAAGAAAAAAGAAAAAAAGTAAGTTTATGTTGTAGGTTTGCATTTGCCTCATTAAATCTGGCATACATTTTAGCTGCCATGATTTGCTATAGTATACTCTGAAGTAATAATAAAACCACAGTTATAATTGTTAATTATATCAACAATCACAATAATGATTCCCAAGCAATGAAAAAATTAGTAGTTTAGGGGAATAATCATGCAGT